>NC_079502.1:86980021-87580021 GCF_030052815.1 Hevea brasiliensis
TCCAATATGGAAATTCCACACTTGCATATTCCCAATATCTTTCTTCAACCATTTCTACTTCAACTTTAGCTACTCTCAAAGCTTATTTTCTCTTTCTGGTTTCTTTCTTATTTGCTCTACAAAACTTCTCAATTTAAGGATTATATAAAAGAGATGTATCACTTGTGCTTCGAGCTCTTCTCATAAAAGATTAAAAAGTACCTAAAAAAAGCAATCAAACACAAAGTGAAAGATAATTAAAAAAAAAATAAAATCTCAAAATAACTAAAACAATCAATAATTAAATTTTAAACAAACAACTTCCCAGCAACAGCGTCAAAAACTTGATGTAGACTGGCCACAAGTGCATGGGTCATCCATGTTAGCATATCATTTAGTATGTATCTTGTACATATTTTATTAATAAAAGGCATTTCCACTTTTCCGTTTACATAATATATTTATGTGTAATAGAAAAGGTCCATTGATATTTTGTTAGAAATATTATTCTTAAGTTGTTAAGAATATGAGTGACAATATTTCTAGCACGAAGTATCATAAATAGGTTCACAATCGAGGATACTTCATAATAAGGACATGACTTATCCAGAAAGATTATATTCATGTTTGTTCCCAAGTTATTTATATGAGATATAAATAAGATGGAATGGTGAGTCTCATGCCATATAACAAACATGATAGGCACTTATAAATGATAAGTAGGCCGAACCAGTGACACTTATGACAAGCACATGGAGTTTACTCTTGTCAATGTTTTGTCATAAATCATATCAATGCATATAATCTTTAGACCTGAGATAGCACAGTTATCTTGTATATAGGTAGTTTGAGTTTGATACTGCTTTCATACTTGTACTGTGTATGGGTATATGGGCATGTGTTGGCTCCTACTAGTTATATATGGAGGTAGGTGTTGATCAAGATGGAATCTGTTCCTCTAAGTAAATAGAGATAAAATCCTATGTTCATTTAATTGTTCTTGATGTTTCAAGTTCCTGGCCAGGACAGATAGATTTATTCAGAAAAGAGTTTCTGATGAGAAAATCTTTTTAATCAAGAACTGGAATTAAAAGAGTACATAATATTCATAGCAAATGGAGTTTGACATAAACCATGACTCCAGCTTGAGTTGGGATTTTGTAATAGAAAGATTCTAGTGCATGGTAACATATGATTATAGGTTCATTTAAGGTAAACCTTATTACTAATTGGGTGGCCTTGGCATGCTATGCTAGGTGTTAACCATGGTCTATGAGGTTCATAAAATGATTTAGAGAAATCATTTATGGTAAGAAAGAGTTCTGATGATATTAAGAGTTGATATCATGTCTCATTGCCAATTAGTGATGAGCCTAGTAAGTCACACACATACACAAGTTATCACCTAATTAAATATGATTTAATTAATTAATTAAAGAGTTTAATTGATTAATTAAATAGGTTTGGTTTGCAATTAGTTTACAAAGTCCCTAGCATGACTTGAAACCAAATCTAGATTATTGGATGTATAATATAAGTTAAATTTATATTTAAAGTGTTTAAATATGAATTTAATTAATGAGAAATTAATTAATAGAGATTAATTAATTTATTTATATTTGATATAAATTAATTAGAAGAAGAAAATTAATTATTTTGGGTTGAGAACTCAAAATTAAGACACAGGGGCATTTTGGTCATTTTGCAGTGTGACACGTGGCACCATGAGATTGTGACACATGGCATAACACATAAGCTTGCCAAATGTTTTTTAATCATGTAAGATGATTAAAATCAAGATTACATATAGGTTTGACACTTGGCACAATATGATTGGGTCACTTAAACCTAGAGCTAATCAAAGGGTGACATGTGGCAAGGGTTTAATGTGTTAACCTAGCTATTTAAGTGTTGTTATGAGAAAATAAAATATAACCAGCAGCCACACTCCTTGGTCACGCCATTTTGCAGCCCTCCCTCTATTCTTCTTCATCTCTCATCAATTCAAAGAGATTAGCCATCAATCTCTTGAATTAAGAACACTAGAAATTGTTTCTAGTGTCATATTTACATCTCTAATCTCTTAAAAGGCAGAACCTGAATTTCTAATTAATAGAAAAAGGCTTTAGAAGCTGTTCAAGGGCTGCCATAGGTGTTCTTGGTGTGGACAAGCTAGAGGGACAACATCTGGTGTCCTGAAGACGAATCTCAAAGGCGCAGACACGCTGCAGTGCATTAAGAGGTTAGTGTAATCGTTCTTGATTTAATCTAGGGTTCTAAAATTAATCTGATTAATTTTAAAATCTTAAATGGCAAATAAAGATCCAAAAACATATTAAAAGAGTTTTAATATGTTGTTTATCATTGAAATCAAATAGATAAAAAATAAATCTTGCATGATGCATGTGACCCTAGGTGAAAATTTTTGAATTCAATGGTATAAACTTGTGTTTTTCACGCCTGCCTTCAATTGGTATCAGAGCCACTATATTTGCCATTTAGATTGTTTATTATATGATTTAATTGTGTGATTTGATCATGAGATGATTGATCCATTGCTGGTTGGATCAAGAGGTGTGGCGGCACGCTTGATGAACTCCAACATGGTGCGCATGGCTTTGGAAGATCATGGTGCGCATGGTTGTTATTAAATTCTGCAATTGTTGCATGATGAAAGGTTCATCATATGACTAATTAAAATGTTTAATTAGGATTTTTAATCACATAATTAAATTATGATTCAAATCGGATTTTTAAAAATTGTTTGAATGTGATTCAAATCTGAATTTTAAAAGTTGTTTGAATGTGATTCAAATCTGAATTTTTAAAGTTTTTGAATCATATTTAAATCTGATTTTTTTAAATTGATTGAATAAAATTCAGATCTGATTTTTTAAAAAAACGTTTGAATGTGATTCAAATCTGAATTTTTGAAGTTGTTTGAATGTGATTCAAATCTGAATTTTTAAATTTGTTTGAATGAGATTCAAATCTGAATTTTTAAATTTATTTGAATCATATTCAAATCTGGATTTTTAAGTTGAATATGAGATATTCAATTTAATTTAAGTATGTATGTTTTATTTAATTGTTAAATAGTGATATGCATGATGGATGATCATGGACTATAAAAGACCAATGTGATTGGATTTATTTCTTTTATGTTTCTTTGGGATTGTAAATTAATTAATTTATTTTAATTTATTTTGGGCATGTATTATTAAGTTTGTAATAATTTTTGAGTTGTAATTTCATTTATTTAAGTTCTTGTAAATTCGCTTTGGTATGCCAAGGATTACTATGTAATATTGGATTGCAAGAAGTTCAAGGAGGTCAAGAGCATTGGTGGGACCAGTGGGAGGAATTCAAGATCAAGTGTTGATTATGTACTCTTTCAGCAACTCTTGTAAAATGAATGAATGAAATGCACCTAGGAATGCCCTGATTCAATTCTTGGTGGCTCAGAATTGAATCTCTTAGAAAGTCCATGATCATACCATATTTACTGCTTATCCAAGAATGCATGAGATGTATGGAAATGTATGCAATTATATGATATATGCATGCTAAATGGATAATGTGCAAAGTGAGACCTTAATAGTAATTAGAATGACCATAAAATCTTCCAAACAAATGATTAAGTTGGATATGCTATAATTAAAGTAATTATAACATAGGCCCTCCATTGGGGCAATTATTTTAAGAAATTTTAAATAGTTGCATGAGATGCAATTAATTTAAGAGATTTTCTTAAGAATAATTGTTAAGCATGAGATGTTGTAAATATGTAAATGGTTTGGTGGCCAATATTGGATGTACCTGAGGACATTAAAATTATTTACATAATTACTGGCTCAATGGGATCAACTTAACTAATGCAAGATAAGTTAATAATGAATGTACCTGAGATTTTGAGCATTATGGGCTAGGTAAAGGATTGAACCTCACATGAGATGTGATGGGCAAGGAGTTGCTCACTTATAGTTTATTATAATTCCAATAATGGATGTACCTGAGGATGATCAATAGAATTATAAGAATTCAATTACCCACTAGAAATCCATCCAACTAGGATTTTCATTTCCTACTTTGGAAGTATAGGATTCGCTAAGTTAGTGGGAGGACCAATTTGATTAAAAGACCATAATCATTTTGGTTAATTACATGATACATTTATTAATTAATCTGGTTATTTTCTGCAGTTAATTTTCTGATAAAAATGAGCATAAAAAAACCACCACCATCCAATATCCTTGCAAGCATACTTGATCACAATAGGTTGACAGGACCAAATCTGTCTGATTGGCTAAGAAATTTGAAGCTTGTCTTGAACCTTGAACATATAGGATATGTTCTAGATTCAAATGTTCCTGGTCCCTTATCTCCAGAGGCCACACAAGAGGAACATGATACTTTGGACAAGTGGAAGGAGCATGATATGAGAGCTAAGTGTTACATGCTTGCTTCCATGAGTAATGAGTTACAGAAGCAACATGAGAACATGCAGAGTGCGAGTGAGATCCTCCTTCACCTACAAGAGTTGTATGGTGAGCACGGAGAATGCTAGGTATGAGATATCTAGACAGCTATTCCGTATGAGGATGTCTGAGGGACAGAATGTTGGGGATCATGTCCACAAGATGATTCGGCTGATTGAGCAGTTGGAACATCTTGACTTCAACATGGATTTCCAACTACAGAAGGATTTGATCCTTCAGTCCCTTCCTGAGTCTTTTGGGAATTTTGTGACAAATTTCCATATGACTAAACAGGAATGCACCTTAGCTGGTTTACTCAACATGCTGGTTATTGCCCAAAAGAATATGCCAGGCAATAAAGGGAAAGAGGTAGTTTTGATTGCATCTTCTTCTGCTAGAAAGTCCAACAAGAAGAAGGGCAATAAGAAAAAGAAACCTCATATTCCTGGTCCTTCCAAGAAAATAGCTAAACAGAAAAGGAAGACTAAAGCTGATGGAGGCAAAGGAAAGTGTTTCCACTGCCAAAAGGATGGGCCTTTGGAAAAGGAACCGCCTGAGTATCTTGCTTCTCTGAAGGACAAGAAGGATACACCTTCAGAAAGTATGTCCATATCTTGTTATTTAGATTCTGATGATACTCATAGTTCATCTACAGCTTGGGTTTTAGATACTGGTGCCAGTTCTCACATTTCTAATGATATGCAGGAACTAGCAAACAGTAGCAGCTTGCGTTCTCAAGATATTAGAGTCCGGATTAGTAATGGCTCAACTGTTGAAGCTTTAGCCATAGGATCTAAATCTTTTTACATGTTTGGATATGTTTTGTGTTTGGATAATATTTTATATGTACCTGATGCTTTTAAGAACATCATTTCTATATCTAGTTTGACTAGAAATGGCTATGAATTTCAGTTCACTGATGATATTTGCAATATTTATTTTGGAAATAAATATGTTGGTTCGGGTTATATGAATGATGGTCTTTATTATTTGGATAATAATGACAAACACAAATTGAATGCAAGTGATCTAAAGGAATGCAATGCCATGGTGAAAATCAACTCAAGTTCAAAATATATTTGGCACTTAAGATTATGTTATATTGCAGAAGATAGGATTGCAAAATTGGAGAAAATGGGGATTCTATCCTCATTGGGCTCTGAGCCTACTCCAACTTGTGAATCTTGCCTTCGGGGTAAAATGACTAGATCACCCTTTGTTGGACAAGGGCTAAGAGTTGAAAATATTTTGGAGCTAATCCATAGTGATGTATGTGGTCCATTTAAAGAAATGGCTAGAGGGGGTTTTCATTATTTTATTAGCTTTACTGATGATAAATCAAGGTTTGGGTATTTGTATTTGATGAAATACAAACATGAATCTTTTGAAAAGTTCAAAGAATTTAAATCTGAAGTAGAAAATCAAACAGGAAAGAATATTAAAGCTCTTCGATCAGATCGTGGAGGTGAATATTTTAGTACTGAATTTGATGAATACTTGAGAGAGCATGGCATTGTTTCTCAGCTGACTCCTCCAGGAACGCCACAGCTGAATGGTGTATCTGAAAGGAGAAATCGTACCCTATTGGATATGGTACGTAGTATGATGAGCTATACTGATATGCCAATCTTCTTTTGGGGATTTGCATTAGAATCAGCTTTGTATATTCTGAATAGGATTCCATCAAAATCAGTTTCTTCCACACCTTATGAGATATGGCATGGAAGAAAACCAAGTCTTAAGCATGTTAAGATTTGGGGTTGTCCAGCTTATATCAAAAAGCTGAACACTGATAAATTGGAGACCAGATCAGAAAAAGGTCGATTTGTTGGATATCCAAAAGATAGTTTTGGATATTATTTTTATTTGCCTACTTCACAAAAGGTTGTGATAAGTAGAGATGCCACATTTCTTGAACAACAGTTTATTTAAGAAGGAGGCAAAGGAAGGCAAATAGAGTTAGAATTGGAGAATTCTGACCAACCAACAGATCAGATGGATATAGATCCATCTAGTCAACCAATACCCGTTGATGAAACATCTACAGCTATTCCTCGTAGAACAACCAGGGTATCTCACCCACCAGTGAGATATGGTTTTCTTCATGAAGAAGAACAAGAGTTGTCTACTCATGAAGAAGTAGATCATGGAGATGATCCACTTACCTATGAAGAAGCTATATCAGATATAGACTCTTCAAAATGGATTAATGCTATGAAATCCGAGATTGATTCCATGTACAAGAATCAAGTTTGGGATCTTGTTGACCCACCTGAAGGTATTATACCTATAGGGAACAAATGGGTTTTCAAGAAGAAAATTGGTTCTGATGGAAAGGTAGAGACCTATAAGGCAAGGCTAGTAGCGAAAGGGTTTTGCCAAAGGCAAGGAATCGACTATGAGGAGACTTTCTCGCCTGTTGCCATGCTTAAATCAATTAGGATTTTATTAGCAATAGCTGCATACTATGATTATGAGATTTGGCAGATGGATGTCAAAACAACTTTTCTCAATGGATACATTGAAGAAAACATTTTCATGGAACAACCTAGGGGATTTGAATCCCAAGATGGTTCCAAGGTATGCAAGCTAAAGCGATCCATTTATGGGTTGAAACAAGCTTCGAGGAGTTGGAACAAGCTTCGAGGAGTTGGAACATCCGTTTTGATGAAGCCATTAAATCCTTTGGTTTTATCTCTTTCTGGTTTCTTTCTTATTTGCTCTACAAAACTTCTCAATTTAAGGATTATATAAAAGAGATGTATCACTTGTGCTTCGAGCTCTTCTCATAAAAGATTAAAAAGTACCTAAAAAAAGCAATCAAACACAAAGTGAAAGATAATTAAAAAAAATAATAAAATCTCGAAATAACTAAAACAATCAATAATTAAATTTTAAACAAACAACTTCCCAGCAACAGCGTCAAAAACTTGATGTAGACTGGCCACAAGTGCATGGGTCATCCATGTTAGCATATCATTTAGTATGTATCTTGTACATATTTTATTAATAAAAGGCATTTTCACTTTTCCGTTTACATAATATATTTATGTGTAATAGAAAAGGTCCATTGATATTTTGTTAGAAATATTATTCTTAAGTTGTTAAGAATATGAGTGACAATATTTCTAGCACGAAGTATCATAAATAGGTTCACAATCGAGGATACTTCATAATAAGGACATGACTTATCCAGAAAGATTGTATTCATGTTTGTTCCCAAGTTATTTATATGAGATATAAATAAGATGGAATGGTGAGTCTCATGCCATATAACAAACATGATAGGCACTTATAAATGATAAGTAGGCCGAACCAGTGACACTTATGACAAGCACATGGAGTTTACTCTTGTCAATGTTTTGTCATAAATCATATCAGTGTATATAATCTTTAGACACGAGATAGCAGATTATCTTGTATATAGGTAGTTTGAGTTTGATACTACTTTCATACGTGTACTGTGTATGGGTATATGGGAATGTGTTGGCTCCGACTAGTTATATCTGGAGGGAGGTGTTGATCAAGATGGACTCTGTTCCTCTAAGTAAATAGAGATAAAATCCTATGTTTATTTAATTGTTCTTGATGTTTCAAGTTCTGGCAGACAGATAGATTTATTCAGAAAAGAGTTTCTGATGAGAAAATCTTTTTAATCAAGAACTGGAATTAAAAGAGAACATAATATTCATAGCAAATGGAGTTTGACATAAACCATAACTCCAGCTTGAGTTGGGATTTTGTAACAGAGAGATTCTAGTGCATGGTAACATATGATTATAGGTTCATTTAAGGTAAACCTTATTACTAATTGGGTGGCCATGGCATGCTATGCTAGGTGTTAACCATGGTCTATGAGGTTCATAAAATGATTTAGAGAAATCATTTATGGTAAGAAAGAGTTCTGATGATATTAAGAGTTGATATCATGTCTCATTACCAATTAGTCATGAGCCTAGTAAGTCACACACATACACAAGTTATCACCTAATTAAATATGATTTAATTAATTAATTAAAGAGTTTAATTGATTAATTAAATAGGTTTGGTTTGCAATTAGTTTGCAAAGTCCCTAGCATGACTTGAAACCAAATCTAGATTATTGGATGTATAATATAAGTTAAATTTATATTTAAAGTGTTTAAATATGAATTTAATTAATGAGAAATTAATTAATAGAGATTAATTAATTAATTTATATTTGATATAAATTAATTAGAAGAAGAAAAATAATTATTTTGGGTTGAGAACTCAAAATTAAGACACAGGGGCATTTTGGTCATTTTGCAGTGTGACACGTGGCACCATGAGATGGTGACACATGGCATAACACGTAAGCTTGCCAAATATTTTTTAATCATGTAAGATGATTAAAATCAAGATTACATATAGGTTTGACACTTGGCACAATATGATTGGGTCACTTAAACCTAGAGCTAATCAAAGGGTGACATGTGGCAAGGGTTTAATGTGTTAACCTAGCTATTTACGTGTGGTTATGAAAAGAAAAAATAACCAGCAGCCACTCCTCTCCTTTGTCACGCCACTTTGAGGCTTTTCATCTATTCTTCTTCATCTCTCATCAATTCAAAGAGATTAGCCATCAATCTCTTGAATTAAGAACACTAGAAATTGTTTCTAGTGTCCTATTTACATCTCTAATCTCTTAAAAGGCAGAACTTGAATTTCTAATTAATAGAAAAAGCTTTAGAAGCTGTTCAAGGGCTGCCATAGGTGTTCTTGGTGTGGACAACCTAGAGGGACAACCTGAAGACGAATCTCAAAGGCGCAGACACGCTGCAGTGCATCAAGAGGTTAGTATAATCGTTCTTGATTTAGTCTAGGGTTCTAAAATTAATCTGATTAATTTTAAAATCTTAAATGGCAAATACAAATCCAAAAACATATTAAAAGAGTTTTAATATGTTGTTTATCATTGAAATCAAATAGATAAAAAATAAATCTTGCATGATGCATGTGACCCTAGGTGAAAATTTTTGAATTCAATGGTATAAACTTGTGTTTTTCACGCTTCCGTTCCTTCAATCCAAGTAATATAGAAATATATATCTTTCCCTCGAAGAGTTGTATTATAAATTGAATTTTTGATGTAAATTAAACTAAGACAGTATTGTAATATAAATCAAACAAATTAAAGAAAATGGGAATTTGAAGTTTAGAGTATGAAAATGCAAACTAAATTTAAATAATTAACTAATATAATAAATGCCTAAATTAACAAGATAAGATATGTTAATAAAAATAAGCAAAATGAGATAAAGTAGAGCACTCAATATTAAAATTCCAAACAACAATGGTAAAAGAATGATTCCAGAGTTAGGGGTTCATATTCAAGTTAGATTAGGATTTTTACTAACTAGCCCGATTTATGAAATTTATGAGTTTAAAGGAGATCGATTCTAAAATTCTTTGAAATCTTTTTCTAGTAAAATAAAACCAAAACCCAATAAATTCTTTGATCAATCTATAAGACCATCTTAACTTTTAGTATATTTCTAGATCTAAGTTAATTAAGTCTAATTTCTTAATTATCTATCACTTGATTTTCTCCTTTTGGTTCTTCAATCTAGGATTAAAAACATATCTTAATGGGATCCTACACTAAACATGTTATAAACCACATAAGAAATGGATTAAACTCTATAAAAATCATAAAATCTGTACTGATTAGTTTAAATTCACAAAATAACTCAAGTATTACATCCTCAACTCTAGAATCTTAAGAAACTACTCATAATCCATGTTCAATACAAGAGATTGTAAGCAAAAGAAGAAATAAAACATCAAAAGTAACTCAAATTGAACAAACCTAATTTTTAGTCTGAAGAAATGGTGAAGAACAAGACAAATCAAAGGTAACACGACCCAAGAATGGTATGTTGCCCCTTTATTTCTCCTCTTTCTTCAGATATTTCTTTTTATAATAAAAAAAATAATGTAAGGATGCTTTTATACCTCTTGAAAAAACCCTAGAATAGGCTAAAAATGGTATGAAGTGAAGTCATTGCACGTGTGTAATGATTTGCCACATTAGCTGAATTACGTGAAGTTGCATGGCTGGGCGGGTGCTTGTGCAATATCTTATGTAGAATTGGGTATGAGAAAGAAGGGTAAAAATGGACTTACTTGGCCATGGAAGTCCCTATGCAACTCTCTGCAGGTCTTGAACAATCCTTTATATCATTGCACAAGTAGTTGCATGGCCATGCAAGACGCTATGCAACTTTCGATAGCTTGGGACAATTTTTTAGCTTTTTGCATAAATTGTGCAGGAGGCTGTGCAAGATTTAGCAACTTTAAAATTGTTCTTCGAATATTTGTATAAGTAGTTAAATAAGGTTATACAGGATCTTGCGTAACTTTTGGCAAATTTGTAGTTGTTTCCCAAATTCTTGCATAAGCAGTTGCACGGCTATACAAGAGCCTGTGCAACTTTTGGCTAGTTTCAGTAACTCCTCTATTTTTTGGATGCAAGTTGCACAGGCTGTGTAGCTCATTATGCAACTTTAAGCAAGCTTTTAGCATTTTTTACCCTTCATTTTTGGCATCTTTAGGCTTTGAATTCATTCTTCAAACATGAAATTAACTCTTAAATATTCAACAACACCATTTAACCTATAAAACGAAAAAAAAAAATTCGCAAATTAAATTAGTATTAACAAATATGAAAAACTAATTAAATTACTAATGAAATTAACTAAAACTAATCAATAAAAGGTAAAATGACTATGAAACCTAACCTAAATATCAATAATGGTACCAAACTAATCTACAAGTTTTCATTTCAAATATTTTTATAGCAAGAAATTTGTACTTACTTATTTTAGGATGTTTATGGGTGTATTCATTCCCTAGCTATAGTGGACCTGATTTATCATTAGAAGAATATTGGAGGGTCAAATATCGAGCCTTGCATGATCTCTTCCAAATTTTTTAGAGCAAGAAAAGCTCCACTACATATGAAATTAGTGCACAATTGTTGAAATATACAATGAACAAGTCTGTGGTAAACTCTCAAGCAATGGTTCTCAAAAAAGATGTCCTTCATTCTTATTTATTTATTTTTGTTATTTTTAGGCTATTTCTAGATGATTTGGATATCTTCTTCATAGATTGTATTATGACGATACTATGAATTTTTCCTTGTTGATTTATTAAAGCATTACATTTGTCTTCTCATTTTCTTTATGCCAAATCAAAAGATAACATTGCTTCACTTTTATCTTGATTTTGATGTTAAAGCATTTGCATTTTAGTTGTACACGCTTAGGATTTGGAATATGGTCCAATCAAATGGGTTGGTTGTCCCTGATGTTAGTATGCATTGTGTTTAATCAAGCACAAATGTCTTAGAGTTGATGAATATTATCCACGATCCAAATTCCATTTTTGTCTTGGGCCTACTATTACTTTGCCCCCATTTTTAGAAACACTTGCGCATTGAAGAAAATTTTAGTGTGATAATTTGTTTTGATGACATGCTTATATATAGTTATAACAAATATGGAAGGTGTGAATGATACAAAAAAATATCTAGCCTCTAAATTTAAAAGAAAAGATTTAAAGGAGGTAAATACAATATTTGGTATCAAAATAAAGAAACATAGTAGAGGTTTTACTCTTTATCAATCTCATTATATTGAGAAAATATTAAATAAATTTAATCATTTAAAAGTTAAAGAAGCAAATATCCCATATGATGCTTATTGCAAATTAATTGAAAATTCTAGTTGAGCAATTGCTTAGATTAAGTATGCTAGTGCTATTGGTAGTTTAATGTATGTTATGGATTACACTAGACTTGATATCACTTTTGCAGTATGTAAATTATCAAGATACACTAGTAATCCTAGTATGGAATATTAGGAAGCAATTTCAAGGGTTTCTGGATATTTAAAAAGAACTATAAACTAGGATTGTTCTATGATAAATTTTCAATTGTACTAGAAGGTTATATATATGCTAGTTGGATAATTAGTGCTAATGATAATAAGTCAACCTCCAATTGAGTGTTCACCTTAGGTGGATGTGCTATTTCTTAGGAATCAAAGAAGCAAGCTTGTATAGCTCATTCTATGATGAAATCTGAGTTTATAGTTTTAGCGACTGCAACTAAAGCAAAATGGCTAAGAAACTTGAAACCGAATATTAAGTTATGGCTACAACCGATACCATCTATTTCTTTACATTATTAAAGTCAAACCACGATGTCTAAAGCTTATAGTAAAATATACAATGGAAAATCTATACATATAAGCTTAAGACATGAATTAGTAAAACAATTATTCTCTGATGGTGTTATCACCATTATTTATTTTAAATCCTATAACAAACTAGCAGATCCTTTAACAAAAGTGCTCTCGAGAGATATGATGAAAAGTATATCTGATGGATTAGGATTAAGAATATTCCATTAAATTTACTAGTGATGGGAACCTAGCTTTATATTATTATTACTAAATAAAGTTTAAAGGGCAACAACAAGTCATTAGGAAATGTTGTAACTAAGTACTTGGCGTACTAAGTTAATGGAATAAGGATGGGTATTTATACTCTTAATCAAGTGTAACATTGTTACAAAAGAAACTTCACCTATATGAACATAGTAAGTGGTGACACTTCAACAAGAGTTAGAATAACTTTTGTACATGTTCATGAAAACAAGAGGTATTGTACATGTCAAAGTCACTCACAAATCATTTGTACTTGAAGAAGGAGTTATACCAACTCAGAATGGAGGAATGTACTAATGTGAGGGATCACCTTAATGTTTTAATAAATGAATTACCCAATTGGCTAGTGTTGGTGTGAAAGTAGGTAATGAATAAAAAGCACTCTTGCTTTTAACCTCTCTTCCACAATCTTATAAAAGTTTAGTGACAGCCCTAACAATTAGAAAGGAGACTTTGGTAGATGAGATTACCGCAGTTATCTTGAATGATAAGAAGTTTAAGGAGACAGGTAGTAGCAAGAAGGTAGAGCTTTTATTGTCGGTTCTAATGTGGTAAAAATAATCCACATAAAAATAATTGGAGAATGAATAGTAGATCAAGCTCGAGAACATGAATAGATCTTGAAGATAGATAATGCTACTACTTTCATAAAAAGGGCCACATTCAATACCATTATATGAAGATGAAGGAAGATCTTGCAGAATTTAAACAATTCAAAAACAGTCACAAAAAAAAAAAAAAAGAAGAAACTGTTGCAATTGCAATTGATGGTGGTATTGATAATGAATGTTTTAATGTGGATAATAATAAGGAAAGGGTAAAAAATAAGTTACAAAATAAGTGGTTAATGGATTCCGCTTGTCCATTCCATATTTGCTCAAAGAAAGAGTGGTTTGATGTGATTCAAGAAAAGAAATGAGAGAAAGTGAAGCTAGCTAATAGAAACAAGATGGAGGTCGAAAGTGTTGGAAAAGTGAAGATCAAGCTACATGGTGATCATGTGAAATTATTTGATGAAATGAGGTATGCTCCTAAATTCGAAACGAATCTAATTTCCTTGGGTAAGTTGAATTTTTGGGGTTATGGGTATTCAATTCATGATAAAGTTATGAGAGTTAGTCGATGTGCTCTGGTGATTATGAAGGGTGAGAAGATTAGTGCAAAGAATCTCTACAAATTAGAAGGAAATACATTGATTGGAAGAATGCAAGTTTAGGCAAAAGGTAACATCAACAATGAAGTACCCAAGAGAAAAATGACTTTTACAGAAGTGTTGAAGACTAATTTCATTTGACTTAAAGGTGAAAATTGTTAGAGTCCAAGTTAAATTAGAATAGGAAATTAGGTAAAATAAAACATTTAATAAAATTTAAATTATGAAGATTAATAATTAAAGTCCCAAAAAGACTAGATTTTAGTAGCCTATATATATAAATAGTTGGTTGACCATTATATTGTATTATAGAGAGCTCACGAAATAGAGAGGTGCGATGAATTCTGTGAGTTTTGTTTGAATAATTTTAAATGTGAGAAAAATAATTAGTAATCCATCTTGTTTATTTTATAAAATAGATTTATAGCAAACCACTTTAAATTTTATATTTTTTAATTTATATGGATGTGATTTTTACTATAACAATCCAACCTTACTTCTACTATTTTCTTTTCCTTGCATTTTCCAAATGAGAAAAAAATAAAATATTCTATATTTTCATTAAATTCATTTTCCGCCCTTCCAAAACATAGGCATACTGAAAATGTTAAGATGTATGTTAGGACTTCAAATTTGTGCACGTCTTTCAAAAAATTTACTTATTCAATTGAAACCTTGCTTGGAGAGCAATGCTTCTATGATTTGGGCCTGATCAAGCAATGAAATTTTATCCGGGTTCTTGGTTGGTGAATTGGAGGAGTAAATTTCTCTTTTATAAAAATATGTATCTTAGAATAAATCTCATATAATTACTAGAAAAAAAAAATTGTATCTACACTAATAGCACTTGATAATCTCCGAAATTAGAGAAGGACAAGGTTGGTTGAATCTTGCCGGTTGGCTGCAAAAAATTGACAACTAGAAAGTAGGATCCAGTGCGGTGCAAGACGTGTCAACTAATCTGCCAATCCAATTTGGGACCATTTAAGACTTTTAAATTTCTTGACCTAAAATTCTACAGTTGAATTTTAAAAAAGAGATGGGCTTAGACTTGTCACATGTTCTCAATCTACTCGATTAATAATTCTATTTGTGTCAATTTCATTCATCGCTCTCAAACTTGACTGCACTTTGCACTATGCTGAGGGTTTTAGCTCGAACATCGCTTTCACTGTTTGACATTTCATGTCAAATTTATCAAATTTCTTGTCCAAAAAAGGCAGGCAACCAGGCAGAGAACCCAACTATTTTTCTAAACCCATCTACAAGTTTATGCCTATGGATGAGTTTTGTTTTCTATTCATCATTTTTCTTGTTAATATTCCCTGATTAATAATAATAATAATAATAATAATAATAATAATAATAATAATGCCAAATGACTAAAATATTTTAAATTTTTGTAAATTTTTTCAGTTTTATCGAAATTTTTTAAATTTTATTAATTTAATTATTAAATTTTTTATATTAATTTCAATTTTAATAATTAGCTTGATTTAATGGTTTAATTAACTAAAATAATTTAATTTTTTTTAAATTATTAATATTAGTTAATTCTTTTTTATTAATTTTAATAATTATTCTTAAATTGATAAAAATATTATTTTATTAAATTAAATAAAATACTATTTTAATTAATTTCTTTCTTATATATATATATAAGGAAGAAGTGGAGTCTAATCATCTTTTATATAGGCAATGCTAAGTTCAAAACTTGAATTCGATTATTGGGGTTAGGTGAAACGTTGTTCTTGAAAATTCAACCATATTTATAGATTTATGATGGCCCACAAAAATATCTCAAACTAAATCAAATGATCTTTTAATTTGAATAATATTTTTAATAGAATTTAATTTGAATAATTTTAAAAAACTATATTTTAATCATCCCTAAAAGATGCTGCTTAAAAAAGATAGGAGGGAAAAATATCAGAAGAATAACACACTTTTGAATTTTCCTTTTGAATTCATTTTGTAATTTATTTGTTAATTCTCTGCATTTCAATTGTTATTATTGAATTTATAAACTTTTGAATGTTCAATTTAACAACATTCAAAATGGGTGCTGCTCCAAAAGTTCAAATTTATATTAGAATGAACTCATCAATCATTAGATTAAATATTTGTATATAGTTTCATATATTTTATATATACACTTTAATTAATTCTACATATATCTCAATGTAAATATTTAATATAGTGATTGTTAAATTCATTTTTATTTGAGCTCTAGTTTATATTAAATGGACTCTTTAAAAATCCTTTAATTGTGTGATAAAAATCTAAAACATTAAAGCTTAAAAAAAAATTCAAAAATTTCTTAGCAGATTTAAAAGCATTAAAAAAATTACACTATTTTTCATAAAATTGCCATTAATGATTAATGTTTAAAATGTCATCTTTAAACCAAAGAGCTTAACTCATTAGTATTACAGTTATCTTAAAAACTATGAAATTTCAAATTTAAATTTCTATTTGACCTATTTATAAAATAAAAAAAATATATATGTCCATCTTTAAACAATTAACTATTTTAATAATTTTCACCACTGAGCTTTAATTCAATGGTACTGAAATTGTTTCTAAAGTTATGAATTTTCGAATCAAATTTCAATCAAAATCAATTATAAAAAAAATTAATAAATTTCTTATTTAGACCATTAAATAATTTTTTTATTAATATACTTCAATTCAAAAAATAACACAGTTTTTTAAAAAAAAAAATCTCACTGTACACTTGAAAAGGACATTCGTTAGGAAGCATGTGTAATAATTTTCACTTTTTAAAAATGGAATAAGTATATATAATTATCATGGAACTTTGAAAAACTATGATTCCATGGATTTTGTTTTCCTAAATTTAATATTATATATTTATATTCCATTGATTTTTATTAACAATTTATTGTATTAATATGTTTGTTTGAATTTTCTTTATGGTAGGGTAAAGATATACAGATAATATATAGAAGTGTAATTGGTGTTCATCTTATGGATTCTAGATGAGTGGAGAAGAATAATATTAACAATAAAGAAATAAGAAAAGTATTCTGATGAGTTGTCTTGAAGAAATTCTGATTTAGAGAATATGCTTAGAGAAGGAGAATTTAATTTCTGACTACAACGGCAAACAGAAGTTTCAATCCACACCTAATATACATCTAAAATCAGTAAATTATGTTATCATCATATTTATTTAATTCTCAAAAAACCAAAATAAGTAACAAAAAAAATTAGAAAAATAAAAAAAAAATTTCATATGATTTAGTGCTTTGATATATGAGGAACTATGATTTAATTTTTATCAATTTAATACCCTATATTTTCCTTAATTAGTAAATATGGTCTAATATTATTAATTACCGTTAAATGACACTAATATGGTGAATATATGTCACTAATATAATGGCATGTGACAAATGTGATTCTGACATAGTGACACGTGATAGACGTGGCGCTTATGTGACTAACACCAAGTGTTCGCCTTGTAGTATCATTTAACGAATGGCAAGTAATGGTTTGGACAAAATTGATAAAAATCAAAGCACGATCCCTCATGTTTCATAACACAAAATTACAAGGTTTTTTTATATATTTTTATTAAAAATTAATTGCAATTCTTTAAAATAATGAGATTTCAATGATATTTGATTCATTTCAAAACTATGAGAATTCAAATTTAAGTTTCTATTAAAATTATTTTTTTTAATTAAAAAAATTAATTTCCTTTATCTTTAATGATTCACACCATATTAATTGAAACCAAATAATTACAACTCTATAATTTCATTTGCATAATATTTTATATCTAAAGTATTACATATAAAATTAATTTTCAAATATATATTGTATGTATATATGGTTTAAGTTTAATTGATTTTTTTTTTACATACAGGAAATTAAAAACAAACAATTTTAAATTTTCTTTTTAAGTTTAAAATTATCAAGTGTGATTTAGCAAACGAACAATTTCTTATGATTTTGATATTCAAATGTTTGAACTTTTGGCAATTTCCCATATTTATTGAAAATGATTTTTGTTTGTATTGTGGATATTAAATATTGATTTGACTAGTCAATAAAAAATGATTCAATTGGTAAGATTCGATCAGCTCTCTCATTAGGTTGAGAAATTGAGTTTTACCCGTAGTCTTCATTGATAAACGATTTATAAATTACACTATAATCTCTCAATAAAATTGAAAGATAACCTAACACCATTGAAATAAAATTCATTATTACATATTTTTCAATTTTGAAACATGTCTAAGTAAAAAATTCTTTGTTGAATTAGTAAAATATTTGAACAAAATGAATGAAAGAAAGGAAGAATAACAGCCACGTATAAAAAAGAGATTATTAATTTCATAAACCTTTGAAACAAGCCAAAGTATTAATTACTAGACAAGTTCCAAAAAGCAACTTAAGTAATTACTTGATTTTACACATAGAGCACATAAAAGGTTATGCTGTGTTTTATCTACTAATATTTACACATGTTTAGCATAGCCACTGAAAATTAAAACATTGCCAAATCTGATAAAGAAAAGAACCCTTGTGAACTATGGAGAAAAAAAAAAAGGTCAAAAATTGTATCGTGTAGCTAAGCTCATATATTATAACTTGCAGTAGAGGAGAGGGATCTTAATTAATTTGCAGTAACCATAAACTTAAAAAAAATAATAATAAATTATATTAGTGGCATATATGGCCATTGTTATTAATATATGTTCATGGACTTGAATAGACAAAGCAAGAAGTTGGAATAGGACATGACCCATATGAGGTCAAGTTGGAAAACTGTTTCATCCAAAATATGTGTGCTTTTTCTATAGCTACATTTGGTTACTTTGTTAGCTCTTGGAAGGACAATATATTATAGTGTTACGGTTTACGGAAATTTCTTATGGTATAGACCTGTAAAACAGAAAATAAATGGATGATAGGTCCACCGGGTATAGACTCGGTGAAAACTCTCCAATGCTCAAGTTAGAGCCAGAATGAGAGAAAAGTATATTAAAGTGATTATGGAGAAAAAATATATCTCCATAAATGATCTAATATCTTTATATAAGATATAGACAATGGTTAGTTATGGTAAGTCAACTATGTAATTATATGAATATTATTAGCTAGCACAATTATAGGATTATATTTCTATTTATAGTGCATAATTATAGACATAGCTATATTTGGTAATCTTACCCAAATTGCTTATCTTCAATCAAGATTCTTTTCTTTTGTTGAGTGGGTCTTACAGTGGTTGAACCAATTAAATAAATCTAATGATTGAGCCATTAAATATAATTAGGCTCATGGGCTATCCAAAAATCCTAGTTACTAGATTAATTATATATATTTTGATGAGCTATATCATTAGTCTCCCCTCAAATACAAATCTTTAGGTTCATTTACATATCAAAGCTTTGGTCATTGCCCTAAAAGAAGAAAAAAAAAATTTTTGAGTGTGGACTATCATCTTGATAATGGTAGAATTTTCGCCTTAAGTGGATTTGCACCTTCGATTTGCTTAGTTTGTAAACTATTCCTCAGGTGAACTTGCACCTTTAATTTGCTTACTTGGTGGGCTATCATTTTAAATGGAATAAGCACCTTTGTTTTAGCCTGATGGACTATCGTCGTATATGAGCTAAGTATCTTTATTTTAGTCTGGCAGACTACCGCCGTAGATGAGCTAAACACCTTTGTTTTAGCCTGATAGACTATCGTCGTGGATGAGCTAAACACCCTTAGATTCTTTAGCCTAGTGGACTATTGCCATGAATGGGCTAAGTATCCTTTATTTTAGCCTAGTGAACTATCACCATAGATGGGCTAAGTACCTTTTTTTTTTTTTTTGCCTAGTAGACTATCGCTATAAATAGGCTAAGCACTCTTAGATTTTTTAGGCTGGCGGACTATCGCTATGGATAGGCTAAGCACTCTCAATTTATTTAGCGTGGTGAGCTATCGCTGTTGATGGGCTAAGCACTCTCAATTCATTTAGCTTGGCAGACTATCACCATAGATGAACTAAGCACATTTTAAAATTTATCTGCAAAATAATGCTTATATAAGTATTTTTGTGAAGATAATTCATATATTGCATGTTGTAAACTTATCCACGATTTCTCAATAAATAGTACTATAAATGGAATGTATAATGTACATTTCCAGGGGATTTACCAACTAATTTTGATAAAAAATAAAGGCATTTAGATTTAAAGAATATTTGAGAATGATATGTTATTTATAAACATATATTCATATATACATAGTTATAAAATGAATTTTAATTTCAATCACATCTAAATTTTGTAGTATACTAAGTATGAGCTAAATAGAATCAAAAGTGATGCTAGATCATGGAAATTAGAGCGATAAATTTTAAAATAATTTCAAGTGTCTCCAATTACCATTGATCTTGAAGACAAACTTGGACTATAATTTAATCTAATGGAGTTTATGCTATTGCCCCCCAAATAATTCTAAAAATTAATTTTTAGAATCATATAACTTTTTCAAGTCCCATTAAACTAAAATACAATCATAATTTCTATTCATTTAAAGTCAAGTAGTGAATTTAATTTTGATAATAATAGAATTCTGTGTTAAGAAAATTAACTAAAATTCATATAATGTTGATTGAAAGCATTATAGGTAATTTTTAACAAAACATAGCCCAAAATACAAACTTGAAGGTATAATGATGGACTTATTAAATGTGGCTCTCTTATAGCTATTAGTATAAATCAAGATTGTTTCCTTACCATAGAAACATTGACAATTTTGTAAAATAAACAAAAATTATCAAATAAGAATTTTTATAAGTTCAAATAATTTGAAAGTTCTAAAACTTCATAATGATCTCCCGTTAATAGTTAAACTATTAAAAATATTCCATAGCAATTGAAAATGTGATTTTTTTTTCTTAATGTCAAATCTTTATAAAATAAAATATGAAAATATCGCCTGAAGCACATAGGTTATATATATGTGGTAATAGCAAAGAAGAAAGAGTGACATAATGATAAAGTATTTACACTTACTACAAGAATATTGTCATTGATTGATCGTCCAATAGGATATATAGCCCTTTGGCAAATTTAAAACAAAACTCATGTGACTATAAATAAACTTTTTAGATCGTACCAAAGTAAATTTAGAAATTTCTTGAACATAATAAAAAAATTTTGGTTGGGTTATTGCAAACCACAAGCCATTCTCTCACTTGGTTCATTCTCCTATTTTGAGTTCAAAATACAAAGAATATAAGAGAGAGACAGCTTCTTGTGTCATTTCCCACAGACAGTGCCACTGTTATGGACCATAGAAATTTTTTGTGGTATAGACCTACAAAATAAAAAATAAATGGATCAGAGGTCCACTGGATATAGACTCAGTGAGAACCCTTCGACGCTCAAGTTAATGCTAGTATGAGAGAATAGTGTATTAAATTGATTAAAGAGAAAGAATATGTCTCTATAGATGATCTAATATCTTTATATAAGATATAAACAATGGTTTATTATGGTAAGTTAACTATGTAATTATATGGATATTATTAACTAGCTTAATCATAGGATTATATTTCTATTTATAGTGCATAATTATAAGCATTACTATATTTGACAATCCTACCATGATTGTTTATCTTTAATCAAGATTCTCTTCTTTCGTTGAGTGGGTCTTACAGTGGTTGAACCAATTAAACGAATCTTATGGTTGAACCATTAAATATTATTAGGCTCGTGGGCTATCCAAAAACTCGATTTACTGAATTAATTATATATATTTTGAGGAGCTATATCAACTAGTAAGGATTTTTATTGCTTAGACCTGTTCTATCATAAATTTATGATAAGATTCACCTATTAAATATATGAATTTTATATATTTGTGCCTTTGATTCATAATAGACTAGGTATTTGCAAAAAATTTTTCATTATCTAGAATCGATTTATTGTGGATTCAGTACACACTATTTATAATGGGACAAAAATAAGTGAAACTTGCATTATATATATATATATATATATATATATATATATATATATATATATATATGAGAGGGAGAGAATAGATGGCCTAACTGTACTCCAAAAGTTAGCTCAAAAGAAGAAAGTTTATTCAAATCTTATATTTAGTACAAATACCTTATCCCAAATCAATGTTGGATAACACACGCTACTTACAGTCAGGCATGAACATTTAGAACGTGAAGTTTGCAGGCAAACACATATGTGGTAGTCCAACATTAAATTAAGGTAAGTTCTCATACTACGTAAAGAAAATTGATTGGATCTAATTCCACTAAAAAAACTAACTCAATTGAAGAAGATTTATCAAGTTCTATGTAGCACAAACAGTTTATCCTAAATCAATGCGCAATAACAGTATATATGAGTTTTGATATAAGAAACATCATTAATGTCGTCTAAAATTTAATTAGGAGAGTATTTGGAGGGAAGATCCTTTAATTATTGGGTTTCAATTCAATGGGGCTAGTGTTCACAAATTTAATCAGTAAGTTTGCATAAATATTTACTTATAAATATGAGTCAATCTAACTTCTCAGATTTACAATAGAAGTTGTTGAATTAATAGACACCACAAGTGAATGGTGGTTACTAATCACCATTAAGAATCTAAACAATACAAGCACTATCATATTCAAGCAAAAATTTATGCCAATTCTTCCTCCAAGCTAATTGGAAACCCCTTACACACAATCCATAAACTGCCCCACTGACTGAATAATTCCCAAGATGAGAAGTAAAACCCACCACGTCATCTGTCCATGCCATCACGCAGTAAACACGGCCTCAAACTACTCTTTTAATATAATTTTTTTATATATTTACATTTTCTTTCTTAATTATAAAATTAAATAATTTTAAAATAAATAAATAAAAATACTTAAATTCAATCAAAATCTCTTCACTTTTTATATACTTTTATCCTTTTCACGCCTTTTAAATTATTATTTATTAATAATATAATTTTTTTATTTTATTTTTTTTAATTTAAAAGAAAATAAAAAAATTCTTTATGAGTCTATCAAACTTAATTAAATAAAATTAAATTTTAGCTTAAAAAATAAATAAAATTAATTTAAAAGATTAAAATTTTGACAAAAATAATAAATAATGTACAAACAAAATTAATCTAAAAATTTGATCTTGAATTTTTTATTTACAACGATGTGATTGATGACTCAAAACAATCAATATATAGCTAATTAAAATGATTCGATTCGAATCGAATTCGAATTCGCTGATACAATTTATTTGCCATCTCTATAACGCCATGGATGCACTGACAAAATGAGAGCATAGTACAGACCGTTGATCATGGAGGAGCCCACCCTCTGACGGCAATATCTACTCTTTAGCATTATCATTTTCAAGAGAGAAGCTGAAATTATTGTGAAGATAGAATATATATATAGAGAGAGAGAGAGAGAGAGAGAGAGAGAGATCTATCAATTAATCCAACGGTCCGAATGAGTGAAGGCTTAATTTGATTGAAAAGGATGCAGGTCTAATCAATCCACATTTTTCTAGTATATATCAGTTAAAACTCACTAAGTTTTACAGCTGCAAGTAACTTAAATCACACATAATTAGGTATGTGATTCCAGATTAATTCTTGCCACGTGTCTATTCCTAAGTGCTCCTCATAGTCTTGCGTATAATCATCATAAACTAGCTGTAACTATCCAACAAACTGTCAACCACTGAGCAGCAAATTAAAACCCGATATTAGCATATAGTTAGTAACTATTAATTTATATTATTAAACATTATTTTATATAATTCAGGATTTTAGATTTCTCAGATGTTGTTTCAAAATTACTAATTTAAAATTTATTAAATTTTTTAAAAAATAATTTTAGAAAATGAAATGGGTTGATAGTTAGTGGAGTAAATAATAATAATAATAATAATAATGGATGTTGCTTTAAAAAAAAAAAAACTTTTATTTACGTGTAGAGTTGGACTATGTGATGATAATTCGGGTCTTTAGGGTTAGGGTTTTGTTTATGTAGGGCCAGATCTGACAATTGGCTTAATACAGGGGACAGACGTGTATCTTTATAGACCAAGTTGTGTACTTATATAATATCATTATTTATTTGGATATCTGTTAATTTAATTAATTAATTAAATTAAACATTTTTATGAATATTAATAAATTAATATTTAACTTCTCTTTTAGTTTTGATGGTTGCAGCAACTCGGGATGTTGTTGAACGGATCTATCCATCTTCAGATTTGATTTTAGTCGTTCTTCTTTATTCCAAACAGTTGATTAATCAAATTTATTTAGTAATTGATGATAAGAAAAGAAGAAGAAGAAGCTGCAGAAGAAGAAAACAGAGAGGAAATCATTATTTTGCATAAGTTTCAGCAGAGCAAAACTGTGAAAGATTCTCCCCGATGAGGTTCTTCAATTATATCTAATAAGATATATATAAATAAGATTTTCTTTTCTGAGACTACTGACTTGGTCAAAGTCTGTGGCTAAGGAAATTATATTTTAAGTTTATTTATTATTAATAATACATAATTAATAGTCTGTTAATACTATGTAAATAATTAATCAGTATAAATTAAGAAATGAATAGGGCAAAATGATTCAAACTGGCAATCATTAAACCGAACCCTTGAAAGCATGGCATTAATTCTAAGATAATGTTAATTAAATTGCTTAATTAAAGGGGATTTATCCGATGGGTTTTTGATAACCTTCTCCTTTAAACCATTCAACAACCATACATATTCGTTCCTTGGTTGCTTGCCCAACTCATTATTCCTTAAAAAAATAAAAATAAAAATAAAGGGGTTAATTTAATTTTTATTATAAACAAGTAGATCGTATGTAAAATTCAATAGAGATCTATTTCTTGGTTTCACACAGCGAATCCAAACCACAGCTCTCACATACTTTGACCAGTGCCAATCTACCCCACCCTGATCTTTTGAGAGAAACCGCAAGCAGCTTCTCCTCCATTGACAAGTAGAAAAGGCTAAAGAAACCTCTCTCTCTCTCTCTCTCTCTCTCTCTCTCTTTCTCTGTCTGTTTGTTTCCTCTCTGGAACAAAACCCTAATTCACCTCAACCCCATATCAGGTAATAAAACAAAACCAAAGAGTTTAAGTTCAATTTTCTTTTCTTCCTCTTTCTCTCTTCTGCTGCAACCATCAATTTTCATGATCCGTGGGCTGTTTATTCTCTTCTTTACACATACCATTTTGCCCAAAGACAAAGTAAAAGCAAGCCTAATACTGTCTTCTTCGCAGATCAGAGCTTTAAAGACAATACTTGGGTACTTTCTGATAGCTCTATTCTTCCAGAAGATCTCTCTCTCTCTCTGTGTATTACTATTAGCTCATGCTTTGTTTTGTAGTTTGCCTCTTAAATGGGTCTGTGTAAGTAAGTAGGCAAAATCTCTCTGCATATCTCTCTCCATATCTCTGTCTCTCCTCACGTCTTTCCCTTTTATCTCTCTTTCTCTCTGTGTCTGTCTACTGAAGTGAGAAATGGATTCGGGTAATAGTGGAAGTATGCAATCCTCAAGTGGTGGAGATGAGGAGTATGATTCACGCGCCGAGTCAATCTCAGCTTTCTTGAACAGCAATAACAACCCATTAAGCCATGTTGGTCCCAAGCCTAACCCACCGCCACCACCAGACCACCACCACCACCACCAACACCAACACCAACACCAAACCCACTCCTCTTCATCGTCCATGTTTGACCCCTTATCAAACTATTTTGATCCTTTATCATCGTCAAGGTCACCGCCGCAGCTCACAAACCCAAATTCACTTCTCAATCTTGATATGGTCTGGTCCAAAAACATAAGATCTGAGACGAATTGCACTGATCTTGGTGCTTTCTTAGCGCCATCCTCACCAACCCAACAATTTTTCACCAACCAACCGCCAAGTAGAACCACTTTTCCTTCTGTACAGATCCCTCAAGGACCAGAATGTGCTACAAGAGGTTCGGGTTCAGCTTCAGCTTCAGCTTCAGTTTCGAATGATCAGGGCACGATCACCACTAGCAGCAATAATATCGTTCGTAATCCAAAGAAGAGATCCAGAGCTTCGAGGCGTGCACCAACCACAGTTTTGACTACAGACACGACTAATTTCCGAGCCATGGTTCAGGAGTTCACTGGGATCCCTGCACCTCCCTTCACATCCTCGTCTTTCCCAAGAAGCAGGCTTGATCTATTTGGCACTGCTTCCACTTTGAGATCAGCTGCCCATTTGGAACCTCCAACACCTCCTTATCTTTTAAGACCTTTTGCTCAGAAAATCCAACCTCCCCCTCCATTTCTCTCTTCTTCTTCAGCGTCTACATCTTTTTCTACTTCTTCTCTGGTCGATGCTATAGCTTCCACTACTGCAACTAACATCAATTCTGGTACTGGTACTAATATTACTACTTCTAATTCTTCAACTTCCATTAACTACCAGCTATCTTCTGATTTAGGCCTTCTAAAACAGCCTCAGCATCTACTCAACATCAACATGCAAAACCCAATTCTCAATCTCCAGTCTCTCCTTGAACCCACTCCTAAATACCTACTTCCCAATTCAGCCATTCTTGGCCCCTCCAAAACACAAGAAGGGTCGTTAGAAATTCCATCAAATGATTCGCATCTGAAAATGGGTGTTCTGGAAGAGTTCGGTTTGAGCCATGGCCATGTTAGCACGAACCTAACTGGACTCTCAAATATAGTATCATCATCAAACACAACATTGAGAAGAAGCGACAACAACCACACTGCAAACTGGGGAGATGAAGAAGGATCAAACGAGGGCGATCGAGGTCTGTTAAGGTCCATCAATGGCAATTACAGTAACTCACAGCAAAGAGTTACCAATGGAAAAGTGAACTACTCGGCTTCTTCATCAAATTTTAAGGGGCCAGATAATGTAGCAGCTGCAAGAAGTGAAGGTATGGTGGAATCATGGATTTGTTCATCAGATTAGGAATTTTAAAATATATATATATATTATCACTATTAAGAAGTTTCATCATAATGAGAGACCACAAACAGAATGAGTATCTTTGATGCATGAAAGAGAAGATTTTTTTTTTGTTTTTTCTCTCCATCTAAACCATGACTTAATTTCAACATAATTAGACACTATTTTTCCTTTTTTATTTTTTATGTATGTAAATAATAGCCTCCCTTTCATCTTCTTTCTTTATATACATCCTTGCATTGAATTCGATAATGGGTTTGAAAAATATTGATTTTGTATATATGCATGTTTTGAGTTTGACTCTTGTGAGGAGATCAATCAAGAACGGACATAACATAACCCATATCAAACTGTGTGTGTTCCTTCCTCGTACCATAACTTCCGTGGCTTTGTTTTACTTTTTTTTTTTGTTTTTAATATTTGTATATAAATTCAAGAACAGGAATGGAGGAAAAAGAAAATGAAGGTTTTTTTTTTGTCTGGTATTGTTGTATCATTATCATGGTATGTATTAATTTTGAAAATTATTAAAAATGGATTTAATTTAATTTATAAAAATTTTATAAGTTAATTTAAATTTATAAAAATTTAATATTTTAAGTAGTTATGTATTTAAGTAAAGTGATAAATAAAAAATAATTTATAAATATATTTATTATTAAAATGATTAAAAATAATATTAAATAAAATTTATAATAAAAATTTAAAAATTAAATAAAAATAATATAATAAAATACTTAATTTTATAAACACAATATTTACAAACACTAAAATAAAATGTGAGATCTCTAAATTTTTTTAGGTTTATAATTTTTTTTTATAAGATTAAAAATTATAATAAATAAATATATTAATTTATTTTTTAAATTTATATTAATTTATACCTTAAGGTAAATATCTTCTAAGTTTATGTGATACATGACCAATTCTTTTTATAATTTAAGTTAAATATTATGTGAAGCCTAGGAGCAATTGGTGGCATGATTGAGGAATCGTCAGCCGCTGCATTTTTCTTTTTATTTCTTAATATATTTTTTTTCAAGGGTATATATGTGATGGTAGCAAGGAATTATTACTTTTGACTTGTATTAAAATCACTAATATGCCCATCAATCAATCATACTTGCTCATGAGAATCATTATTTAAAAAAATAACTATAAAAAAAAAAAACAATTGCTTTTTAAAAAAGTTTAGATTTTTTCAATGGAAGAAAATATTTTCAATTGTCATTTTTTAATTTTTTTATTTAATTAAAATGCTTTTACTTGTATTATGAGATTAAAATGAAATTGAATAATTAATGTTTATAAATTTTAAAAAAATTATATGCGTAAGAATATATGTGTAAAATTTATTAAGATGAGAATAATATAATTAAATTGAATTTGTAATTAAGGCTCCAATTCTTACATTATAAAATTAATATTTCAACGCTAAATATTATCTCTTTAATAATTATATTACTTAAACTATAATAATTTTTTTAAATTTAATTAAATTATTATTTATTTTATCTAATTAAAAAATAAATAATAAGATAAATCATAATAAAATTAAAAAAATAATTAATACATTTTAATATTTTAAAAATGACTAATAACTTTTGAAAAGCTATGAATAATTGTATTATTAATTAAAAAAAAAATACTAATCATTGTAAGTTTGACAGCCACTAACTTAGGCAAAGCGCATTTCCCATGGTTGTATAGCTGTTGGACAAAAGTGCCTTTTCCTATTGGTCACGTCTGTGCCTACTGCCTAGCCCCTGCTTAAAAAGAAAAAAAAAACTAAAAAAAATAAAAGTCAATTAGACATAAAAAGTTAATTATAAATAAATATTTTAATTTTATATCATAAATTTTAACTTTGAGATTTATTTAACTATTTTTTAGATTAATTTAAAATTTTCAAATTTTATAGATTATAATTATAATTATAATACTTAATCTTCCTAAATTTTATATTTTATTACCTAATTTTATAGAAATTCATTTATATATATTTTTAAATAAATTAATTCTATTCTTTTAATTGATATGATTATAATTTTTAAAATAATTAATTAACTTAATTATCAAAATTAAAGCGTTTAGTTTTTATATTATAAGTTTAATAAATAAAATTTAACTTTTTTAAATTTATTTTTAGACTTTAAATAATTGCATTCAAAGGTTGAAATTTATAATTTAAAATTAAAACGTTTGATTGTATTTATAAATTACCATAAACATTTGAACTTTTTACGTTTAATTAATGAAATAAAAAAGGAAAAGCTTTTTCAAATAGAAATTAGTAGATTTTTGTACATAGTTTTTTTTTTCTTTTTAATCTACCGCATAGCAATATATAGAATTCTAAGATAATATTAACTGTTTTAATAGTTATTAGTTATTTTAGTAGGTATCGACTGTTTTCGTAATTGTTAATTGTTAGTGGTTAACTATTTATACAGCGATTCAAAATAAAAGTATTTAATAAAAATAACTATTGAATTAGTTGTTAAATGTAAAAACAATAGTATCTTCTTGTTAATTCTTATCAAAACATCTTTCAACCTTTAAAAGCTAAGAGGATAACTTTTTATGAATTATCTTCTCAATTTATAAATACAATTATAAGTACAATGCTATCGAATAGTATAAATATAGAGATAATATTTTAATTATAATTAAAATATTAAATATTATCTTAAAAATGTTACTGAACAGTGCCATAGTTAATTGACTAATTGAAAATATAATTATAGGTTTTTATGAAAATAATAAATATAAGCAAAGCAATGAATTAAAAATTCATTGATTGGTTGGCCTATGTGGAGCCCCGCTTTCCTATTAAGGTATGCGCCGCTGTGCCTTGTTGTTTCCGGCTAGTGAAACCTTCATTAATCATTAAATCAAAATTTTATAATTATAGTAATGTAGAGTTTTAATATATTAATTATTGGAGTTTATAAATGATGCAACTAATTCTAGTTGTGTCGGTTATGATATATATTCCATGAATCAATATTAGAGGGATACTTAGAAACATGGTAATGATGATATGAGAAATTTGCCCCCAGTAAATCTGTGTTTGATCAAAACACAGACCTCTAATGATGGGAATCTCACATGTGTTGCAGGTTAGGGAAAATTCTTTGGTACAATCACAATATTATACTAATTTACAAATTATTACAACAGATTTTTTCATTGTTAAACTGATAAAATTTGTTAGTAATTGAAATTATTATTGAATTATCAATGGACGAGATCGGTTACAATGGTTAGTTCCTGCATTATATTTAATGTATTTTTTTTAAAGATTACAAGCAAACTACTTATGGATTATTAAAACTATGTTTTACATTAAAATGGTTTAAAAGGCAAATTAATTAAAGATTGCTTTAAGTGCAAAAGTTTAGGCAAAGGGTGGGGCTTACAATGCCTAACACATTTAAGTAATGCAATTCATCACCGTTTTCTTCATGAGTTGGTGTTGTTGGTGTGCACATTTAAAAACTCTTTTGAGTTTGAGATATTAATTAGATATAGCTAAGCCTTATTCTATCTCACAACATATACAACACAATAATAATAATAATAATTAAGTCTTATTTTAAATTAACTAAAATTAATTATATAAATTATTCTTCGTTATTTAGCTCTATTAGACAAAATAATATACACAATTTTACATTTATAATATAAAAACATATAAGCAAACTAAAAGGAAAAAAAAAAAAAGGAAGAAGAAGAAACAGTATGCTTTTTCTATTGTCAAACAATGGTGTGCATGACAAAAAGAAAATGACCTTTCCCGCCAAAATGGGTATTGAGAAATGACAATAAGCAGAATGGTGTCCCAATTTTTCAAAGATATCTCAAAATAAGAGAAAAAGCTAAAAATTCAAGCACTCCTCTGCAACTGTTATCATTACCAAAGTGTGGCAATATGAATTTTATATATATCTTTTTGCATGCAAGGTGATACAATATCTAAAAAGTTGATTATCTTTTTCATCTCATTGATTGATAGATCATGATGTTTTTCACTTCCAATTATTCATAATATTACAACTTTCACTGTTGCTGTTTAAATTTTGAATCTTGGGAAAGCTATATTATTGCCTACTTTCAATTTTTTTTTTTTTCCCTTTTGAGTCTCTTTTTTCTCTTTAATATATGAAAAAAAGTGCTCAATCACTAAGTATTTGTATGGTTAAATGATTAGAAATCATCTTTCTATTGTACTCTCATTTGCTTGGGATATTTGGCAAGGGTAATGTTTAAAGTTGTCTTTTTTTTTCTTTTATAATAATCAAATTTGATTTAATTTGAAAGTACCATTTCATAATTCTGAAAATAACTCAAACATTATTCTTTTTTTTTTATAAGTAAAAGAATTTATTTAAAAAGTTATAGGTAAATGATGAAACCTGAAACTGTTACTTCACTAATATGATCTCACTTTCATCGTTTCAACTATAAGGAACCTGCAAACGAAAGAAAAAGGTCAAACATCTATTAAGAAGATCTATGGTAAATTTAAAATAATTTAAAAAAAATAAAATTTTTTATTAGACTCTTAATTGTCAATTTCAAATATTTAAAAAACTTATAGTAAAATAAGTGAGAACATTATAAAAGCACATTGTTCTTAGATAATATATAGAAGTTTCACAATTTCACAACCTAACACTCTCCATAGAATCAAGTGAACTGCAAGCTAAAGACTTGGCACGCACGAGATGGTCCAAGGTACATTACAATCAATCGTTGTATATATAATTATTGTATTATAATCACTTATCATAGTAGATTTCATATGAATCTCGTTGATTATATATCCATTATATATATAAATAACGATTACATTGAATAAATTTTCCCAGATTCATAAAACTTTTAACCAGTTGCGCATCACATAATCTCATGCAAGAGGTGAAAGTACACCCGAACTCCCTCGCATTAGCACGGTGACTCTCCTTTTATTGACCCGCTAGCCGTTTTTTTAAGGCTTAATAGTCTATGTTTAAAACTCCACAAACGGCTCTATAAAATCTGTTCATTGCCCAACGGCTAGTAATAGCCATTTCATTTTTTGCGTCAGTTTAAATGACCTTAATAGCCTTTTCACTGCAGAGATTATTTCACGTTTATTGTTGAGATTAATTGCCACATATTGATATCATTATACTGTTGCTCCTCTCTACTACATATTTGTAGTTGTTCTGCATTTGTTTTTGAAGAATAGTAAAGTTTTTTGAATCTTAAGGAGTGCTGTCTAAATTATTTAGAGAAGCAAGAATCCTTTTTACGATAATAATCTTCGAACTACTAAATTATTTGCTGCATGCATCTCCATAATTACATACTATTATAATAAAAGCCATTTTGCGATGATCAGTGTTTTCGCAATTGATTTCATGATATTGAATTACAAATTTAGGTCTCCTTTTCATCATGGTTTAGCTTCTTTTGAGAGGACTTTGTGGTCATTAGACCGCTTTATGCATTTGTTGGACCCTTGGTGATTTTGCTTGGGTACTCTTCTCTTCCTTTTCTTCTCAACGGCAAAGTGTTCATGTTTTCACTAATAAGAAAAGTGTCAAAATATGCAAATTGGAGTTCATTTTTCAATAAAACTTTGTAATTCATAAAATGACTCTTCAATCTTTTGATCCTTAATTCAATAAAAGAAGAAACATGTAGACATAAATTATGAATTACCCATATAGGATTTTGGAGACTTTCATAATGGGGAAGGGAAGGGGGGCTCCTTTCTGTAAATCTCATACTCAATGTTGAAAAAATATAAACAAGAATGATTAGCCATACGATTTTGTGAGATTTAAGGGCCAGAGCCTTTGGCTGAGACTAGAGAGGGTGTTATGACACCTTCTTTATAGCATCATGGTGGCCCATGCCATAGTGAATATAGCTTACTTATTTGTCCACTTTGCTATTTGGCAATGATGAAACCCTCTCTCTCCCTATCCCTCTCCCTCTCCCACAGGGCCTCAGGGTTATGTCAATGCCTGAAACAGTGTCACGCACGGCCAAAGGCATCATTATCCATTCCATTCTCCCTTTATTATAATAATAATAATAATAATAATAATAATAATAATAATAATATCAAGAAATGCCCTACAATTTTGAGCCAAACTCTAAAAAGATATACAACTTTTGGCATCTCACCAAAAGGCTGCCTCCATTCCCTCCACACCATTTATTTCCAATCCAAAGCATCCCAGTTCTGCAACATATGACATGCTTTCCTGTTTCTTTTATTATTATCCATCTTCAGATATCATCATCTCCATACATGTTCATTTCAGGCTAATTAAAAAGACTATTTATATTACATATACATTTCTTCAGAATTCAAAAAAGAATTAATTATTTAGTTTAAAGTTACCCCTAATGAAACAAAATTTATTATTCATTGCTTTTTGACTATTATTATTATTATATACAAAAAAATTCCTTATTTTGATCAAGAACAATAGCTAAGGATCTAGGCATGTCCAATTCCAAGCCCAAAAAAAAATTGTGAGATATTAATTAACTTTTAAATGTATTTATTTATTTATTTATTGTAAATGTCACTTTTGGTTGAGTGGTCCACTTCTTAACTAAAGTAAAATTAAGATGGCTCAACAGCAAATAAATAATGATGAAGATCATATTAATTAGCTTTTATATCATAATGTTTACGGTTGAACCAATGAAGTTACTATGTTAATGATGGCATATACTATATATTAATTATGGCTTTTTCTAATTTAACATTTCTTTTATGCAACCCAAAGATATTTAACATCACAGCTTGCAGTCAATTTTTTAAAAATTAAATATGCATATATATATATATATACACAAATACAAATATGAATATAGATAAATAGATACAGACATAAATATATATAAACCATATAAATACAGACACAAATAAAGATATAGATAGATAAAAAGATAAATATAGATGCAAACAAATACATATACAGATATATATAGATAGACAAAGATATAAATACAAATATGCATATAAATACATACATAGACAGACAGAATTATAACTATTTTAAATATTTATACTTTTAATTAAAAAAAGATATATATAATAATAGATATAGAAGAGCATTTTTAAAAAAATAACATTTTTTATTCAAATTCTTAATTTAAACCAAATACAAAATTCTTAATATATCAAATAAAGGAATTTATTTTTAAATAAATTCAATCATGCTAATCCGGAGTAGCTTGATTAATCTTAACTTGATTAATCCTTTCACACCTTTAAGGTAGAGAGAGTTGGAAAGTTTCGAGTTCAAGTCTCTCTATCTATTTCTTTTAAACTTATTCACTTTTTTATGAAAAAGAAAGAAGGTTATCTCTCGCTATATAACCTATCAATTATAATCGGGCCCATTGTACCTCAATTTAAATAGAAAAAAAAATTATCATGAAATTCATTTGCATGTAACATGAATTTTATCTTGAAATTAATCCAAACAAAGTCTTAATGATTAAATGTTAATGACTAATCATCACTAATTAAAATTTTAAAATTTTTAATTAGAAATTTAAGTTGCTAATATTATACATTTAATTATAATTATAATTTATTAACCATTAATTTTTAAAAAACTACTCTATCAACCTCAAATATTTTATTGGGAACACAAATAATAAGAAAGAAACTAATCTTCTGCTGCTAAACGAAGACAGGGATTACTATTTTTGTTCAATTTATAAACAATTTATATCTAAATTAACAATAAATGTTGGATTACTAATCATTAAAACCACATTAGCATTACCAAGTGGCTCTCTAATGCATCGAATTAAAGCACCTTATTTATCCTTACCTTAAAAATAATCACTTATACAAAGGATAATATAAAAGATTTAAAAGATTCGATTGTGTTAATAGAACATATAGATTGATCAATAAGCAGGTTGCGTGTTTCACTATTCGACTTCATAAATTTTTTTTATGAGCTTATCAGATAAACTCCAAATTTTGATCTCATACTAAAAAAGGATATACTCATCGTTTTGCACTCTTTTAAAAAATAAAATAAATAAATAAATAACTCACCAATAAACACATATAAAAACTCTTTAACAAGGAAAATACTCATAGAGAAACACAATAAAACTCTAATAAAGGAGTAGCATATAGATTTAATAATTTATTTACTCAAAATCTGTCAATAATAATAAAATTAGTTAAGAAGATATGCCTAAAATTTATTTTAAATGAATATAAATTTATGAATATAAATTTATGTGTTATTAAAAAATTATAAAATAAAATAAAATAAGTAAGAAAATGAATGAAAGGAGTTGCTACTGGTGGCCACTCAAATAAAAAATTAAAAGAAGGAAGCGGAGGAAGGAAATTAGCACTTAAAAAAATTAAATTAAAAATTGAAATTATTTTATTTTATCACATTAAATCAAACTATTTCAAAAGTTAAGCTAAATCAAATCAATGTAATTTATTTTAATTTAAATTCACGATTTAAATCAAATTCTGCACGGAAATGTCAAACTCACAGCCACCACTTATTCACTGGAGGGAGACCCAGGCGAAGCTACGTTTTACTAAGGGGGAGCAATTGCCCCTTAATTTTAGCTTTTAAAAAAATTACTTTGAAAATACTAAATTTAGAAATTTCTCCATTTAAAATTTAATATTTGTTCCCCATAAAATTTTATATTTCCTTCTTTAAATTTTAACTTTAATAAAAAGAAATATAAGTATTTAAAATATTTGTTTCTTTGTACTTTGAAAAACGAAAACTTAAAAGTTGTTTTTCATTTGTGTTTTTAATCACAACTAAATAAAGTCAAACTGAAAGAATATAAATGATAAAAAATAAATAAATTTCGATGGGATTGAAAATAAAATAAGTAATTTTGTTTTTTTTTTTTTCATTTTTTTGTAGCTTTATCTTCTAATTTCTTAAACAATATATTTATTATAGTTTTATGTATTTTTGTAAGTACTCAAATTTATTTTATAAAATTATTTTTTCTACTCTCAATTTTAATTTTTACTATAAATATAATTAAACATTAAAAATATTGATAATTTTCACCGTAACTTTAAAGTTTTATTAATATTAATGATTAAGTAACTTCTTGTTATTATTATTGATCCTTGAAATTGTTAAAAGCTATTATTAAAACGTAAATCAAATTTAATTTTAAAGTGAAAAAAACTAATTTTTTAATTTGACGCTCAAATAATTTCACAATATATTATTCTCTTCAGTGTTTTATTTAATAGTTGAACACTTTAACAAAAAAATATTATTATTTTACCATTTCTGTTAATTTAGAAAGTAAAGGTAAATGAATTTTAACTATAAAATTATAGTAACATGATTTATGTAAATTCAATTGAATTTTATATTTTAATATTGATTTCGACTACAATAACGCTTTAAAGGGAATCGAATATCAATTTTTTATCGAACCCAACTAAAAAAAATATTTATTCTAATTTCGAATATGGAATTTAAAACAAATGAGTCCTTATATATTTTTTTTTCTGTGAAAGTTTGCCCTCCTTAATTTCAAATTCTAATTTCACCACTGGATATAGACCTAAGTATGCATAGATAGGGGTGAGCAGATTTTGGTTCAAACTGAAAAACTGAATCAAACCGACTCAATTTGATTCAATAGGTTCGGTTCGGTTTTATATTATAAAAAATTTAGTTATTTTGGTTCGGTTCGGTTTTAAAGAGAAAAAAATTGGTTAAGCCGAATCGAATCGAATAGTAATTTTATATATTCAAATTGAATCAAATTGAACTAAATCAAATTTTGAATTGATTTATTTTTATGAGGAATTTATGAATTATATTTAATTATATATATATAAATTGTTTAATTTCATTGATTAATGGTTATTAGGTTCAAACCAAAGTCAAAATTAGACCAAATAACTTGAAAATCAAGTCTAAATTAAAAAATAATTAAAAATCAAAATCGATCGATTTGAACGGAATCGAACCGAAATAGAGTGATTCGATTCGATTTGATTTTTCATCCATTTTGGTTTGGTTCGATTTCTAAAATACGTAATTTGATTTTATAATTTAATTTGATTCGGTTCGATTTGAACTGAATGCTCACCCCTATGCATAGACACTATATAGTTTCAAGTCATAATACAAAGATATATTCTTTTTTTCATTATTATTATTATTGTTGTGATTAGGGTCATGTACTATTCAGTTTAAACTGAATAAATTGATAAAATTTGATAATTCGGTTTATTTTTTAATAATTTAGTTCGGTTTTAATTTTTAATAAAAAAATAATTTAATCAGTTCGATTCAATTTAAAAAAAAAAAATCGATTAAACTAAACCGGACTAAAATAAATATAATTTAAAGGATAAAATGTTGCATAAGTTATTCATAACTGAATGGTTAAGAGGCTTCCTTGAAATTTTTGGATTCAGTGTTCTATATCTAGTGCCACTAAAATTTTTATTTTTTAACTTAACTCTTCATTAAATTTCAGCTATTCATTTTTAGATGATTTCAACCGTTGATATCATGATATAGCTAGCTTTCTCTCTCAAACCCTCGTCTCCCTCCATTCCTCCACGATTTCTTTCTTCTCCTTCCCTTCGCTTCTTCTGCCATTTTTAATTTTCTTCCTTTCTCACCACTTTTCCTCGACTTTTTCCTTCCCTTCTCCCTTTTTCTTCTTTTCCTCTCAAGTTGAATAAGAAGTTGAAACCTCATCTTGCCTTTCAACGTCTTCAAAATTCTATTAAATTCTCATGCTTCATTCTCACTACAATGTAGTGATTACTGAAATCTCATAGCCCTTAGCATCAAAGAATAAGATAGGGATTCTTGGCAAAGCAATAAGCTTTGTCAGATTTTTGATTCAAGAGATGAGCCAGACCATTGATCGTCTATAGTGGATGGGTCTGCATTTCTCGGATTCTGGATTTTGGAGTAATGGGTCTACAATACACTTATGGATTATGGATTCTGCATTTGTGCCACTAATGAATATGTTAGTGAATCGGTCTGCATTTCTTGAATTTAATTTGCTCATTATATTCAGTTCAGTTTTGAACTAAACTGACTGAATGTTCAGCCCTAATTGTGGTTGAGTGAAACCATTTCTTACAACTTACAAAAGCTCGTTACTTTTGAATTCTGGCGCATAGCTTCATTGGGTAAAATCAAATAATATGACCAATAATGTTAATATTTATAAAATTATAGTTTGGCTTTATTATGTTCACATGAATCTCCTTTAGTTAAAAAGTAACTTCAAATTAAGAATCTTAATTTTATGTTTTTATGAATTTAAGGCAGTGTAATAACACGAACTATAGCAATCTAATTAGAGACCGTTTCTTACACTAATGAACAGGTAGGTAAGAAGCCAACGGAAAACTCTTTAAGTTGATTGCATTCTCAATTTTGTGTTGATATTTCTTCGTAAATAACATATTAAATATTGATATTTTAGTTTGCAGTTTGGAAATGAGTGTCATAGTTAAACTATTGTTACAACACATTATTTTATTATTCTTCTTGACTTTAGTTAAATTGTGTGTTCTTCAGGTGGATATAGACTAGACTCCTTTTGTAGAAAGATTCGATGTCTTCATGCCAGAGAAATTCCAATATGATATCAATCACCGCTGGCAGGCCTAAACTTGCAACTTGGATTGAGCTATGAGCTATTTCTATTCCTAGAAGACTTGGCCTTCATGTTTGTGCTTAAGATACTCTATTTAAAAGATATTTATTCCTCGTATTCAATTAAGTATGTCAAAATTGGTTTTTAGGGTTTGTTTTAAGTAATGATATTATAACATTTTGCTCTATTCATGGCTTTTGAGCATTAATAAAATTTGTAAACTCTTCAAGACAAACTAAGAACTTCAAAGTTCACATATCCTTGGGATTATTTACAAATAAATTCATGAGAGGGAATTTTTCTTATGATTTACTATCCTTAGAGATTTTCAATTTTTTACTTTAAGAAACTTACACTTCAATTGGAATTTAGGGACTTTTTCCCCAGGGCTTCTGATATTTTCTACTTCAACATACATAGGTATGCTCTTTTATTCTAGATTCCTTAATCGTCCATAAAAATTTAAGGTCTTGGATCTTGTCTTTCGAGATGTGCATGCTCCCTTATACCCACATGGCAAATTGGAGTTGCGTCTTATATATATATATATATTAATTTTGATATTTTTTAATGGCCTAATATATCCTTAATTTTTTATTTAAATAGAATTTTTTTAATGGCCTAAGTAGTTTCCTACAACCTTTATTTAAATAGAATTTTTTTTACTAGTATTGAACTTGGTGAAATATGATTAGAGCATTTTTAGCTATTTCTACATGCTAATATTTCATTGATTAATTTTTCATTGTATGTTTTGTAGGAGAATAATGGAGGTGAAATTGGGGAGCACAATGGAAACTATTTGGATAGCACTTCAAATGGCAATCAATATTTTCTTCTTTTTTGTATTGAGTTATAACACTAGTTAATCATTTGAGTATGATTCTACAAGAAGGAATATTATTTAGATTTTTGAGTCATTAAGAGTTTTACCAATATTTTTTATTTTACATTTTTATTGTTAATTTTTAAAATTTTATAAATTCAAATTTTGTATTCTTTAGTTAACATTTTGACATTATTAGCCAAAAAATTTATCAATTCGTAACTAATAAAAGGTGGTAGGAAATGATATACCCAAATGTTGGCTATCAAATTATTCTTGTAGTGGCGAGATAAGTTTTGTTGCTAAAGAAACTTTTCCCACTTATTTACTTACTAACAACAAATTTCATGTTATTAACAACATACATAATCCCATTGCAAAAGTATTATTTTCTCCTTTAATTACCATTTACAAACTGCGATGAATCTTATCGCGTTGCTAAATAAATTTTTCTCGATGACCATTGGCAGTCGTATACAACTACCGTTGGGCTCAAGGAGTCATTACGAATCGGGTTGAGATTGATCTACAGAACAAAAATGGTCAAATGGCCGATTGGGGCTTCCTTGCTTAGCACTCTAATGGCTAAGTTAACGAGAGTGCTTTCGGGCAGTAATAAGGCTAAGAGAGAGTGCAAATGAAGCAAAATAAATGTTAGAGTAAAATGAGAATTAGAATATTCTATATGTGGTACTTGGAGAGTCATATAGTGTCACCTAACCAGTAAGGGAATGACATTTATTATGTTAGAGCAAGTGGGCTTTAATGGATTGGTGCATCTTCTGGTAAAGTGTCTTAGCGATCGTACTTATAAGTAATAGTTGTCACTATTACATCATGGCGTATTAGTGATGGTTACTTTGGAATTTAGGTCTCCTAGAGTAGCTATACTAGGGCAATGCATCCCTAGAAGCTCCTCAAGCTCCAAAATAATAAATGTGCTCAATTGGTTATCATTCTTAGAACACAACGCACTGAGCTAGAGTCTTACAGTACTAGTGAAAGAGTTTAAGTTATTTAGGGGAATTAGCAGAGCCAATTTTGAAGGGATGTAGTTGTAGTGATCAGATCATGAGGGCATTGGGACAAGGCTTACCCTAATTGAACGTTCAATGGGTACGCAGTCTTTCTATTCTGAGAGGAATTATTAGGTGCACCTGGTATATTCTCTCATAATCATGTGAGATCCACTTCCTATATAATAGGAAGGACCCACTTTCTGTGAGAGAGACCCACTTTCTATATAATAGGAAGGACCCACTTTCTGTGTGAGAGAGAGTACTATTTTTTAGTACATCGAGTACACCTAATAATTAGTCCTATTCTAACATTAAAGTCATGGTCGTATTCCTAAATACGTGGAATGATAGGAGAAATATATATTTTTTTCCTTATATCATGATTTATACTAAAAAAATACCCAATAAAAACTTAGCACATGTCAAGAGTATCAATAAGATTGATCCACAATATTTTTTATTTCCTTAAACGCTGTAATTAAGCCCCAACAAACAGTATTTTAGGGGTTCTTTTTGTTTTCTTTATTCCTTAGAGGCCGACTGCTGTACTCAGATCAAGGCATGTTAAAGAGGGAGAGAATATGCATAAATTTTAGTCTTTTATATCTAAAAATTAGGAATTATGACTGCATCAGTAATTATACTTCTACAAAAAGTTTTCTTTGAACTTTAATACGAGATCAATTTTTTGAAATCTTGAGAGTATATATGTTCTTTTTTAAAATTTTACTATGTCCAAAAATTAATAAAAAAAATTATTTTTCAAATGGATCGTCAGATTTCATTTAAATTTAAACTTTAGTATGACACTCAAAAATAATTTTTAAATGCATTATCAAAAAGGCAGCTTTCATGCAATATAGAGACTTTTTATTAAAGTAATTAAGCAAAGAACATGTTTATTATTTTTTTTAATTTTTTTTAAAAAGTAAAATAGTTAATTTTTAATTAATTCATTTTCTTTTTTTGGATAAATACTCGATTTTTTCTTAGCATTAAAATATTAAATAATTTCCACACTTTCATATGAGAGGCTTTTAATTTCAAAGTAATTAATGATGAGATTAATTTGTGTGCCAATCAGAAAAAGAAAGATTAATAGTAAATCCTTTTTACACTATGCTGATTCTGCTTGCTTAAAAATCTTCACGTTGTTACTTGTCTGGCTCAGTGGGTCAGAGGTGATTTTCATCCACTCCACATTTGTCTGCCACTTCTTGTTTTAAACTCTCAATCTACAGTTACTTTCGATATAAATCTAAAATATAAATTTATAAAATTTATATATTTAATAAATAAATCTCACTATATAAATAATTTTTTTAATATTTTTAATTATTTTCATACATAATTAAAAAAACTCATAATAATTACTTAGGGTAAAAGCACAATAATTCTGTGGTTATCCAAAAGACTTTTTCATTAATTAGCAATGCATGATTTGATTTTAAAGAAAAGAGATTTCAAAATTATTGAAATTTTGATGGCTTACTCTTTTTTTCCCCACATAATAAGCCAATAATGAAAGAGGGATTCACTCATAGCATGGCCCTTATCAAAATCTACATATCATTTATTTGTTACCATCATCAATTACTCCATGCTTTGAAAGTATTGAGATTTGCTAGAGGCCCATGTGAACTCCTAATCACAGGAAATTGATTACTATATGTTATGATTGTACTATTAGTTTAATAACTGAGAATTTATTAATATTAGAGATTACTTTAGAGGTTTAAATTTAAAAAAGAAACATAGAGAATTGGCATCATGTAGAGACAAGAGAGGGGCCTAATCAAAGGGAAACATTTTTCCATCATGATGGTGCATCATGTCATTGCCCTCAGGCCCATATTAATGGAATCATGCTCACTGACTCAGCTAAGTAGTCCACATAATTCTTTGGGTCCCACTCTATCTCCTTAGGGTTTGCCTCCAAAATTCCCCCAATTGCTTGTTTCTTTTTTTTTTCTTACAAATCATTTTTATATATTTAATTTAAATTTAATTAATATTATTGTAATAATAGGAATTTGCATTTTAACATTTCAATATTAAAAATTAAAAAAAAAAAGAGTATTGCCAACAAGAGAAAATTGATCAACTTAATGAATTTAATGTAAATGCTATAAAAAGAAAAACAAAGAAAGGGAATTTAAAAAAAAGTTGGAATGGAGGCCAAATGGAATTGTAGATATATGGGAGAGAAACAAACAAAACAAACTAAAAGGCTCTTTGGGGCCATTTTATTTCACATAAAGAGTTGACTTCTCTTTTCTTCTTTTTTGTCTTTTTTTCTCATTGACTTTTACTTTATTAAATGACAAATTATATATTACAGTTACACTACCTTTAGTAGATTATAATATAATATAATATAATTAAAATTTTATTATGTTTTAATTATTAGAATATATATTTCTTCAGTCAAAATATGACATTCACTTTCATAATTTATGAAAGAGTTTATATTATAATCATTAAATTTTCAAAATTTTACCTGTGCTTTTCTTTCAATTCTCTCACATAAATAATATAAATAATGAATAATATATCATTTATTCAAAAAACAATATGATGCTCACAGTTATTGAAATAAAAAAAAAAAAATTGTTATGTAGAATAATGGCATATAATATAATATTAAAATTTTTTATGATTAAATTTTAAAAAATAATAATGAAGTCATAATTTAGTGGATTAATATGCCTTAAATGCCCTTCATCTAAGGGTGAAATGCAATAAGTATTAAAAAAAAATGCTCTCCCTTATTTCTAAGTATGTAATCAAACTAAATACCCCCTTAATGTTTTCAGTCTTTTTTCATAGTTTTCTTTATTCTTTTAGTTTTTGTGTTTTTCTTGAAATAATTTCCAAATCTTGTGCTTAATCTTATGTGTTTCTTGTGTGTTATTTTGAAATATATTGGTTTCCTATATCATTTTGAAGGTTTATGCTCTCTCTATCTAAAGTGGAATGTTGATTTTATTTTGTTAGATGATGTACAGTACGCAAAGTTTTTTGGGGTATAAGTCGATTTTCTTGTATTGGAACTTAATAATACATTCCATTCCTGCTATAAAATTTATGATTTATGCCCTTTGTGTTTGTCATTTGTAGCCAGCTCTTAAATTTTTATGCCAAGCACAAAATGTTCAAGAACTATTCAACCACTTCAAAGATCTACCTATTTGTTTCGCTTACGATACAGTTATTTTAGATAAAATTTTATGCAAGGTGAACGAACTCTGTTGATAATGTTCTTCAGGTGAGAGATGTATCCTCCCCGAATTTTTTATTACTTTAATTTGATAAATAAAATCCTTATATATTTATTAAAAAAAAAATAGTGGATGAATAACGTAAGCACGAGGTCAGGATGATATCAGATGGAATATGAAGCGGGAAAGTGAAGAGAGTTGGATGAGTGAGCTGTTGTGAATTATGATTATCATTCGATTTCCATAATAAATTATGAAATATCATTTTTTTATTATATGATTACTTACTTTTTTTATTTTACTCTTATAAATTTTATTATTAAAAGATATATATGAAATATCATTTTTTTTATTATATGATTACTTACTTCTTTTTTTTAAATTTTACTCTGACAAATTTTATTAAATTTGAATATGTTCTTTCATCTTCATTGTAAATTATTCTTCACTGCTAATTAAAAAAAAAAAAAATCAATTATACAAATCCCTGCAAATTAACACAAACTCATGTCTCCCTTCTTCTTCAATACATACACATCAAAATTCTAAGGAAAAAAAATGAGTATTTGAATATCAGATATAATTTTGAAAGTAAATATGAGTTTATTAAATTTATTTTTTTATATTATTAAATAAATAAATAATTAATATATATATTTAATTTATTTTTAATAATTTATTAATTAAATTATTTACCCATTAATTGAATTAATGATCCATCGATTTGATTTCTCAGTAGTTTCCAGTGAGTTTAATAATCATGCTCATGTTAAAACTTGATCTCTTTCCAGCTGTTCTTCCTTCTAATCCAGAAAACCAAAGGAAAAATTAAAGCTGCCAATCACGGCCCAAGATAGCCAAGCCCAGGCCCAATGATTTATATCTATGGGAAAAGAATATTCTCTTTCATATGCATTATTTTTTTATATGATTTATAATTTTTTTTAATTAATTAATAGTGTATTATTTTTTTATACATATAGCAATGAGAATCATAAAATAAATATAATATAGTTTTTTTATAAAAGGAAAAATATAAATATAGCAATTAAAATCTTCTGTTTATAAATTATTTGGATAAAGCATAATAATCTTTTATATAATAATTGTTTTTTTTTATTTTAGATGATTAAGGAAACTTTTTTAATATTGTCTTTTCATAAATTTATTGCATCTATGGCTCGCAGAAGAGTTTAAATTACTAAACGTCAATTGGAAAAATAAGTCACATTACCAAACTCTATTAATAAAATATTACTATCTATATTTGAAGATTCAAAGTCTTCAACGAAAAAAAAAATTCAATAACTACGATGCTTTGTCTTAAAAAAAAATGCATGTTATATTTTGAACTATCAAATTCAAATATTATAAAAAAAAAGGTAAATAAACAAATAAAGGGAGAAAATAAAATCTCAGTAATGGGGAGAATAAGACCGCAATATTAAGGAGAAAACTTCATATCTTTTCTCAATGAATATAAATTTGATGAGAAAAACCTAGACAAATACAGATGACTTTATTAAAAGATTAATAAAAAATAAAAAATAATTGCCACCAATGGGTGCAGCTAAATAAAAAATCTGAAAAAAAGAGAGGAGAAATATTATTTTTTTTAATTTTAATAAATCAATTTAATGTAAATTTTATGTTTATAATTAATATATTTTCACTATGTGAGTTTGCATAGACATATATATCTATATAAATATAATGTGTTTGTGAAAAAAAAAAAAAGCACATATATTTGACCCCTCTTGATTGAATGCCTAACTCTGCCATTAGGAGTAGGGGCGAGCATTCGGTTTGAACCGAATTAAATCGAAATAAATAAAAAATTGAATTGAACCGCTCTATTTTGGTTCAGTTTAAATTGATCGATTTTGATTTTTGATTGATTTTTTAATTTAGACTTGATTTTTAAGTTATTTGATCTAATTTTAACTTTGGTTTGAAGCTAATAACCATTAATCAATGAAATTAAATAATTTATATATATAATTAAATATAATTCATAAATTCTCCATAAATATAAATCAATTCAAAAATTGATTCGATTCTATTTGGTTTGATTTGAATATATAAAATTATTATTCGGTTTGGTTCGGTTTAACCGATTTTTCTCTTTAAAATCGAATCGAACCGAAATAATCAAAATTTTTATAATATAAAACCGAACCGAACTTATTAAATTTTAAAACCGAACCGAACTTATTAAATTTTAAAACCGAACCGATTGAACTGATGACTCAGTGCAGTTCGATTTTTTGGTTTAAACCGAAATCTGCTCACCCCTAATTAGGAGAATAAAGGAGAGAATAAGTTTTGATGGACAAGTTCTGATAATTTTTTTATTTTTTATTTCTTTTGGAATTCAATTAATAATACATTAATTTTTTTAATAATAAAATAATAATAACAGCGTCACAGAAAAATTCTAATTTTATTAACCGCATAATTTTTTTTTATCATGTTAAAAATTATAAAATTAAAGTTGAAAAAAATCATAATAACAATGTAATAAATTGTACTTTGCACATAAAAAAAAATAAAAATCCATAGGTTTTGAAAAATCTTTCACCCTCCCAGATTATTTATTTTTAAGATTTTAAAATAACATATGCTAAATTGAATTTTGACCAAGAAGTTCATTAATAATTAAGATTTTATTTATTTCATAAAAAATAATTTATATATAAAAATTATTTTTATAAAAAATATTTTTTAAAAAATTTTTATTGAAAATATTTTTCATTGTTTAGTTACAATGTGTTTTTATATATATATTGTAACACCCACCCTGTATCAACTCCGTACATTCTACTGTTCCGGTGACCAGTGTCGGACCGGACAGCTAGAACGTTCGGAAAAATATTTAAACTAACGCGAGGAACCATAATTAACTCAAATATTAATAAAAAAAATTTAGAAAAAATTTTAGAAATAAAATACAATTAAGTCAAATGAGCTGGTGCCCAAGCGATGGGTAACCTAGTGAGAAGTTGCGGTTCTCACAACTAGGAGCCCTAGACCCGGGGAAAAATTCATAAAATAATTTTTGGGACTCCAGAGAAGGGTCATTGAGGTTCCTATGGCATTAAAATGCCAAGAAAATATTTAGAAAAATTTTTCAATCGGTACAGACAATTTTGACCCGTTAAGCCGAACGGAGGGCATTTTGGTCATTTCGCCTTCAGAGACGATTTTTGGCCGACTTGTCCAGTTGAGTAAATAATTATTATGACATAAAATATGAATTAATGTTGATGAAAAATTAATTTGAAATTAGTAGAAAAGAAAGGAAAAGAAAATACCATATAATGCAATTTATGACATCATTATGATGTCATTTGAAGTTCCCACCAATCACATGTAAACAACCATTAAATTAACTAATAAAAAGAGACAAATGAGACCAAGGGAATTAAAAAATACCAGCTGCCATCTTCCTCCCCAAACCAGCCGAAATCTATGCCTTGCCCAAACCTCCATTAACACCTCAAGCAAGCTCCATTTCTCTCTTCTTTTCACCATAAACCTTCCTACTCCTTTCATTAAAATTCATCCTTGCACCTTGAATAACCCCTAGGCAGCAAAAAGCAAGAGAAAAGGGTGAAGAATTTGAGCTCTTGAAAAGCTCTCAAGTGAGGTTAGTGCTTACTTATGCAAATATTTCTTTATTTCCATGTTAGGGACTTGAATTTAGTATGAAATTGTAAATTAAATGGACTAAAACTCATGTGTATGTATACCATGAATTTCGGCAGCCCTAAGGAAGGAATGAGTTTGATTGTTTTAATGGACTTAGAATGAATTAGAGATTATGTTTAAAGTGTATATATATAAGGAATGAAAGAGTTAACTAAGGTTTGTGGTGTGAACCTTGAATTTGAGCTAGGGTTTGGGAGTGAAATTTAGACTTGGCTTATGAAATGGTAAGTGAACATTATAATGGTCAATTAGTGACCATTTGAGGTAAGTTGACCATAATTTGAAGAGATTTAGAGTAATACAAACTGAATTGGTGGGCTACCTAATGAGTGCAGCAGGGAGGCTGTGAGTCCAGCCTGTTTGGACTGCCATATCTTTGGCTGTATAGGTTCAATTGATGTTTGGCCAATTGGACATGAAACTAGACATATAATGGCACAATTTTGCTGAAGAAACCATGCCCAAAAGACCAAAGCAAGTGGACCAAAAGTTGGCCCCAATCCGGATACCCTGCAAGCAGATTCTGCAGAATGACCAAATGAATAGTAACTGTTCATTTGGCCATAACTCACTGTAAAATGGTCCATTTGACATGAAATTTTTACAGCAACAAGATAAGATATAGACAAACAACTTTCATGAAGAAACCTACCCCAAACTATGACCAGAACCTATCCAATAAGGCACTAGCAGTCACTGTTCATTGTACTGTAGATTTGGTAAATTCTGCAGTTTTCCAATCCGGCCAGCTGTGGTTTTTGGACCATATCTGGAGCTACAAAACTCCAAATGGAGTGATTCAAAAAAATAAATTCAACTAGACAAAATAAGGAACAACTTTCATGTTTACCATTTCCTCAAATTTCTACTGTAACAGTCCCTAATGGAACAGTAAATTTATGGTACAAAAACTGAAAATTCTACCCCTTAGTGCTAAGTTTGGAAATGGATTTGGTGATTAATTCCAACAAGTTTTAAATGCAAAGTGTGGTATATTGGGAGTGTTAAAACCAATGCACCTATTTTCTATCCAAAAGTCAACATTTTTGTTGACTAATAAAGTGAATAGTGACACCAAAACTTGAAATTCAAAAATTGAAGAATTCAAAAGTATCAAATGCCCTAGTATACCTAACTAGATTGGTTTGGATAGTTTGGCATGCCAATAGGGTTCAGTTAGCGATCGCACATGACATTATGCCATTACGTGATTTCATGGCTTTTAGCCATTCTGACCTTGTGTTGATATTTGGCCTTGTGCCTATTGTCATTACTGACTTATTAGTACATTTACTGCACACCGGGAGATGCACATGTGACCGATGGTGTGACGGCCCGAGGTACTAGATACCCAGTGCCAGTTTACCCGTTTATCCAGTCCAGTCATTCAGTATAGGTTACTTGGGCAACCAAAAGAATGAAAGTGAATAAAGTTAACGAAATAAATGATTGTAACAAGTACAAAACAAGTAAAACATCGATACATTCAATACATATTTATTTTTCTGTTATTTCCTTTTATTTTATTATTGCACCACTAAGCATTATTGCTTAGCGCGTTGCTTTTGCCACGTGTAGGTTCTGGAGATACTGATCGAGAGCCCAGTAGACCGCAGACTGGGTGAGACCATCCTGCAGCTCTGCATAGTGTCCGTGTCACCTCACCCTCCACAGTGCATTGGTAGGACACTAGGTTTCATTTTGGTATTTTGTAACTAATTTTTTTTTATTTTCTCATATGTATTTGGATTTATGTAATGTATTTTGATTTTCATGTAAATAATGAAAATTGTGTTGATGAATGGAAAATGTGAATATCTATCTGTGAATTATACTTGATTATCACATGAGATGAATGATTGAGAAATGAAATTGAAAAATGTTGAGATTTTGATATTGGAGTTTGAGAATGATGGGATATGAATATTGGAAGTGTTTTTCACAGGTTCCGAAGAACTGTTTTCTCCATTTTTAGCCGGTACTCTGCCGGATTTTCTTTAAAATTTTCGGAACCTTAAATAAATAATAATTTCGATAAATGGCTTAAATAAATTATATTTAATAAATTATATTCAAAACTATGACAAAAATTGGTTAAGGTAAAATAGAGTGTGCCGATACACCGTGTGACATTGCTTACTCGGATATACTGTACACGGGTAAGGGGTGTCACATTTAGTGGTATCAGAGCACGGTTTAGGCGTTTCTGAGCCTAAATTGAGTCCATACCATGCATTGCATTTATAAGAGTCGAGGTGACACTAATGCAGATCTGTTTGTCTTTCTTATTTTGAATAGGATATGGACCCTACATCTCAGAGGGCAGTTGAGGAGGAAGTGGAGAGTCATGCTCCACTGCGGCGGTGAGGCTGGGGTATGGGAGAACCTGCTCTGCCAGCTCAAGCAGAGCCTGCTCAGCCTCCACAGGCCATGTTCCAGCAAATGGCCGAATTCTTCAGACAAATGGCTGGGGTAATGCCACCACCACCACCTCTACAACCAAAATCACACCTGGAAAAATTGAGAAAGTTTGGAGCAGTGGACTTCTTTGGCAAGCGAGAAGATGATTCTGTTGCAGCCGAAAATTGGTTGAACAGAACAGGATGAGTTTTAAAACAACTCCACTGCACTCCAGAGCAAAACTTAGAAGCTGCCATATCTCTGTTGCAAGATAATGCATATGAATGGTGGGATACTGTGTCCAGTGAAGTACAGCCAGAAGTAATAACTTAGGACTTCTTCCTCTCCGAATTCAAGAAGAAATATGTGGGTACTGTATACCTAGAAGAGAGAAGAAGAGAGTTCATTAATCTGAGGCAGAGACAGTTGTCAGTGGCCGAGTATGAGAAGGAATTCGTCAGATTGAGCCGCTCCGGAAAGGAGATAGTCCCTAATGAGGCTGAAAGGTGTAAGAGATTTGAAGAGGAATTAAATGACAACATAAAGATCATGATCACTGCCTTGGGAATCACTGACTTCACCAAGTTAGTGGAAGCTGGAATAAAAGTTGAAAGAGTAAGAATTAGTGAGCAGACCAGAAGAGAGAGACAGCAGAAGAGGGGCCCAGGTCAGTCTAGTTCATCTCCTGCATTTGGGAAGAAGTTCAAGGGTCCACCTGCACAGAGTTCAGGTCAACCACAAGGTCAGGGTCAGTCTCAGGGGCCCAGGCCACAGTTCACCCCTAGGAGAGGTCAGTCCACACCATCAGTGGGCAGCTCTCCAGGGATGGGGTTCAGGGGACCAGCCCCAGCATCTTCTGCATGTCCACATTGTTTGAAATGGCATAAGGGGGAGTGTTGGAGAGTAACTGGTGCCTGCTTAAGGTGTGGGTCGACAGAGCATCAGCTAAGGAATTGTCCACGTAGAACTACTATAGCTGCTCCAACACAAGCAGACAGACCTGCTCCTGCACCACAAAGGGGTAGAAAATCTGGCAAATCTGACGCAGTGGGACCATCTCAGAGGCCTGCATCTGAGCCAGCAGAGAGGCCAGATAATAGACCACCTACCAGAGGCTATGCCATTAGAGCCCAGGAGGAGCAAGATGCCTCGGACGTCATCAGGGGTACGTTCTCCCTCTACAATATACCTGTGCATGCATTGGTGGATCCAGGATCCACTCATTCATATATCTGCATCAACCTACCCGTAGAAAGGGGGATACTAGTAGGGGAGAGTGACCAAGACATTCTGGTCACTAATCCATTGGGCCACAGTGTAGTGGTGAACAAAGTATACAAGGGTTGCCCGTTAAGGATTCAGGGGTATGAATTCTTGGCAGACCTAATTGAGTTGCCTTTCCATGAGTTTGACGTGATTTTGGGAATGGACTGGTTGTCACGTCATCAGGCAATAGTTGATTGCAAATTGAAGAGAATTTCTTTGAAAACTTCTGAGGGTAATGAGATCACAGTTGTGGGGGAAAGGACAGATTTCTTGTCCAATGTCATCTCAGCCATAGTTGTAAGAAGAATGATGAGAAAAGGCTGTGAAGCCTACCTAGCACATGTGGTGGATACTAGGCAGGCTAAGCCAAACTTGAGTGATATACCCACAGTAAGAGACTTCCCAGAAGTATTTCCTGAAGAATTGCCTGGTTTGCCACCAGAAAGGGAAGTTGAATTTGCTATTGAGATACTGCCAGGTACAGCATCCATTTCCATTGCTCCTTATAGGATGGCACCCACTGAATTGAGGGAGTTGAAAACTCAGTTGCAAGAGTTGCTTGATAAGGGGTTCATACGCCTGATGTGTCACCATGGGGAGCTCAAGGTCTTTGTTGTGAAAAAGAAGGATGGGACTTTGAGGCTTTGCATTGATTAATGGCGATTGAATAAAGTGGTATGAAGAACAAATATCCGTTGCCTAGAATTGATGATCTGTTTGATCAGTTGAAGGGAGCAGGAGTATTTTCTAAGATTGATCTCAGATCAGGGTATCATCAGTTGAGGGTGAAGGATGCAGATGTGCCAAAGACTGCATTCAAGACCCGATATGGGCATTATGAGTTTCTAGTGATGCCCTTTGGCCTAACAAATGCACCAGCGGCATTCATGGACCTTATGAACCGTATCTTCCATCCACACTTAGATCGGTTCGTAGTGGTCTTTATTGATGATATTTTGGTGTATTCCAAGAACAGTGAAGAACATGATGAGCATTTGAGGATTGTTCTGCAAACCCTGAGAGAAAAGAAGCTGTATGCTAAGTTGTCCAAGTGTGACTTTTGGTTGAATGAGACTGCATTCCTTGGACACATAGTGTCAGCTGATGGGATTAGAGTGGATCCCAAGAAAATAGAAGCAGTGATGGAATGGAAGCCTCCCAGGAATACAACTGAGGTCAGAAGCTTCTTGGGGCTAGCTGGGTATTACAGAAGATTTGTGAAGGGATTTTCCTTAATAGCTGCTCCAATGACCAAGTTGTTACACAAGAATGTCAGATTTGACTGGGATAACAAGTGTCATACCAGTTTTGAGAAGTTGAAGGCTATATTGACAGAGGCACCAGTGTTAACACAGCCAATGCCAGGAAAGGACTTTGTGGTCTATAGTGATGCCTCTCATAATGGGTTAGTGTGTGTATGGATGCAAAAGGGAAAGGTGGTCGCTTATGCTTCCAGGCAGCTAAGGCCACATGAACAGAATTACCCTACCCATGATCTAGAGCTTGCAGCAATTATCTTCGCACTGAAGATATGGAGGCATTACTTGTATGGTGAAAAGTGCTACATTTACACAGACCACAAAAGTCTGAAATATTTGCCAACTCAGAAGGAGCTCAACCTTAGACAGAGACGATGGATTGAGTTCCTAAAGGACTATGATTGTGTAATTGACTACCATCCTGGGAAGGCAAATGTAGTTGCTGATGCTTTGAGCAGAAAATCCATGACAGCTTTGAGATCATTGAATGCCCGTCTATCTTTGGTTCGAGATGGAGCTATTTTGGCTGAGTTGCAAGTGAGGCCAAACCTGTTACAGCAGATTTTAGATGGGCAGAAGGTAGATGAGAAGCTAATGGCTATTATGAGCAAAATCTCAGAGGGAAAAGCAACTGACTATGGGGTGAAAGCAGATGGGTGTCTGTACTACAAAGGAAGAGTATGTGTACCAGATAATGGGGAATTGAAAGCCAGTATTCTGAAAGAGGCACATGCCAGTGTTTATGCTATGCACTCAGGAAGTACAAAGAAGTATCATGATCTGAAGCTTCAGTATTGGTGGCCTGGTATGAAGAAGGACATAGCTGACTATGTGACTAAATGCTTGACATGTCGACAAGTCAAGGCGAACATCAAGTTCCATCAGGTTTGCTACGACCTATATGCATTCTGAATGGAAATGGGATCGGATCACCATGGATTTTGTAAGTGGTCTACCTCTCACCCAGAAGAAACATGATGCAGTATGGGTGATAGTAGATAGATTGACGAAGTCAGCACACTTTCTGCCAGTTAGGACTGACTACTCACTGGAGAAGTTAGCAGAATTGTATATCAGTGAGATAGTTAGACTGCATGGAATTCCACTTTCCATCATATCTGATCGAGACCCAAGGTTTACATCGAGATTTTGGAAGAAGTTGCATGAATCCTTGGGTACACAACTCCACTTCAAAGACTTTCCATCCTCGACGGATGGGCAATCGAAAAGAGTAATCGGTAAACAATTGAAACCAATGAAATTGATACAAATATTGAATTAAAATGATAATAATAACATGAAATATATGTCAGGTCCTTGAGGATATGCTGAGGAGTTGTGTCATTGAATTTGAGGGAAGTTGGGATAAATACCTCCCACTGGCAGAATTTGCATACAACAATAGCTACCAAGCTAGTATCCAAATGGCCCCATATGAAGCACTGTATGGGAGAAAATGTAGAACTCAGGTGTCTTTGGGTGAATTGGGCGAACAAATTTGGTAGGGCGGACACAGTGAAACAGACTGAGGAGAAAGTGAAACTAATCAAAGTCAATCTGAAAGTTGCCTCAGACAGACAAAAATCCTATGCTGACCTGAAGAGAAAAGAAATAGAATATGTGGTTGGTGACAAAGTGTTCCTCAAGGTGTCACCGTGGAAAAAGGTATTGAGGTTTGGAAGAAAAGGTAAGTTAAGCCCTAGGTTCATTGGCCCATATGAAATCATTGAACGTGTGGGTCCAGTGGCCTATAAGCTAGCTTTACCACCAGAGCTGGACAAGATCCACAATGTGTTCCACGTGTCTATGCTAAGAAGATACCGCTCAGATCTTCACATGTCATCTCTAAGGAAGAAATTGAAATACAGTCGGATTTGACATATGAAGAAGAACCCATACGGATCCTGGCTCGGGAAGTAAAAGAATTGAGGAACAAGCAGATTCCACTGGTGAAAGTGCTTTGGAGGCACCACAACACCGAGGAGGCAACTTGAGAAAGTGAAGAGACGATGAGGCAACAGTTTCCTCAACTGTTTGTATCAGGTAAATTTCGAGGACGAAATTTAAATTAGAGGGGAAGAGTTGTAACACCCTCCCTGTATCAACTCCGTACATTCTACTGTTCCGATGACCAGTGTCGGACCGGACAGCTAGAACGTTCGGAAAAATATTTAAACTAAAGCGAGGAACCATAATTAACTCAAATATTAATAAGAAAAATTTAGAAAAAATTTTCGAAATAAAATACAATTAAGTCAAATGAGCTGGTGCCCAAGCGATGGGTAACCTAATGAGAAGTTGCGGTTCTCGCAACTAGGAGCCCTAGACTCGGGGAAAAATTCATAAAATAATTTTTGGGACTCCAGAGAAGGGTCATTGAGGTTCCTATGGCATTAGAATGCCAAGAAAATATTTAGAAAAATTTTTCAATTGGTACAGACAATTTTGACCCGTTAAGCTGAACGGAGGGCATTTTGGTCATTTCACCTTTAGAGACGATTTTTGGCCGACTTGTCCAGTTGAGTAAATAATTATTATGACATAAAATATGAATTAATATTGATGAAAAATTAATTTGAAATTAGTAGAAAAGAAAGGAAAAGAAAATACCATATAATGCAATTTATGACATCATTATGATGTCATTTGAAGTTCCCACCAATCACATGTAAACAACCATTAAATTAACTAATAAAAAGAGACAAATGAGACCAAGGGAATTAAAAAATACCAGCTGCCATCTTCCTCCCCAAACCAGCCGAAATCTATGCCTTGCCCAAACCTCCATTAACACCTCAAGCAAGCTCCATTTCTCTCTTCTTTTCACCATAAACCTTCCTACTCCTTTCATTAAAATTCATCCTTGCACCTTGAATAACCCCTAGGCAGCAAAAAGCAAGAGAAAAGGGTGAAGAATTTGAGCTCTTGAAAAGCTCTCAAGTGAGGTTAGTGCTTACTTATGCAAATATTTCTTTATTTCCATGTTAGGGACTTGAATTTAGTATGAAATTGTAAATTAAATGGACTAAAACTCATGTGTATGTATACCATGAATTTCGGCAGCCCTAAGGAAGGAATGAGTTTGATTGTTTTAATGGACTTAGAATGAATTAGAGATTATGTTTAAAGTGTATATATATATATATATATATATATATATATAAGGAATGAAAGAGTTAACTAAGGTGTGTGGTGTGAACCTTGAATTTGAGCTAGGGTTTGGGAGTGAAATTTAGACTTGGCTTATGAAATGGTAAGTGAACATTATAATGGTCAATTAGTGACCATTTGAGGTAAGTTGACCATAATTTGAAGAGATTTAGAGTAATACAAACTGAATTGGTGGGCTGCCTAATGAGTGCAGCAGGGAGGCTGTGAGTCCAGCCTGTTTGGACTGCCATATCTTTGGCTGTGTAGGTTCAATTGGTGTTTGGCCAATTGGACATGAAACTAGACATATAATGGCACAATTTTACTGAAGAAACCATGCCCAAAAGACCAAAGCAAGTGGACCAAAAGTTGGCCCCAATCCGGATACCCTGCAAGCAGATTCTGCAGAATAACCAAATGAACAGTAATTGTTCATTTAGCCATAACTCACTGTAAAATGGTCCATTTGACCTGAAATTTTTACAGCAACAAGATAAGATATAGACAAACAACTTTCATGAAGAAACCTACCCCAAATTATGACCAGAACCTATCCAACAAGGCACTAGCAATCACTGTTCATTGTACTGTAGATTTGGTAAATTCTGCAGTTTTCCAATCCGGCCAGCTGTGGTTTTTGGACCATATCTGGAGCTACAAAACTCCAAATGGAGTGATTCAAAAAAATAAATTCAACTAGACAAAATAAGGAACAACTTTCATGTTTACCATTTCCTCAAATTTCCATTGTAACAGTACCTAATGGAACAGTAAATTTATGGTACAAAAACTGAAAATTCTGCCCCTTAGTGCTAAGTTTGGAAATGGATTTGGTGATTAATTCCAACAAGTTTTAAATGCAAAATGTGGTATATTGGGAGTGTTAAAACCAATGCACCTATTTTCTATCCAAAAATCAACATTTTTGTTGACTAATAAAGTGAATAGTGACACCAAAACTTGAAATTCAAAAATTGAAGAATTCAAAAGTATCAAATGCCCTAGTATACCTAACTAGATTGGTTTGGATAGTTTGGCATGCCAATAGGGTTCAGTTAGCAGTACTGCACATGGCACTATGCCATTCTGTGATTTCATGGCTTTTAGCCATTCTGACCTTGTGTTGATATTTGGCCTTGTGCCTATTGTCATTACAGCTTATTAGCATTACATTGCTGAGAGATGCACATGTGACCGATGGTGTGACGGCCCGAGGTACTAGATACCCAGTGCCAGTTTACCCGTTTATCCAGTCCAGTCGTTCAGTATAGGTTACTTGGGCAACCAAAAGAATGAAAAGTGAATAAAGTTAACGAAATAAATGATTGTAACAAGTACAAAACAAGTAAAACATCGATACATTCAATACATATTTATTTTTCTGTTATTTCCTTTTATTTTATTATTGCACCACTAAGCATTATTGCTTAGTGCATTGCTTTTGCCACACGTATGTTCTGGAGATACTGATCGAGAGCCCAGTAGACCGCAGACTGGGTGAGACCATCCTGCAGCTCTGCATAGTGTCCGTGTCACCTCACCCTCCACAGTGCATTGGTAGGACACTAGGTTTCATTTTGGTATTTTGTAACTAATTTTTTTTATTTTCTCATATGTATTTGGATTTATGTAATGTATTTTGATGTTCATGTAAATAATGAAAATTGTGTTGGTGAATGGAAAATGTGAATATCTATCTATGAATTGTACTTGATTATTACATGAGATGAATGATTGAGAAATGAAATTGAAAAATGTTGAGATTTTGATATTGGAGTTTGAGAATGATGGGATATGAATATTGGAAGTGTTTTTCACAGGTTCCGAAGAACTGTTTTCTCCATTTTTAGCCGGTACTCTGCCGGATTTTCTTTAAAATTTTCGGAACCTCAAATAAATAATAATTTCGATAAATGGCTTAAATAAATTATATTTCATAAATTATATTCAAAACTATGACAAAAATTGGTTAAGGTAAAATAGAGTGTGCCGATACACCGTGTGACATTGCTTACTCGGATATACTGTACACGGGTAAGGGGTGTCACATATATATATTAATAAGATCATCAAATTTTAAAAAATAAAAAATAATTTATTTTCTCCTTAATCAAGAAAATATTTTTTTGTTAACTAATCTTTTTAAGTGCCTAAACAATAAAAAATTTTAAAATATATTTTTTAAAAAATTATTTTTTATGAAATAGATGTAGCCTAAGTTTTCTACAGTTTCCCTCCTCCCTTACAAAATAACAAAATATTATATATTAGTTGTCATACAAATATTAAAAAAAATAATATGTAAGTGGAGATGTAACTAGTATTATATTTGTTAAATATTTATGTTTAAATTATTATTTTATTTAACATTAATTTTACTATTTAAATTATCTTCATTTAAAAATATATATATTAAATTTCAAAATATAATTAACATGTTAAGTTGTATAAATGGGCTGTCCAACTCTATAGGCCATATCATTACTAGGACTTGAACTAGGTCAAAACCCCCAAAGCCTTATTATTCACAAACCCACAATCAAACTCAACTTTAGAACTCATCATACAAGACAAAAATAAAATATTATAATTAAACTTGAGTCATCTCAGCTCAAAAGCAATCATGCATACACAATTAAGGAAGCCCATCTCAATCTTAATACACACCATAAATAATCCATTAATTAAAATAATATATTTATACACCAGTGTCATAGGAGAGCTCTAAGAATTAAATAAATAAATAATCACCACAAAAAATAGTAACTGAGCAGTACAACAACTTTTGGAGGAAAATGCAGGTTAAACTCTGAAATAAAATTTCTTCTCCTGCAACTTGAAAAAAAAAAATATTGAATATGAGTGAGTGTTTGACTCAGTGAGCTTAGATATTAATTATAAGTACAATTTCTACAACTATCTAAAATTAATGCAATCTTATCATGTAATGTATATCCAACATATATAACAAATAATTCACTGATATTCACAGATAAGATAATTTGGAACTACACATACACCTAGTGTATTATATCAATGCATAAATATGAAAGTTGATCCCTTATATAGCTTTCTTAGTCTAAAACCCGCCAACTCAACTCAAGCTAGACTTTCTGAATCCATGTGTGGGGGCTAACGAGATCAATTTAAAGTCGTGTCTTACCCCAACTTTCCACATTCATAAGGATAGGGTTTCAGGGAGACTAGCTCAAGTGGCATTTATTCATTCAATCCATGTCCATCATATATATATATATATATATATATATATATATATATATATATCACAACTCCAAATTATTCTTAGAGCAGCAAATACAAATAAGTAATAACAATTAAATGTGAAATAACAAGAATGTTCCTAATTTATTTAACTATGTAAATATATTTATAAAATGCATGAGCAAGCCAAAATATAAATAATGTAACACCCCCGTTGTATAGCCTGGTATATTTCACTGTTCCGGTGACCGGTGTCGGTCCGAACAATTAATGGGATTAGGGCCACACTTAAGACAATTTGAGAAGCCATAAACACAAATAATTAGTAATGTTTAATTAGTTAACTATAAATAAGAAAAACAGAATATAAGAGGTTAAACGAGCCGAGAGTCATAGCGATGAGTGACCTCCTCGGGAATGACTGCGAAGTCATTCTAAACTCAAATTTCGAACCGTAAAAAGTGACGCTGCGGTCCTTAGGACCCTTATGAACACAGTGGAAAAGAGAAAACCACGAAAAAGAACTGTTAAGCCAGTCAAATAATTAGGTCAGGGAGCCGGAAGAAATATTGGATTATTTGCAAACCGGGATGAACCGGCGAGGGGCAATTTGGTCAATTGACCAGAGTGACTCTGACCTAATCACAAATAAAATCGGAGAAAAGAAAATTTCGGAATCGAGAATAAAATTAAAGAACTAATAGAGAAATAAATAGAAAAAAAAAATTAAATTCATCATCTTCAAAAGGAAAAACGTGACTCACTCTTCCCTCTCACTTATTTCATCTTCCACCATGGATAAGTCTAACCAAGCTTTTGAAACCCTAAATTAAACATGCTTTCCCTAAAATTCTCCACATGAATTTCATTATTGCATCTTGAAGAGTATAGAAGAAGCATAAGAAAGCAAGAAGAAGAAGGAAGAAGAAGAACAAAAAGTGAAGATTTAAGGTTCACCTAAGGTTAGTATGCTAAACTCTTCATTTATCCATTCAAATGCACATGTGATGGTTGAAAGTGAGCTTAGAACTTGATTTAAATGAAACAAATATGGGGGAATAATTAAACTGAAATTTTGGGCAGCTTGAGAGGAATATGATTTGCATGGATATGATACATTTGAATGAGTTTAGAAACCTTTCTTGGTTGAATGATTAGTATTAAAACCATTAAGTGTGATTAATTGCAACAAAGTAGTGAAATTGATGAGTTAGGGTTTTAAATGCTAGGGTTGTGAACCAAATTTTGGGAAAAATGCATAAATGGCATGTTGGACTTATTGTGAAGTGAAATAATGGTCAATTATGACCAAATAAGTTGTGTGGGAATTGTTGGAATAAAAATCAAATTCGTAGGTCAATGGTCATGCTGCTGGCAGCATGACCAAACCCACTTTGAAGGACCAAAACTCAAATTTTACAAGTCCAATTGATATGCCACCAATTGGAGATGAAAATAGACATAAAAGAGCACAATTTTTATTAAGGAACCATGGCCAAAAACTGACCAAAACTTGGTGAAACAATTGACCAAAGTGAGTTGATAGCAGGCTGCCACTGCACTAACCTGACCAAATGAACAGTTCATAACTCGAGCTAGGTAGGTCAAATTGACCTGAAATTTTACCAGCAATTAGATATGATATAGACCTAAAACTTTCATGAAGAACACCAACTCAAATTAGGCCATTAACCCTTTCAAAATCATTGAGAAAAATTAAATTACTGCACTGAGATTCTGCAGAATTTTCATTGAGCAGCAATGTTTGGATGGCTATAACTCTCTCTAGAAAACTCGGATTTAGGCGATTCTTGAACCGATGGAAACCTAAGACATAGTACAACATTTCATATGGAGAAAGTGAGACCAAATTATGAACTTAACTTGATCAAACAATTGACCAAAGTTGGACCAAAAATCTGCCAGCACATAAATTGCAGTATGAACAGTGCACGTGAACAGTAAACTTATTTTGGCCATAACTTGAGCTACAAAACTCCGATTGAGGTGATCCAAAAATGAGAATACACTTAAGACAATAAGGAACATTTTCTATGAAGGAATTTTTGTCAAATTCCAACAGTAGATCGACCAATGGAATAGTGCAACTTCGGAAAACCAAAACCGAAAATTGGCAATTTTGCCAAAATGACCTAAGCTTTAAACAAATGACCAAAACCAACAAGTTTGGTGACCAAAATGTGGTATGTGGGTGAAGTTGGAGTTTCCATACCTATTAAGCCTTAGAAAGTCAATAATTTGACTTGAATAGTGCAGTGAATAGTAACCCAAAACACAAAATTTCGAGAACGTCGAATTTAACACGTTAGAGTTAGGTAAATGTGAAGCTAAGTTTATTTTGAATTTATTTTAAGTTCTAGTACTGAAACATTGTAAAATTGTGTGTTTCAGTTGAAAAGAATATCGGGAAGGAACCCGAGGAACCGAGTCGAGGCTAAAGGACGGCTCGTTTGAGGTTTGTGCACAACATTACTATGCTTGAAAAAAATTCATTGATTAAATGAATGAAATATGCATTTTATTGTTGCTTTGAATTGTTGAAAGTATTGTGACCTTACTTATGATGTTTTGATTCAAATTGTGAAATTTATTGTGTATATTTGAAATGACAATGTTTAGCAAATTGTTAAGATAAGTTTTGAAACCACAGTATCATGACCATATATTTAAACACCTCACTAGCACGACTAGTGGGGGTAATTAGTTTCGAATTTTGATTCCTTCTCTGGAGAAGTGTTGAGGTGTGCCAGTAGAAGAGGATGTGAATGGATATCCATATATTTGAGCTAGCTAGCCTTGTGATATGATTTCTCTTTAGCCTCTGGCTATTGAGATTCATGTGATTTCTCTTAGCCTCTGGCTATTGAGATTCTATTTGTTTCGAATAGCATGATCTAACTGTGGGTTTTATGAAATGTGTTTTGATACTTTGAAATGAACTTGGTTTACATGTAAAATCTCACAATGCATGATTGTATTTAATTTTCATGTTTAGCCAAATTTTTGAATGAATGTGCTTTAAGTTTTGCATAAAGATTATTTTAGTATATTGTGCACCACTGAGTCCTAGTACTCAGCGATAGCTTTATTCTTTGTCAGATCTGAGAGACTAGAGGAGCAGCGGTGATTTCTTGAGGTGTGTGAAGTTATCAGTTTGAAGCCTTCGGGTATAATTTATACCCTAACTGTAAATATTTCTTTTGATGTATATATTGCACATAAATGTATGGACATGTACATGGGTCTTGAGCAGCTTGTACAAAGTTTGTATAAAAGTTGTAATAAATTTTAGTTTGGACTTCCTGAATGTAAATGTTAGTATGATGAATATATAAATTGTTTATCTTGAATGGAATATGAATAAATGATATTGATGGACAGTATTTTGAAGAAATTATTGAACTTGTGAATTTGAGAAATTGATTGAGATTGAGTTTGAAATTGAAGTAGTGGTTGAGAAAAACTTTTAGAAGTGCTTTTTACAGGTATTCGAAGAACGGTTTTCTCAAAATACAGAGGAAACTCTGTCAAAATTTTTATAAAATTTGCGGAAAACTAAAATGGCCAAAAATATTAATTAGTTTTAATTTCAACTAAATGTTTTAAATACTTATTGAAATGCTCACCACTTGTCAAAGATAAGAAAATTGTTTTAAAATCCCTTGTAGGGTACTTAATGAGTTATCGGTAGGTGAAGTTCGGTAGTTCATTAGGTATTCTACGGGATCATGTTATGCCTTACAGAGGGGTAAGGTGTTACAAATAATGTAGAAATTGCAAAAATAATAAACATCTAACTCATAAAGCTGATGACCCGACTATAACTAGTCCAGCTAGAAGAAGACAGTAGGCCTCGATCACTTATACACACTTGACCTCTATTACTTGACTGGCAGAATTAACCCATTAATTTAATCTTTAGAAGTAATAATAAAATCCTAAGGTCTTATCGAAATTTGGGCAGAGTCTCCTTTGTAATTAAACCTGAACCCCTGCAACAAAACTCAACTAAAAACAATAACACACAAGGCCTTAGATTCACGATAATAATTATAATGCCCATCCGGGGCCCACAAGAAACCGCATCTAGGTTTAAACATCCAAACTTAAGCTCAGGTCCCTATATCGTTTACAATAAAATAATTATCTCCCATGCTCCAAAAATTATGAAAATATTCTTGGAGGTCATCTATATCGTCTTTGTATTAATTAAATTCATTTTAAATAATTTCACTCAATCAAAAATATTTTACAGATTAACTAACTAGCTTAACCATGGTAAAAACTACACAACTTGATTTCAGGATTACCTTGCAAATTTTGCTACATTGAATGAATTCATAACGTCTAAAAATATTGGAAATGATTATAATATTGACTATATTCCAGAGCGGGCTGCCGAGCATCTGGATCGGGTTAAAAACTCAATCTAGGGCGCTGACGAGTTATCGTTAATCCGAGTGCATATCTAGGATACCCATGAGCTACTAGTGATGGATCCACAGACTATTCGCTGAAATTCTACTCCGATCGCCCAATATCGTCCAATTTAATTTAAGTCATCTAATGAACATCTTCTCCATCCAACCTTTGATTAAGGAGTAATTGGTGTCAAATTGAAACTTGAAGAGCGTAGATCACGATCCGCAGGTTCAATCATCCAAATTGGCTGCCTGTTGGCCAGGATATCTGACTCGAAAGTTACAAAAACCTACAACTTCTATCCCCTTGATCTCACTCATCTGGCCTACAATCAAATCAAAAATGGTCCCAAAAGAAAGCTAATGAAATAAGTTAATTTGTCATAAATTATGTTATCCAATACTAATTCATCTCTTACTTATATAAGGCAAAAGTCTAATTTTAGCACTTAAAATATAGACCGATAGTCATACAAGTCTATTTTTGGGTCTAAACAAATCCTTTAAGTTTTAAAAAAGATCAAATAAATCCTTCAAGTTTTAAAAATAGATCAAATAAATTATTTATTATTTTAGGTACAAATAAGTACTTTAATTTTTAAAAATAAATAAATAAATAACTAAACTACAATTTGACTCAAATATAAATCCAGCCAAGGTCATCCACGAATATGCTGAATCTACATTTAGAGACAAATCAAGTTCTATCCCATCATTTGTCAAACCAAAAGTCCCATGGGTAGATTCAGTTTTGGTTTTTACACACCAAGAACCATCCGGCTTCACTCAATCTCTGTTATATCTTCACTGCAATGCCTCATCTGCACCACCACCATAGTAAACAATATTATTGTACGCAAGAATTCATCTAATTAAGGATGAGGTGATGGAAATCAAGAACTACCTTAGAAATGACAGTTGAAATGCAAATCAATGATTGCATATTCAAGCCATAATGAAAATATCTAGGGCTGATGGTTCATAATGAAAATATCTACAAACATAAGTAACAAATTTAAGAACAAATTTCACTCTATTTTATCCCTATGGGAAACATCAAAGTGTAAGTACTTGGTACTAATTAATAAACTTAAAAAATAAACATGATGAATACAAATACGTTGACTCGCATGGACAGGAATTGCTTGTGAAGTTGTAGCTTTGAAGAAAGGGATTATTTGATTTGAGTGGGGGAAAAACAACATAGCAACGGATGACCCATGGATATGCTTGCCTTCACCATAAATTTGCCAAGAAACCCAATTGCTAAAATTAAATATCAGTACCTTGATTTTCTCTGAATCCACTGCATTCCCTCTGTAACATCAAAATCCTTTCTTACTGTTTATAACACATTATACAATAAATTCATATGTAATTTTTCTTTACATTATCCGACTAAGTGTTCACCTTCTCTAATTTGAGTTTCTTATACAATTAAAATTCTATTGGAACTTCGACATAATTTCCCCAATAAACTTAGCCTTAATTCGCTTTTGCTAAAATCAACAGAGTTCTTCTTTCACTCAATAATTCACAATCTAACATTCAACCTTAAAAATAATTCAATAAATGTCTCCAAATCAGAGACCCTTCTTTAATCTACGTACATGTCTTAAAGATTATTCCTTTAATAATTATATATAGAAATTTTATTCTTAATACGTACCATCAGCAAAGGTTTTATAAATCAAAATTTCACATATATTCTACAACTTAGAGTCATAATTTGAAAATATGGTGTTAAATACATGTATAACAATGCTTGTCCAAGCTCATTCACATGACCCAAAATTCTTGCAGCTTACCACCTTTCAAGTTTAGTAGGTGCACTGCTCTTCTCTTCCCAGGAACAAACTTCCATATTCACATATCCTTTATCCTTAGGGACCTAAAAGCAGCAAAATTCATTATTAGTAACGAGAAAATATATATAACAAATTTTAATCTAATTTCGCTTGCAATATTATGTCCAATGAGTCTTGATATTTTTATTTAATATTATTTTATTTTCCCTATACAGTCTCGTCCTCTTGCATAATATCCTCTTTCTTGAAAATTGTAACACCCTCAGTGTAGCAATTCTGTATACTCTACTGTTTCGGTGACTGGTATTGATCCAGACAATTAAAACGTCTGAAAAAATATTTAGACTAGAGTGAGGAATCATAAATAACTCAAATATTAATAAGAAAAATTTAGAAAAAATTTTAGAAATAAAATACAACCAAGTTAAATGAGCCGGTGCCCTAGCGATGGGTAACCCAGTGGGAAGTTGCTGTTTTCACAGCTAGAAGCCCTAAACCCAGGGAAAAATTTATGAAATAATTTTTGGGACTCTAGAGAAGAGTCATTGAGGTTTCTATGGCATTAGAATGCCAAAAAAAGGCTTAAAAATTTTTTTCGATCAGTATAGACAATTTTGGCTGAATAAGCCAAACGGAGGGCATTTTAGTCATTTAATCTTTGGAGATGATTTTTGACCGACTTGTCCAGTTAAGTAAATAATTATTATGACATAAAATGTGAATAAATATTGCTAAAAATTTAATTGAAAATGAGTAGAAAAGAAAAGGAAAGAAAATGAAGGAAATTTGGAATTTTGACATCATTATGATGTCATTAAAATACTCACACCCAATCACATTGTGACACATATCTTGAAACCACTTAAAATGAGTAAATAGGCAGAAATTAAAGAAAAAAAAAATCAGATTCTCCTTTCTTCTTCAGCTGGCCGAACCAGCACCTTCTCCTTTCCACCATTAAAGCTCCACCAAGCTTTGGATAACCCACCAAACCACCTCAAAACCCTAGCTTCCCTTCACAAAAACTCATCCTTACACCTAGAGCAAGCTTTGGATAGCAAAAAGAAAGGAAGAAAATGAAGTTTTGAAGTCTTGGAAAGTGACTAAGTCAAGGTTAGTGCCAATTTTCTTGCTTCCACTCTTTTCTAAGCATGAATCTAAGTTGAGTTAAGTTGAAAATTTAATGAAAAAGGAATTAAAGATGTATGAACTTGCCCCATGAAATTTCGGTAGCCTTAGGGTACCTTAGGGTTTCATCAATTTGATTATATAATAGTTGTGTATGGCTGCCATTGAACATGATTTTGGTGTTTTAATTCATGGATTGTATGTATATAAAGAATTGTAGTTGTTGGAGTTAGGGTTTGGACACCAAAATTGGGATTTTGTTTATGTATTGATGAAAAGAAGTTATAATGGTTAATTAGTGACCATTTGGTCATGTTTGAGTAGGAAATTGAGTGAATGGTGCCAAGGGAATTGAGGTTAGGTATGCTGTTCAATGTACCCTACAGGTCTAGATGTGAGTCCAGCAAGTTTGGGTAGCTATAACTTGAGTTGTGTAGGTTCAATTGGTGCAAGGCCAATTGAACATGAAATTAGACACATAATGGCACAACTTTTATGAAGGAACTCTGTCCGGAAAACAAACTTAGGATACCCTAAAAATTGACCAAATCTGGGTAGCACCAATTCTGCCTGGGCAAAATGACGAAATGAACAGTGTTCATTCATTTGGTCATAACTCAGTGTAGAAAGGTCTAATTGACCTAAAATTTATATCAACAGAAAGCTTAGGAAAATTAGAACAACTTTCATGTAGAACACAAACTCAAATTCTGGACTTAACTAAATGAAATTGTTAGCCAAAGTTGAACTACCAAATCTGGCAGAACCAAAAATTGCTCAGAAATTCTGGGTAAAGGCAATCCGACCAGTTATGGTGAAATAGCCATAACTTGAGCTTGAAAACTCCAAATAGGGTGATTCAAAAAGTGAAATGTAACTAGACACAATAAAGAAAAACTTTGATCAAGAACACTTGGCCAAATTCTCACTGTAGAATAGCCTAATGGAACGGTGAACTCTAGCACCCAAAACTAAAAATTTTGATTTATTCTCCATTGGTTAGAAGCAATGATTGGCAACTAATGCCAACACTTTTGGGAATCAAAATGTGGTAAATCTATGTGATTAGAACTCATGTAACTATTATGCATTGGATAGTCAATAATTTGACCTAAATAGTAAAATGAATAGTAACCTTACATGTAAAACATAAAAAAATTTCAATCAATAACTTTGTAATGTGTCCTAGTACACCTAGTAAGATTGGTTTGTATAGGTTGGCATGCCAATAGGGTTTAGTTAGCAGTACTGTACATGGCATTATGCCATTCTGTGATTTTATAGCTTTTAGCCATTCTGATATCAGTGTGATACTTGGCTTTGTGCCCAATGTTTATTATAGCTTATTAGTTGTTCTGTTGCACACCGGGAGACACACTATGACCAATGGTGTGACGGGCCCGAGGTACTTGGTACCCAGTGCCAGTTTACCCGTTTATCCAGTCCAGTCATCCAGTATAGGTTACTTGGGCAACCAAAATGGAAATGGATAAATTTAAGTAAATAACTAATGTAAACAATGCCATATGAATAATATTACAAATAAATTATCTGTATGAGAAATCAGCATATACACTATATATTTATTTTCTTTTTTTAGTTCTTTTTATTTTATTATTGGAACGACTAAGCTGTATTGCTTAGCGCGTTGCTTTTTGTCACGCGTAGGTTCTGGAGAGACTGACAGAGAGCCCAGTAGACCACAGACTGAGTGAGACGTGTATACAGATCTACATAGTGTCCGTGTCACCTCATAGACTACAGTGCATTGGTAGGACACTAGGTCTCATTTTGGTATTTTGTACTATTTATATTTTGTAATTAAACTTTTATTTTCTCATGTATAGTTGAAACTCATGTAATATATTTTGGTATTAATGCAAATATTTGTAATTTGTGTTTATAAATGAAAATTTAGTATTTATTTATGATTTGTACATGATTATCATGTGAAATGAATGAATGACAAATAGACGAATTTTTGAAAAATGGTTGAAAAATATTGAGATTATGTTGATATAATGGAGTTTGAGAATGATGGGAAATGTATCAGAAGTGTTTTTCACAGGTTCTGAATAACTGTTTTATCCATATTTAGTCGGTATTCTGTCGGATTTTCTATAAAATTTTCGGAACCTCAAATGAATTTATAATTTCAATAAATGACTTAAATGATTCAAATTTCACAAATTGCACTTCATAACCATAAAGAAATAAATTAAGGAAGGATGAAAATAATTGAGATAAAATATGGTGTTCCGGTACACTGTGTGACATATCTTGCTCGGCTATACTGTAGATGGATAAGGGGTGTCACACAAATATCTTTCATATGCAGCATACAATCTAATCACATATTAGTTCACCTGAAAACCCATGCATTTATATATCTTTAATTTATCCTTAAAATTTAACTCACGTGCTAGAACAATTTTATAGCAAATACTTGAGGAATTTCATTATCTTTAATCTTTGTCATCTTTAATTACACTTTACATTTACAAATAATCCCTTCTATAAACAACTAACAACATGTTACTCTTTGAAATACAGGTTGCTAGGTTTTCTTGCATTTTTTTTTTATAGTAACACAACTGTCATTGTCTTGGTAACTCGTCATGCTTTATTTTTTTCTATTTTTCTACTACTATATCTCAAATTTCCATTTTGATCTATATATTCATTGTATCCCATTAGGATTCCATACAACTATCTTTGTTTTCTCTTCTTTACACATGTCAGGAACAATCCGAGGACCCTGGTTAACAACATACTTATTTCCCATTAGTTTATGAACATACAATTGCTTCGTAAGTCCTTAAGACTTAGCTTTAGTCTTTATTACTGCCATAAAAAATAATCAAAGTATCGGGAATATTCTCATTATCCAAGATTATGCATATCACTCCCATATTCTTTAATGACATTGCTCATAGAAGTTTCACACTCTTATTCCTTTTCATAATATCTTTTCTTATGTTCCTTCAATTTTTTTTTAATCCTAATGAATGAAAAAAAAATCCAAACAGTTGGATGAATTTCCTATTATAGCCAATTCTTTAAATTTTTTGTATTATATCCTAATCTTTATGATTTGTTGTAATTATAGCCAAATGGTTAAATTGAATTCGGGAAAGTTAATAATAAATTACAATATAATCCTTGAAGTTTTATTTGATTAACAAGATAGTCCATTATTTAAACTTATATTTAAAAAGAAAATGTATTTTATATTTATTATTTATAATTTTATATTTATTATTTATAATTTTTTATTTATTATATAAAATATATTTTTAATTTATTTTTATTTGAAATTTTATACTAAAAAATTATTTTTATTGATGGTAATTAACTTAATTATTTTTTGAATTAAGCCAAATAAATTCATGTATTCAAAAATAAAATGTATGTAACACTCCTGATTTTTTATATATTATTATTGGGCTACGTGTAGGTATCCTCAATTCGCGGAAATTCGACAGTTGTCCGGATCTGTGAATTTCCGGCCAGACAGACCAGCTATCGGAAAAGTCTCCGAATTAGATCGAGGTTTTGGCTACCCCACCATTGTTAGGCATCCCGAGCGCGTTCCCGAAGTCGGAATCGGCAAAGGTAAACCCGAACCTTGCTTTTTTGTAATTTTCTAGTGCTTAAATAGGATTAAAAATCCATAAAATATTCGTGGTAGCTTAGAAAATTACGATTCTTTTTGCAATAGCTTAGTAATATTTCTAAGGACCGCGGGGCAGAGTTTTATAATTTTTAGGGCTTATTTGAGCAGTTTTTGCAAAAATGATCAATTATAAGGACTAAATTGAAATTTTACATATTGTGATGGATGATTGATTTGATGGGCCCAGGAGGGGCTGTGTGACGTGATTGAGTTGTGGATATGTGGATTGTGGATATAGAAGTGTGTTTTAAGCCCTTTTGCAGGTTGGTTAGGTCCTAGGTATAGGGGAGACTCTGCCAGATTTTCGGCACGACTTAGGACGTATTTGGTCTTTTTTCTTGTTTGTATGGAGTCAAATTTATTAAATGATTGTAATAAAATTGTCAGGTGAGCCGGGACAGCCTTCTTCCTCCGCCCAGCCGCCTCAGTGACCACCGTCAAGTTTATGAGTAAAATATTAATTTTAATTGTAATTTCGATATTATTATATGTTCAAGCATGCCCATGCATCACTTATATGCATATTTATGTAGTTAAATTCTAGGCACGATTTATGTTGCATTCATAACTGTTAACGTGCCATGGATGTTGTTGTGGTAATTTGGAGCAGTGTGCGTGCGTTGGCGTGCGTGTGATGTGGTGTGGACTATGGACAGGACGGGTAGTCACGGCTTGAGTTCTTCGCTGGGACCCGATCCTTCGGGGGGTAGTCACGGCTTGAGTTCTTCGCTGGGACCCCCGATTTGGTTTATTAAGCGAAAGTCCGGCTTGAGTTCTTCGCTGGCACCAGGTTGGATTTAAGAGAGCTGTATAGGGGATCAGCTCCCATATATTATGATTGATGTTACAGGGTGCGTGAGTGCTCCAAATTACCTTTTTGATGTTATGATGTGAAAATGTTATTGCTGTTGCATTTCACTCCACAGGTTGCATTAGTACTAGATAGTTATAGAGATTATGGTTAAAATTGATATTTTACTCTCTGAGTCGAACGCTCACTCCTGTTCAATATTTTTTTCAGGCTACAGGAGGATTTTATTTTGGTTAACCTGCTTTTCTCCTTCGCAGGTTGTTTATCAATATTTGTGTAATTTTATTTACTCCTAGAATTTCCGCATGTGTTAGCAGTAATTATTTGAATTTGGTCTGTAATATTATTATCATGTTGGACCTGTAACCTTAATATTTTAAGTCTGTTTTGATGGATTGGATGAGGGAGCTGAGCTCCCATTTATTATTATGTTGATGAGTATGTGGAGGGTGAGCTGAGCTCCCCAATGGATTGTTTATTGTGTTTACAGGTAGGGTGAGTCGAAAACTCCCCGTTGGAAAGTCCATTTTATGGCCGGACTTTGTCCGTTTGTTTTCTTGAATTTGGGCCCAATGGGCCTTAGAGTTGGGTTAATGAACAGTTAGGCTTACTACGAGCCTCGGGGGCTTTAGGTGGCCAGTCTAGTCTTGGGTCCGGCCCATAGGTTGGGTCGTGACAAATGTGGTATCAGAGCTTAGGCTCCAGATTCATAGGAAAAAATTATCTAAGTGTTGGAAAGAGTCTACTAGGAGTCACATGCGGAGTATAGGATTCTGTTTCGTCTTTTCCTGTAATTCTTTGTTTCTAGATTCTACGTTATACCTCGGGAAATATAAGATTACCTCAGTTAGTGTCTTGATTTTCGTGGAGTACACAGAAATGTGAAATAGAGTTAGTAGACATGTGAGGTCTATCATGAGGATACGTACTCCAAGAAATGTTATATTTTTGTCAGTATGGGTTTAAATGGTGTGCCCATTTCGTGTAAGGCACGAGTACATAAAAGTGAGTCTTAAAAGTACAGTTGCCCTAGATAAGGATGAGGATACCACTCTTTGGTCATCGTAGATGACCCTATCGAATAAGTTTGTGATAATAGAAGATTCGGAGAGATAAGAAATTAGGAGACCTAGTGCATCGGGGCGTATCGTAGTAACTATACAATTTTCTCGATGTCCGCTCTGTCTGCAGATTCTGATGCTGACATGAGATTATTATGTAGAGCTGCGTGCATCCCCGTGGTGCTCCATAATGAGGGTGTTTGAGATGGCTTCTGTTTTGGTACAGTTATGCCAGAACAGAGTTCTATATTTGCAGAGGAGTTGGGAACTCCTGGTTAAGAGTCTAGAGTTAGAATAAAGGTCACAGTTGGGTGATAACTAGAATCAGTGACTCAGTTACCCCAGCATGAGCTAGAGTTACATCAAGAGTTGCCATCAGACCAGAGGTTTCGGACTAGTTGCAAAGTAAATGTGACACTTATAGAGTGAGAATAGTATACCTTGTGTGTATCAGTATGGAATAAAGTACAACTCTACTACCTAGAGAAGGTCGAAACTATGAATTGATGATTTATAGAGCTATGATATGATAAAAGAGTCATTAACTTGACATGGTTCTGGCAAGGTGGTAGATGTAATACCTTTGTTGCAGCAAGTTAGGATATAGTCCTATCTTTTCAGAATGGATCAAAGGTTATTATTGATAATGATGACTTATGGAATAGTGTCCCAGATGGGACTGTAGAGTGTGGTAGAGAGTAGTTGGCTCGGGTATCCTGGAGAGGATACAAGTTCCATTATAGGAATCATATATAATCAGATCATGATAGATGTAAATCTTTTGAATTGGATGACAGGTTTGGGTGCCCGGAATCTTAAGTTTTGGCTAGTTGAGTAAACATGGAAAATAATAATAATAATAATAATAATAATAATAATAATAATAATAATAATAATAATAATAATAATAATAATAATAATAATAATAAAATTACTGCAAAATTAGTTCTCGAGGTAGTAAGGGTATTATGTAAGCTAAAGGATAAGAATAAAGATCATACAATAAAAGTATGACTGTAATTTGCTGAGTTCCTTTCTAATTTCAAATTATTCAAAACAATAGTATAATCTAATTATAATAGTGTTAAGAGTAATAAATTAGTGAAGATAAATCACAGAAGGCCAATGGATAAAGAAAGTGCAGAATGAAAGTTTGGATAATTGATTGCAGATGCAATATAATCTAAATGCTAGTGGAAGTACTAGCTAGAGTGGTCAAAGGACCAAATCTGAGTAGCATAGACATATGATAACGCGATAGAAACTCTGAAAGATATAGTTAGCAAGTACAGCTATTATGTTAGGAAGAAGAATGGAACCAGGGATAGAATAGTCAAGTTCTATTTTGGGTAAGACAAAGGAAATAAATGAAAGGACAACCTAAAGAGCGTATAATAAAAGGAACAAAGTTAAGATATAGGATAGGCTAAGTGTTATTCTTGGCAAGGAGAATGACAAGGATGGAAAACCCAAAATGGGACCACATTAGTGAGAAAAGTGATGGAGGTATGGAATACAATAATAATGAGTAAATGTTAGAAGGTGTGCGATGGTATTGCGAACTACCTAAATAGGTAGAGAAAGAGAAGTTAGTAAGCAATAAGTTGAATAAAAGTCAGTCTAAGGGATCAAATAGGTATGATGAGAGGAAAAGAATGATAGATAATGACACATAGGTTTTAGGTTAGACTTTTGAGATAGTGAGAAGGTAGTTAGAGGTTCGTTATGAATGTCAGGCAAACATTTTTAGTGTGATCAACAGAATCACTTTGTAGTGAAGCAATAACGACAGGACAATAGTAGGGGTAGAACGAAAAGTGACAAGTGCGGATGGTTATAAATCACTAGAAAGTTCAAGGATCAAATTAATGACCCTAGATAAGGGTGGAATTAGTGTTGGAAGAATTTATTAGTGAGAGAAATCTTTCAGGAATCAACAAAAGTTAAGGGCACAATAAAAACGATGATAGATATGAATCATAGGTCGAGTATAAGTAAAGTTAATAAATTATAAAATATTATGTCAAGAAGGAAAATGGTACAGTAAAGGGTTCATGCAGATGATACCTTATAGGTAGAGCATAATTGTGCTAGGAGATGATGAAATTTGGAGAGAAAGACCAAGAAACTTAGGTGAAACGTTATAATATGACAATCGGGTGTAGTTGAATATAAGAGGATATTTTCTTTCTTTTCAAGTTTAGCTTGTGCTTTTGGTTCTAGAAGGTTATATAAGGAGCAGAACTGAGTCAAGGAGACCTAGTTATTGAGAGTTTGGTAGGCACAAATTCATACATAATTTCTGATATGAGAATGATAGTAAGTGCATACCTAGTATTAAGTATGAAAGGACGAGCAGAGTAATGACAGAGTTAAATTGAGTTAGCTACTAAGGCTTGCAACTGTTTTAAACTATGAGTGGAGGAAATACTAATTGTGGATGAGTTTCAATAGATGAAATTATTGCTAATGGGTAATTTGAGGTTGAAGTTTGGAAAGTTGTGGGCGTATATGTGATTATATTAAGGAGAATAAACACGTGAAGTATCTTATTTAGAATTAAGGCATGACACACATTTCCCACATTGTGTTAGTTCGGATGGAACTTATAGTTTACGGAGCTCCTATCCATCCAGGATGAGCAATTTCCTACTAAGTTGGTAGGGAATGATAATGTTACGATAGTTAAGTTGGGAAAGGGGTTACAAAACGAATTTTCTATGGTTAATTATAAGTGTTACAAAGGTGAAGAATGTCTTTGGTAGGAGAAAATCGTAAGGTTAGAATTCCCGAAGTAATGGAACTAGTAATCAAGATAAGACTAAGAAATAAAAAGAAAGTTAAAGTTGATGATGGGATAGACATCTTCGAAGGAAAAGGTGTAAGGATGAGATAGGACTAAAATTAAGGAATAAGTACTGAAAAAGTTGAAAAGATACCAACAATACCAAAAATAGGAAAAGGGAAGTGGATAAGATGCAAAGGACAGGAAGAGAGCTCGATAGAGTCAGTTATAATGATGAGGATAAGGAGTGTCTAACCACTGCCCCTGTGTTAACACTACCTATGAGCGGTGAAGGATACACCGTGTACTGTGATGCCTTCAGAGTTGGCCTAGGGTGTGTTTTGATGCGGAATGGAAAAGTAGTGGCTTATGCTTCAAGGCAGCTGAAGAGGCATGAGCAGAACTATTCCACCCATGATTTGGAAATGGCGGCTGTAGTCTTTGCACTAAAAATCTGGAGACACTACCTGTATGGTGAAGTGTGCGAGATATACACCGACTATAAGAGTTTGAAGTACATCTTCCAACAGAGGGATTTAAACTTGAGACAGAGGAGATGGATGGAGCTTCTGGAAGACTATGATTGCACCATCCAGTACCACCCTGGGAAGGCCAATGTAGTAGCAGATGCTTTAAGCAGAAAATCTTCTGGCAGTTTGGCGCACATTTCAGCAGAGAAGAGACCGTTGATTCAGGAAGTACATGAGTTGATGGATCAAGGTTTAATCCTAGATCTTTCAGATGAGGGGGTCTTGTTGGCTCATTTTTCAGTGAGGCCAGACTTGCGAGATAGAGTTAGAGTTTCCCAACGCAGAGACCAACAATTAATGAAGATCATAGAAAGAGTACAGCAAGGTGAAGGTGGTGAGTTTGGATTTGCCAATGATGGCGCCCTAGTGCAAGGTTCTAGGATATGTGTGCCCAATGTGGACAACCTCAGGAATGAAATCATGCGAGAGGCACACTATACACTGTACAATGTCCACCCAGGTTCCACCAAAATGTACCATGATGTGAAAGATAGTTACTGGTGGAATGGCATGAAGAAAGACATAGCAGACTTTGTGTCCAAGTGCTTGACTTGTCAGAAGGTGAAGTTTGAACACCAGAGACCGTCAGGGAAGCTGCAAGAGCTCCCTATCCCAGAATGGAAGTGGGAAATGATTACTATGGATTTTGTGACTGGGTTGCCTCGTACCACGCGAGGATATGATTCGATATGGGTAATTGTAGACCGTCTAACCAAATCAGCTCACTTCTTGCCTGTAAAGACTACATACTCTGTGGCACAGTATGCCCGGCTCTACATTCGAGAAATAGTCAGATTGCATAGAGTTCCTGCTTCCATAATATCTGACAGAGGGCCCCAGTTCACTTCTCGGTTTTGGAGAAAGTTACAGGAGGCACTTGGCACCTGATTGAACTTGATGCGACTTTCCACCCTCAGACAGACGGACAGTCCGAAAGGACAATCCAAACACTGGAAGACATGCTTCGCATGAGTGTTTTGGATTTTGGAGGTCAATGGGATGAGCAGCTAGCTTTGGTGGAGTTTGCCTACAACAACAGTTACCATTCCAGCATAGGGATGGCACCCTATGAGGCACTATATGGAAGGAAGTGTAGGTCTCCTCTGTGTTGGACGGAAATGGGGGAAGCGAAGGTGCATGATGTAGACCTAGTGCAGTACACTTCAGAGGTAGTTCCTTTAATCAAGGAACGACTTAAAACAGCTTTCAGTAGGCAGAAGAGTTATGCAGACCCCAGACGGAGGGATGTGGAGTTTGCAGTGGGCGACTATGTATTCCTGAAGGTTTCTCCAATGAAGGGAGTCATGAGATTTGGAAAGAAGGGCAAGTTGGCACCTCGCTATATTGGACCTTTTGAGGTTACGGATAGAGTTGGAGCAGTGGCCTACCGGTTGGAGCTACCACCCAACCTTTCTCACGTTCATCCCGTGTTTCACATCTCCATGCTCAGAAAATACATTCCAGATTCTTCTCATATACTACAACCAGATGTAATAGAGCTAAAAGAGAACTTGACATTTGAGGAGCAACCTGTAGCCATAGTGGACTGCCAAGTGAGACAGCTAAGATCAAAACAGATCCCTATGGTTAAGGTTTTGTGGAGGAGCCAGTCAGTGGAAGAGTGCACCTGGGAGTCAGAACGGGACATGCGTAGCAAGTACCCTTATCTATTCAATGTGTAATCATGTACTTTATTCTGCCTTGTGTAAAATTCGAGGACGAATTTTTTTTAAGGGGGGAAGAATGTAACACCCCTGATTTTTTATATATTATTATTGGGCTACGTGTAGGTATCCTCAATTCGCGAAAATTCGACAGCTGTCCGGATCTGTGAATTTCCGGCGCAGAACATCACTAGGAAAGTCTCGAATAAGATCGAGGTTTTGGCTACCCCACCATTGTTAGGCATCCCGAGCGCGTTCCCGAAGTCGGAATCGGCAAAGGTAAACCCGAACCTTGCTTTTTCGTAATTTTCTAATGCTTAAATAGGATTAAAAATCCATAAAATATTCGTGGTAGCTTAGAAAATTACGATTCTTTTTGCAATAGCTTAGTAATATTTCTAAGGACCGCGGGGCAGAGTTTTATAATTTTTAGGGCTTATTTGAGCAGTTTTTGCAAAAATGATCAATTATAAGGACTAAATTGAAATTTTACATATTGTGATGGATGATTGATTTGATGGGCCCAGGAGGGGCTGTGTGACGTGATTGAGTTGTGGATATGTGGATTGTGGATATAGAAGTGTGTTTTAAGCCCTTTTGCAGGTTGGGTAGGTCCTAGGTATAGGGGAGACTCTATCAGATTTTCGGCACGACTAGGACGTATTTGGTCTTTTTCCTTGTTTGTATGGAGTCAAATTTATTAAATGATTGTAATAAAATTGTCAGGTGAGCCGGGACAGCCTTCTTCCTCCGCCCAGCCGCCTCAGTGACCACCGTCAAGTTTGTGAGTAAAATATTAATTTTAATTGTAATTTCGATATTATTATATGTTCAAGCATGCCCATGCATCACTTATATGCATATTTATGTAGTTAAATTCTAGGCACGATTTATGTTGCATTCATAACTGTTAACGTGCCATGGATGTTGTTGTGGTAATTTGGAGCAGTGTGCGTGCGTTGGCGTGCGTGTGATGTGGTGTGGACTATGGACAGGACGGGTAGTCACGGCTTGAGTTCTTCGCTGGGACCCGATCCTTCGGGGGGTAGTCACGGCTTGAGTTCTTCGCTGGGACCCCCGATTTGGTTTATTAAGCGAAAGTCCGGCTTGAGTTCTTCGCTGGCACCAGGTTGGATTTAAGAGGGCTGTATAGGGGATCAGCTCCCATATATTATGATTGATGTTACAGGGTGCGTGAGTGCTCCAAATTACCTTTTTGATGTTATGATGTGAAAATGTTGTTGCTGTTGCATTTCACTCCACAGGTTGCATTAGTACTAGATAGTTATAGAGATTATGGTTAAAATTGATATTTTACTCTCTGAGTCGAACGCTCACTCCTGTTCAATATTTTTTTCAGGCTACAGGAGGATTTTATTTTGGTTAACCTGCTTTTCTCCTTCGCAGGTTGTTTATCAATATTTGTGTAATTTTATTTACTCCTAGAATTTCCGCATGTGTTAGCAGTAATTATTTGAATTTGGTCTGTAATATTATTATCATGTTGGACTTGTAACCTTAATATTTTAAGTCTGTTTTGATGGATTGGATGAGGGAGCTGAGCTCCCATTTATTATTATGTTGATGAGTATGTGGAGGGTGAGCTGAGCTCCCCAATGGATTGTTTATTGTGTTTACAGGTAGGGTGAGTCGAAAACTCCCCGTTGGAAAGTCCATTTTATGGCCGGACTCTGTCCGTTTGTTTTCTTGAATTTGGGCCCAATGGGCCTTAGAGTTGGGTTAATGAACAGTTAGGCTTACTACGGGCCTCGGGGGCTTTAGGCTGGCCTAGGTCCTAGTGCCGGTCCGGCCCATAGGTTGGGTCGTGACAATGTAAAAATAAATTTGTACCATATAAAGCAAATTTGAAAAGAGTATATATATAATTTTTATTTACCTATACCATAAGAGCTCAGTTCAATGTAATTAATAGAAACCAATTTCTTTAAGAGCAACACATGAAGATTTTTTTTTTTCTTTTTCAAAATGAAACATCACATTTAATTTTTAGAATTTTTGTACACAAAGAAGGCTTTTAATATACTATACTAACTATTGTATGGTTCATCAATAATCCTTAATTGCACACAAATTTCATTTTCAGCCCTGAATTTAAAAAAAAAATAAAATAATTTTCTTTCATTCTGGACAGATTTATCTTAAAAAATTAATAACTTCTCAATTGCTCAAAATTATTCTTTTAATAAAATTAATTAATTTTATTCAAAATTCTATAAATTGTGTATGTATGTAATTACTTTTTATGCATAATTATTGATAAATAGAAATCATAAGTTAACTTAATAAATAAATGATAAAACTAAAATTTATTTTAAATAATCAACAATCTTGTACTTGTTGAGTCATGATAATCGACACAAATTTGGAAAGTGAAGCCCAGTTCCTGCTATATCTCAGTATTATGAAAAAAGGATCTTAAGTTATTCCACCTCATTAAAGCAAAATGAAAGAGAAGTTAATTTTCTTAATTTAGCCACCTCTCTTGTTACATTATTTTTACAATATTGCTCCACTGATTATGTTGTTTTACTTTAATGACCAATTCTTCCATCAAAGAGATTGGAGATCATAGCCTAATGTTTTTCCTCCTTGCCTAATTCTCCATCAAATTTTAAAAGTGAGATGTATAAGCACGGTAACCTTTTCATATGGTGAATTTGTCCCAAATGTCAATAAACTCAAAATTCTCAAGTTTCATTTTAGAGGGGAGTTCCATCAATTGGTCACGATAACTTAAGTAAAGTACTTCAAAATCTTTCAAGCAAAATGGAGATGCCAATGCTTTGATTTTGGTGTCATTGGAGGTCTAAAACTCAAAAATTTTTGTATAGATTTAAAGAATTTGAGTGTAACAGCTATTAAAGCAACATTTGTTTGTAGAAATGGCATTGTAAGATTTGTGCAATTAAGTGTTATTGCTAAAGAGTTCGTTCCATTATTGTTATGCATAAAAGAGATTCGTTTCGCCTTTTTCCAGTCCTTGTATCATAAATCGTAGTTGCTTTTCTAACGCACCACTTTTACCAAAAATTTCAAATCCTCCCATTCTAATGAGATCTTCAGCTCCATATTTTGAAAAACTTTGTTCATCATTATGCATATATTATTCTCATCTTTCCGTAGCAAAGAAGCATTGATGTAAACTACCCATTATATATAATATGTCTCCAACCTACATCAAGAATAAAAATTTTAGCTTTACAACATTCTACTAAATAATTAGAGGAAATTTCATAACCCTATGTGTGTAATACACAATAGAGAAAGCAAAACATGACCTCAAAGTCATAATAAAGCCACTTTGAAAATCATTCAACATTTTTTGCCAATACTTCAGAGTCTTTATGTTTGAGAAAACTTGCTAAGTGTGGCAAATAAGAACAATGCTTCACAATTGGCTCAACTACTTATTTAAATTCTAAATGCTCGCTCAGTTTTTCTTTGAACAATATAATTCGAAAAACTTTGTTCATCAATATGCATATCTTATTCTCATCTTTCTGCAGCAAAGAAGCATTGATGTAGACTACCCACTATATATAATATGTCTCCAACCTACATCAAGAATGAAAATTTCAACTTTATAACATTCTACCAAATAATTAGAGGAAATTTCATAACCCTATGTGTGTAATACACAATAGAGAAAGCAAAACATGACCTCAAAGTCATAATAAAGCCACTTTGAAAATCATTCAACATTTTTTGCCAGTACTTCAGAGTCTTTATGTTTGAGAAAACTTGCTAAGTGTGGCAAATAAGAACAATGCTTCACAATTGGCTCAACTACTTCTTTAAATTCTAAATGCTCGCCCAGTTTTTCTTTGAACACTATAATTGTTTTTGTTGGTAATAGTTTAATCTGTTCAATGACATCACTATCCATATCCAATAAATATTTCGATTTATTGATGCTAATTAATATCACCTCTCTATCCTTGATGTTGTTGTAAATGCCAATATGAGCTCAAATGTGTGCCAAACATTAGTAAAAATAAATACTTTTTGTCATTCAACTGCTTTGCAGTGATGGACGCAACATTTGGATCTAATCATTGTTAATGATGTAGCAATATTTAAAACTAAGTGTTTTGTGTACTTTACTCATAATTTGACTATTTTTTAAATTTCTTTTCCATTACTAAAAAGAAAATTTTAAAAATATGAGCACTAATTTTTCAATTTAGTTGAGCCAATAAAAAAATAAAATTTTAAATTATAATTGAATATTAACCCATTAAATTTTATTGTTTAATTGGGCAAAAAAAATATCAATCAATGATAGACACAATATTTAGATATATAAGACTAATGACAAATATGACATTTAAACCTACGTGTCTTATGTACCTCACTCACAATTCTATTCTTTTCAAAGTTCATTTTTTATTGCTTAAAAGAAATTTAAAAAATATGAGCTACTAATTTTTTTTTTAATTTAATTAGATCAATAAAAAAAAATCTTTTAAATTATTAGTATATGAGTTTATTAATTTTTTTTTGTTTAATTAAGCCAATAAAGAAATTAACCTTTAAAATTTTTGTCATAAAATTTTTAGGCATTAAATGTGAGAGTCTGTAAAGGACATGTTCACAGTTGAACTACTTTAAATTAAAAATTAAAATTTGAAGGGAGGTAGTGGCCTCTTTCATCTTCCAAGTGCGGCTTTGAATGGATACAATATTTAGACTTAGATTTTTTTTGTGTATTTTACTCATAATTTAAATTTTTTTAAAATTCTTTTTTCATTATTTAAAAGGAAATTCTAAAAATATGGGCCACTAATATTTTTAATTTATTTGGGCCAATAATTAAAAATCTTTTAAATTATTATAATATGAACTCACTAAATTTTTTTTAATTAGACCAATAAAAAAAACAACCTTTCAAACTTTGTTAAAAAATTTTTTGAAAGTAAATGTGAGAATTTATTAAATATGTATCCATATTTAAAACTCTTACAAATTAAAAACTTAAGTTTTAAAAGCCCAATTAGGTTCATAGTTGTGTTTTCATATTTTTCTCATAATACTTCTTTGTATACGAAGAATCCTATAATTTCAAATCAATAATTTTTAGTATTTATAGCATAATTTTCTTTGTAAGTTTCCTAATTTGAATACAATATAACTTACTAGCATATTGTTTAAAAAGAAAACATTCACTCTGTTTTACTATACATAAATATGTAAATTATTTGTATTAATTTAATTATAATGGTATCTTTCAATTGAAGCATATTTATAAATTCAAGAAATGAATTTAATTAATTAAAAAATTCATAATTCAATATATTAAATTTTGAATCATATGAGATTAGATAGCAAAAAGATTATACGCAATTATGATTACAGTAAATTAAATTAATTTTTATATTTTTTTGTTAATTTTGATTCTCATCATAAGTATTTATTTTTTTTAGCAATAATTGATAAATTTGATTATAAAAAGTAAATTAGTGTATGTAATGTATGGTTTTCTACTATCTATTTATAATTTTTAATACTATAAAATTTAATTTTATTTGCTAGAGATTACATTACAACTCCTAAGTTAAATGAAATGGCTGCTAAAAAAAATTAAATAATTTTAAATTTTTCATAAATATAATTTTTTTATATAATTTTCACTCTTTCCATGTAAATTTTGTTTTGTTTCCAATATTATTTTTTAATTATCTGACTTTTCTATCCTAAAAACAAAAGAACTCTTTAATAAATTCACTTTCTCAAATTATATTTTTTTTTATTAAATGGAGACTTCTTTGGACATAAATTTTTTGTTTATATAATTTTTAAGTTTGAGTTATGTTATATATAAAAATATAAAAAGATAAATTAATAAACACTAAACACAATCATAAAATTTTGTGATATATTATAAGACAATATTTCACAAATTTTTATCCAATATGAAATTTTTTCAACCATTTATGATATAGTAGAATTTATCAAAGTATAAATATGATATTGGTTAAATGTATTTTATATATGAGTAAAAGAAAACATTTTGAAAATTTTAATAGATATTGAAAATTTGAGTCATAAAATATATATGTAATGATATTTTTATGGTTCATGTTATACATACTATAGCAAATGATTTTATATTTTATTTTTTATTTTTTATTTTTTATTAATGAGCAATTATTGCAATAGAGATATGTAGAGATTTGAAGAAAAAGATAGAAACAGACGAGAGAAATGGTAGGAGAGAAAAGAGGGAGAAAGAAGTAGGTATAGAAAGAAGGGGTATTAAAATATAAGTTATTTTCATTTTTCTTTTTAAAATAATGTCCGTTAGCATGATGATGTTATAAAAGGTTATTATTGCCCATAAAAAAAAATAGATAGAGCTCTATTTTTTGTACTCATTGAAATTCATGAATAACATTGTTGTAAGAACTAAAGTTAAGAAATAATGGGTAAAATTTATTTGGAAAATTGTAAATTTATTGAATTCTCAAATGTAAGTGAAATAGCATAATTCCATATATTTAATATTCAAAATAGCATAATTCTATATATTTAATATTCATAGAATATTCATACATGCATCATATTAATATATAATGTATGTAAAACTTAAATTTAATTTTTTTTTCATTTTAATTATCAATTTATCATGGTATTAGTAATATATTCTCTTATCTTTGTTATATGCCATTATTACATTAATGCATATTTCAATCTATTATTTGGTGTTGGGAGTTAAAACTAAAAAAAAAAAATGTTCTTATAATTTTTAGGATATTTAGAGAGTGATTGATGACAATTTTGTGATGTATATTTTGGTATATTTTTTTTTTAATTTATTATTTTTCTATATTTCTTTCATTTTATTATTTTCCATTTTTTTCATGGATATGTCAATGAATTTAAAAAAAAAATTAATTATTTCAATAGATTCACCTCAAGAATATTAATAAGAATGAAATACTAGAAAAAATTTTGATAATTTGAAGTTAATGTTGATTTCTTTATGTGCTAAGATTATATTAAATAGGTCACAACAAATATTATTCATAGATTTAGAAATTATAATGAAGATTTATTATAAGATAATAAAGATTTATTATAAGATTTTTTTTAATTAACTAGTATATCATGTATTATAAATGTAATTTAATAAAAGTGTGAGTATATTAATCAAATAATAAATTAGAAATTAGTGAGACAGTAGGAAAAAAAAAATATAAGATTTATTGTCAACTTTAAAATTAAAATGTAAATTTTATGTCTTTTTGCGCATATTTAAATTTAGTCGCTATATTTGTCAATATCAAAAGTTAAATTTAAAACACATCTCTTAATTAAAATACATTTTTCATCAAAACCTTGTACTAATAATAATAGGGGAAGAATTATTAATAATAAGAAAAAACAATATAATAAAATTTAGCATGATTATATTTTACTTTAATAATTTTTTTACAATGTTAGAGAACCAAAATATTAGTTGTAATGTTTAATAGTTTAATACTAAAACATAAAAGAACTATTTTTTTTTTTTAAAAAAAAAAGGGGATGATCTATATATACCACTACTAATTATACATGTAGATAAATTATTATTAAATAAATTAACATCCATATATAATTATTAAAGATAATGAGATTATCGTGTCTCAAGAAATTTTATCTTATAATTTTACAGTTTATTTTACAGTTTTTGAAGATGTGAAAGAATTTTATAAAAATAATAAACTAATTGGTATGAAAAAAATTTTAAGTATTTATATGTTATATTACACTATTAAATTTTAATATTAGTTATTATAAAATTTTAGTAATTTTATTTAAATAAATAAATTAAATATTTAATTTATATATAAATAAAATAATTATAAGTTATAAACTATTTGATGCACGTGCATTGTATGTATTTTAAAAACTAGTATATATAAATATATGAATGAAGGGGTAAACTTTTAAACAAACTAAAATGTCCTTATAATTTTATAATATTTTGTTTATGATAAATATTAATTAATATAAACTAAATAGAATTCTAATAAAATTATGTTTTTACATATATTGAAGAACTTTTTTTCGGTCTTAAAATTTTCTTGCCAACTAGATATTGTAAATCTATTAAAATACCTTTACAAATTTATATTGTTTATAAAAAATTAATAATTCATATAAATTACATATTAAAAAAAATCTAATGAAATGTTAAAAAATCGTAGGAATAGTATTTTTTTCATAATTTTTATTTTTTATAATTTTATTTTCCTAATATCTAAAAGTATAACTTCTACACCTAAATCAAAATTAAATTTATTAAAATATTTAATATATGAATAATTACAATTGTGAAAAAACTAAAATATTCTCATAATTTATATTATTTATATTAAATATTAATTAATATAAATTTAATATTAAAATATAATTCTATTAAAATTGTGTTTTATGTATATTCAAGATCTTTATAAGTCTTAAAATTTTCTTACCAGCTAAAAAATGTAAACCTATTAAAATAACTTTATAAATTTATATTATTTATGAATGATATTAATTAGCATAAATTAAATAATAAAAAATAAAATTCTAATGGAATATTGTAAAAAAAATAGGAATAGTATTTTTTTACAACGTTTATTCTTTTTATAATTTTACTTTTCTAATATTCCTATACATTATACAAAAGTCTAATTCCTACAACTAAATTAAAATTAGTTTATCAAAATATTTAATTTATAAATTATTACAAATTTCAAATTTTACTTGAAATTTTGCACAAAATTTTGAAAAATATAATATTTTATTATAATTATTAGAATTTCTTTTTACATCTTTATTCTTTTTAGCATTAAGAATAGATGTGCTCGTGTAATTTATTATTCTAAACTAAGTCTAAATATAAAATTGATAAGAATTGAATTAAAAAAAATTGATATCATAAAAGCCGAAATACACCAAATTAAATTTATTTTATTGTTTTGATAAAATCATGGTTGTTTATCAATAATTAAATTTTGAACCATTTTATATCAAATCGTACTACATCCTATCAAATAAAAGAACTAAAACTAAAATTAATTTTATACATGTTTATTTCATAAATTTTTAGATATATTATATAATTTTAATACAATTAATTATATATTTATATATAACTAAATAGATCACATATATAGTATATTTAAAATAATGAATTATATATATAATTTAATATTATATTTCACTTTTTTGATTTGATACACGTGCAACAACGCAGTGCTTTAAATACTAGTTAATATAAAATGTCATAATTTGACAATTATAATTAGGCAAGTAAATTAACAAAAAGGAAAAAGAAGAAAAAGGTAGAGGGGAAAATGGTTAGTGGAAGAAAATAGTGAAGAAAAGTTTCTATGTGAACTTTTCATAATAAAAAAGAATTGAAATCTTATAGGATCTAATAACCTTATAGAAATGAATCAACTGAATCGGCTGAAGAATCAGCTGATTCATATCAATCCACTCAATTCACTATCGATTCTTTTGATTAGGTACATTTGTGATTTACCCTATAGATTTAAATCACTATGATGGGAAATCGAATAAAGAATCGTATGATTTAAGTATATTTGTGATTCACTACATATATTTGAACCACTAGGGTGGAGAATCGAATCAAATTGTAAAATTCTAATCGAGAATCGTAAGATTCTAACAACAATGTTGTGAAGCCTTTGAATTAACTAATTACCTCAATATTTTTTTAATAAAAGTCCTAATCTGATAAAACTATCGAATGTATATTTCAACATACATAAAAACTATATAATTGATATTGTCAAACCAAAAATATGAAATTCATAACAATTATCCTCCTAACAGCAAATAAAGAGTGGTCAAGAAAAGTAGTCTATTTTTATGGATGAATGAATCAATATGTATAAGTAGAAGCAAGAAAGACACCACCATAGCAAAAATGAAGAAGAAAGACATATCAGAAAATCTATTTACTCCCATGAAATGCATCTTGCATTTGCACCAGGAGTATTGAATAATCCCTAATCATTCATATTTTGATTCTAGTTTGAATTAAATTTAAAATCTTTTAAAAACAAGTGCAAAGATGACTACACCTTGCAAAAACTATTGCTTTAGCCAAGGTTGTTAGAAAAAACAACTTTTCAGTTCATAAATTATTTTGCTAGAATATGTAAAATCTCTCTCATAAAGCAAAATGAAAATGCAAACCTTTATTTTGGGAAATTCAAAAGAAATAATTACAGTTTAAATCCTATAGATTACAAAACCAAATATTATTAGAATGAAAATTAGAAATGTTGTTTTAGGCAGAGGGGAGCACTTTTGGAACGAATTTAAGATTTAGAGATCAACAAAACCTATCAAAAAAGCAAAGGTGCCAAAAATGAAGACAAAGCATCACTTAATGTGATTTTTGAAGGTATAGTACGATAAATAAATGATAGCCGTATCACTAGAATAGTACTTTGAGGGTAGGAGGGAATCGGGAAAACAATAATCATGCAAAATCTAAACGATAATGAAGTAATTTCTAAATTGTTTGAGATGGCCTTTTATGTAACTCTAGCTGATGTGGGCAATGAAGAAAAGTTGCAAGAAAAGGTTCAACATCAAATAGCACAAGAGCTACAATTGAATTTAATATGAGGAATACTAACATCAACACAATTACTACAAGAATATCCAAAAAGTTTGGGAAGCAAGAGGTGTTTACTTCTTTTAGATGATGTCTAGGGCACATTTGAATTAGATGATTGTGGCATCTGTGAAAATGGGAAGGATGGCAAGGTAAAGGAAAGTGAGCCTATGTAAGACAATTTTGTTTCTCTAATCCCATTATTTGATATGATATGATAAGAGAAAGTACTAAAGAGCGGCTATAATAGGTCGGACACTTTTAACATATGATATGATATGAAATTAAAAAGAAGGGGAACCTTTAGTGTGACACCCCTCACCGTTTATAGTGTAACCGAGTAAGACATGTCACACTAGGTGCCGGAGCACCCTATCTTATCTTACTTTGTTCCTTTAATAATTTTGAACTTGTTATATTTTAAAAATCAATTATTTTCTAAGGAGAAACTAACGAAGTTTTCCCTATTTCATTACCATTTTACGTGTTTCACTATTCACCTGTTTAAAAATTTCAATAATAATTTCCAATAATAATCTCATCCATATACGTCATAATCATCTCAGTATTTCAAATATCATTTATGTATTTCAATTACATACTCATTTCCATACAAATCCATTCATGCTTAATTCATATATAAAAACCTTCCAAATTTCATTAAGATACATGATTTACAAACTAATTACATAAATTCATAATTTACACTATACACAAATTAATTACATATGAAATAGCCAATTTATTAATTTACATCACATACATATTAAATACAATTTCATAACTTACATTACATTACAACATAATAACTATTTATAAAATATAAAATATATTAGTATGACCTATATGGGCCCTATCTACATGCATTACTGAGGAGATGACAACCTTAAATACTTCTATAGATCCGAACTCCAAAATCTCAGTCTAATGTCCACTGGGCTTTATCTTCAATACCTACGCGAGGAAACAATCCATCGCGCTAAGCATTTCTGCTTAGTGGTGCAATAATATAACAAAGAAATACTATACAAATAAAGATAAAAATGAAATGTAATTTGGATAATTAAAATTTTATTATATTTCGTATGAAACTTCTAATATTGACTATCTTTTATTCTAATATGTTCCTCTTTGCCAGTGCTTAGTTCATAAATTTTACAGTAATAATATACAACATACAAATATTCTAAAAATATTAATTTATGCTATGTTATTGTGAAATATGCATTTTTAATATTTATTTAAGTTAAATTTCTTTTGCTAATCTTTTTAACACCTCACTAAATACTTTCTAGATATTTTGGATCATTTCATAATAAATAAAAATTTCATAGCTAATCTAGTTCATTTCAAGTATCTCTTACTCATTTATTTAATTTCTAATATTAATAATCCATAATATTCTTCACTTATTTCACTGCCTAAGTAACCTATGACAGGCTGACTAAACTAGATAAGCGAGTCCATGGCACTGGACACCGTGGTGTCTCGGGCCCTCATACCATGGGACACAAAAATGTTAATCACGTATGCAATCAATATAGCTGACGCAGGACACCGCAGTGCCTCGGGCCGTAATACCATGGGATGTGAAATACAGAACGTCAACTATGTATGCAATCAATATGGCTAAAAAGTCACGGTAATAAATAATCGGGCATACAAGCCATGAATGCGGGCATAAAGCCATAAATACAGGCATAAAGCCTTACGTAGTACTACTAAAATAATCTCCTATTGGCATGCCAATCTATTCAATCTGACACACGTGTTGTGAAACCCCTCACCTGTCTACAGTGTAGCCGAGCAAAACATGTCACACTCGGTGCCGGAGCACCCTATCTTATATTACTTTATTCCTTTAATAATTTGTTCTTGTTATATTTTAATATCAATAATTTTTCTAAGGAGAAACTAGCGGAGTTTTCCCTGTTTCTATTACCATTTGGCGTATTTTACTATTCACCTGATTGAAATTTTTAATAATATTTTACAATGAAATAATCATTTATACTCATTATATTCATCTCACATTCAATTCTTGCAATTCACATACTCATTAGTACAAATCCATTCATTTCCATACATATTCATTAATGCACGATTTATATATATAAATCCTCATATTTTCATTAATTTACATAATATACAATTTTTTACATATGAACTAACCGATTTATTAATTTACAACACATAAATATTAATTACAATTTTCTAGTTTACATTATAACATAAGAAATATTTATACTATATAAAATATATAAAATGACTAATGTGAGCCCTATCTACATGCATTGCTGAGGAGGTGACAACCTTAAACACTCTGCAGATCCGATCTCCAAAATTCCAGTTTAATATTCGCTGGGCTTTACCTTCAGTATCTGCATGAGGAAACAAATCCATCGCGCTAAGCATTGCTGCTTAGTGGTGCAATAATATAACAAAGAAAATAATATACAAAATACAAATGGAAAAAAAACATAGTTCATTGTAACATTTATTTAAATTATATTTCTATTACTAATCTTTTGTATCGTTTAATTCAATACTTTTTAGGTTATCTTAGATTATTTCATAATAATTAAAGTTCTCAGTGTCATTCAATAATAGATAAATTTTTAATATCAGTCCAGTTCATTTTAATTCTTTTTACTAAATAACTATTCTAATTTATTTTAGGTCGTCTTACTTATTTATTTAATTTCTAATATTTTTAATTACTAATATTCTTAACTTATTTCAATAAATTTCACTACCCAAGTAATCTATGACAGACAGACTAAACTGGATAACGGGTTGTTGGCATTGGACGCCGTGGTGCCCTGGGCCGCCATACCATAGGACGTGTAAGCTCAGTACGTCAACCACATATGCAGTCAGTATAGCTAAAAAGCCATGATAACAAATCAGTATGGCTAAAAGACATGATAACAAGTAATCAGGCATAAAAGCCATGAGTGCGGGCATAAAGCCATGAATACAGGCATAAAGCCTTACGCAGTACTCCTAAAATAATACCCTATTGGCATGCCAATCTATCTAATCTGACACACATGTCTAGGCAATACAAGGGCACATAATATCATTAAATGTTAATATATTGTGTTTTATGACTTTATTATTGCATGACAAATTCCAATTATAATTTATAATATTTCAATTCTATTCCTAACAGAAGTATAAATTTTTAAAATATATTTCTACATAACTTTTACCTTCATCATAATTCATATATTTATTCATTATATCATTCGTATTGATCACAATTCACAACAATGGTTCTCATATACCATTGTACTCAAAGTACTTTTCCTTTCTACAATAATGAGAACTAATGTCTCATTCATACATTAACATGATCCATTTATTCATTACACTATTTATATAAATTATCATTCATATTTCAAGTAATCCATGAACATTTCATGGATTTCAAATTTAACTAAATTTTCTTTTAATCCTAGAGTCACTCAACTTTAAGAATTTAAATTCATTAATCACATTATCTATATTAACCATCCTAATAGTTTTTCTAATTTAGTATACCATTTCCTATACCATTGGGGTTACTATTCACTTGACCATTTCCCTTCAAAGGTTGACTTTTTAATTCATAATAGATTTGTTAAGCCTAAGTTTACCAAGATATCACATTTTGCATCTTATTTTTGTTGGAATTTATTGCCAAACTCAATTCCTAGCCTCCTAGGTTTTATTTCAAATTTTTAGAATTTGAGATCCAAATTCACTGTTCCATTGGACCTGGCTACAGTAAAAATTTGATAAAACTTTCTTCATGAAAGTTGTTCCTTATTGTGTCTTCTTTAATTCTTTTTTTGAATCACTCCATTTGGAGTTTTTTAGCTCAAGTTATGACCATTTTATCATAACTGGCCGGATTGACATGTACCCAGAATTCTGGACAGAATTGGTTCTACTAGATTTGGTGTCCTAATTTTGGTAGACAATTCCATTAGGTTAAGTCCAGAATTTGAGTTTGTGTTCTGCATAAAGGTTGTTCTAAATTGTCTAAGCTTTCCATTGATATAAAATTCAGGTCAATTGGATATTTCTACACTGAGTTATGGCCAAATGAACAAACACTGTTTATTTGATCACTTTTACCAAGTCCAGAATTAGTTACCCGGATTTGGTCAATTTTTAGGATATTCTAAATTTGTTTTCTGAGCAAGGTTTCTCCATCAAAGTTGTGCCCTTATGTGTCTAGTTTCATTTTCAATTGGCCTTGCACCAATTAAACCTATACCTCTTAAGTTACAGCTGCCCAAACTTGCTGGACTCACATTTAGCCCTGCAGGTCATCTAAGGCAGTATGCCTAACCTTAATACCATGGGCATAAATCACTTCAATTCCTCATCAAATATAGCCAAATGGTCACTAATTAACCATTAAGACTTCCATTCACCAACACATGAGCAAAACCCTAAGTTTGGCCCAAACCCTAACCTCAACAATCCTCAATTACATCAAACACACACCAATCAAAATCTAACTTAAACATACTCATCAAAAACTATTTCTAAGTAAATTTAATTCAACCAATTCAACAAATTTCAACTCTCTCCCATGGCTGCCAAAAATTTATCTTTCAATTTCTCATCAACTTCTTTCAATTTCATAAAAATTTAACTTAATTCACTACACTAACAAGGATTAAAGAAGGAAAATAACTTGATTATAGCACTAACCTTTTGTTTTTAATTTTTCTTCTCACTAAATCTTCAATCTCTTTGCTCCCTTTTGCTTCTAATCACACTAGTTAGGTTAGATATCAAGTTTTTGTGTTTGGAGGTAGGAAAAATATGGAAGAAATGGATGGGAATTGAAGCTTTTAAAATAAAAAATGGTGGAAAGGAAATGGGACTCATGGTTCGGCCAACTATTGGGAATGAGGAAGAAGACTACTTTTTCTTCCTTTATTTGATTTGTTTTTATCTCTTAGAATGGATTTGTTTAATTGTGATTGGTGGGAGAGGTTTTAATGACATCATCCCATGTCATAAATCTAATTAAATTCCATTTTCTTTTCTTCTTTTCCTTTCTTATTTCTACTCATTCTTTTATTAAATTTTTAGCAATATTTTTTTCATATTTTATGTCATATAATTTATTTACTTAATTGGACAAGTTGGTCAAAAATCCTCTCTAAAGGTGAAATGACCAAATTGCCCTTTGTTTGTCTTAAGGAGCCAAAACTGTCTGTACCGATATTAAAAATTCTCCTAACCTTTTATTGGCATTCTAATGCTACCTTGGCACCATAGCTTTTCTCTGGCATCCTAGAAATTATTTCACAGGGTTCCCCTATGGGTATAGGGTCGACAATTGTCTTTACAGTCGCTTCTCGTTGGGTCACCTATCACCATGACACCGGCTCATTTAACTTTGTTGTATTTCATTGCTAAAATTTTTTCCTTAATTTTTTCTTACACTTAATTGAATTATTTATGACTCCTCATTCTAGTCTAATTATAGTTCCAGACATTCTTGCTGTTCGGTCAGACATTGGTCACCGGAATAGTCGAATGCGCGGACTAGCTAAAGTAAGGGTGTTACACGTGTCTAGGCAATACATTGGCATATTAGTACCATTAAGTGTTAATATGTTTTATTATTTCATTATATTTTCTATTTATATCTTATAGCATTTTAATTCTAGTTATGATGGAAACATAATTTTCAAATCACATTTCTACGTAATTTATACATTCATTATATTATCTATATTGATCACAATTCACGTCAATTGTTTCTCGTACCATTGTACTCAAAACATTCTTCCTTTCTCCAATAATGAGAACTAATGTCCCATTCATACATTCATATGATTCATTTATTCATTACAATATTTATATAAATTAACATTCATATTCCAAGTAATCCATGAACATTTCATCGATTTCAGATTAACTTAAATTTCCCTTTTTAATCATTTACTTTGAAGTAGTATAACTCTAGTTATAGTTAATTGATTAATGACTGTCCAGGGTGCTAAACCCTGTAAGTCTACTAGTTTCAAGATTTTTCTATTTTCTTTGTCATACAATTCCAAGCACTTAGGCTTAGAATTGGTTCCATGTTCTTACAATAAAGTCTTAGGTCTTCATTTTAGTTATTCATATTATTTTGAATTATGTCAATTAAAGTTTTAGAACTCCAATTATGGTCAAATAACCATAACTGGTTCATTGTCTCCTTATGATTCCAGAACCAGGCAGATTCTAGAATTCCACCTTTGTCCAATCATTTGGACATGTTACAGTCATATGTTAGCCTAAGATTCTTCATATGAATTATTCTCCTATGTTTTAGGGTTACTCAAATTCAAAAATCATAAATTACTAATCACATCCTATAATTAACATTTACAATGGCTTTTCTAGTTTATTATACTATTTCACATAATTTAGTGATTACTATTTCCATTTGTATTCATACAAAAATATTGACTTTTTCATAAATAATAGATATAAAAATTTTTAATACTTGGTCATACCACATTTTGGGTTCTAAATTTATTGGCATTAGTTGCCAATTGCAATTCAACGTTCCCTAGATGCATTTCCAAAATTTTAGTTTTGGTCACCTAAATTTACTGTTCCATTGGACCTAGCTACAGTGGGATTTTGGCTAACCTTTCTTTATCAAAGTTGTTCCTTAATGTCTCTACTTTAATTTCCTTTTTGAATCACTCCATTTGGAATTTTGTAGATCAAGTTATGGTCAAATTACCATAACTAGCCAGATTGGTCATATCTAGAATTTTTTAGCAATTTTGATTCTGGCAGTTTTGGTGAGCTAAATTTGATTAGCAATTTGATTAGGTTATGGTCAAAATTTGGGTTTCTATTCTTCATGAAAGTTATTCTACATTGTCTAAGCTTTCCATGGGTTCAATAATGTAACACCCCTATTTGTATAGCCTGGTATATTTCACTGTTCCGGTGACCGGAGTCGGTCCGGACAATTAAGGGGATTAGAAACATACTTAAGACAACTAGAGAAGCCATAAACACAAATAATTAGTAATGTTCAATTAGTTAAGTATAAATAAGAAAAACAAAACATAAGAGGTTAAACGAGCCGAGAGTCACAGCGATGGGTGACCTCCTCAGGAACGACTGCGAAGTCATTTTAAACTCAAATTTCGAACCATAAAATGTGACGCCGCGGTCCTTAGGACCCTTATGAACACAGTGGAAAAGAGAAAATCACGAAAAAGAACTGTTAAGCCAGTCAAATAATTAGGTCAGGGAGCCGGAAGAAATATGGAATTATATGCAAACTGGGATGAACCGGCGAGGGGCAATTTGGTCAATTGACCCCGAGAGCTGACTTGACCTAACTGTCAAATAAAATCGAAGAAAAGAAAATTTCAGGATCGAGAATTAAATTAAAGAACTAATAAAAAAATATAAAAAAAAGAGGAAAATGAAAAAGTAAAAAGGTGATGACATCATGCATGACATCATGCATGATGCCATAAAAGGTATAATTAATAAAATAATTAAATGGGATTTTTGGTCTTCCATATGAAAAAATAAATAAAGAAAAGAAAAGAAAAAAAAAAAAAAATCTAGAGTCTTCTTTCTTCCCTTTGCCGTCCCATTCCTCTCTCCCCACTCCTTCACCATATTCCACCATTGTTAAGGGAATAAAAGCTTGAATTTCCCTACCCTAACCCATAAATTCACAAAGTCTCAACACAAAAATTTCTCCTTACATGTTGAGAAAGCATTAGAGAGTAAAAAGAAGAAGAAAGACTTGAAGAAAGGGAAGCCAAAAAATCCTCCAAGCAAGGTTAGTATTGCAAACTTCAAAATTTTAGTTTAATTAGTGTATGTATGGCATCTAGAGCTTGTAAATAAACTTAAAATTAAAAAAATTGGTGGGGAGGACCAAACTGAAATTTCGGCCTGTTGAAGGGGAGTATGATTTTGTATGGTTTGATGGATTTGAATGATTTTAAAAACCTTATTTAGTTGAATGGTTAGGATTAAGAGCACTAATTGTGATTAAATGCATGAGATGGATGAGTTAGGGTTTTGAATATTAGGTTTGTGAACCAAAAATGTAAGAAATGAGCAAATGATATCTTTGACCTATTGTGAAGTGAAATAATGGTCAATTATGACCAAATGAGTTGTGTGGGAATGGTAGGAAATTAAGTTAAATTCGGAGGTTATATGGTCATGCTGCTGGCAGCATGACCAAGTCAACTTTGAAGGACCAAAAATGAAATTTTACAAATCCAATTGATATGGTACCAATTGGGGATGAAAATAGACATAAAATGACACAATTTTCATTTAGGAACCATGCCCAAAAAATGACCAAAACTTAGTGAACCAATTGACCAAAGTTGGATAAGAGCAGTCTGCCACTGTACAAACTGACCAAATGAACAGTGTTTGTTCATTTGGTCATAACTCGAGTTAGACAGGTCAAAATGATCTGAAATTTTACCAGAAGTTAGATGAGATATAGACCTAAAACTTTCATGAAGAACACAAGTCCAAATTCTGCCAGCAACCAAGCCATTTGGCCACCCCAAGTTGGTGACTCAAATATGCCAGCACCAAAATTTGCCCAGAAAATCTAGGTTGTGTCTAATCCGGTAGCCTTAGTTCAAATGGCCATAACTTGAGCTACAAAACTTCAATTGGGGTGATCCAAAAATGAGAATAAACTTAAGACAATAAGGAACATTTTCTATGAAGGAAGTTTTATCAAATTCCAACAGTAGATTAACCAATGGAACAGTGCAATTAGGGACACCAAAACTGAAAATTTGACAATTTTGCCAAAAGGACTTAAGCTTTGAGAAAATGACCAAAACCAACAAATTTAATGACCAAAATGTGGTATGTGGGTGAAGTTGGAGTTCCCATACCTATTAAGCCTTAAAAAGTCAACAATTTGACTTGAATAGTGTAGTGAATAGTAACCCGAAACACAAAAACTTCAAGAACGTCGAAATTAGCACATTAAAGCTAGGTAAAAATGAAGTAAAATTTATTTTTGGACTTATGTTAAGTTATGGTACTGAAACACTATGAAACTGTGTGTTTCAGCTCAAAAAGACTTGGAGGCTCGGAGAGACTGAGTCAAGGCCTAGAGGCGACTCACGTCAGGTCTGTGCACAATAATTCTTATTTAAATATTTTATTCGCAAAAATTTGACTTCTGTGATTAATTACGTACTGTGTTGCCATTTTATAATCGCAAATATGACTTTGAAAATTGATTAGATTTTTCATAAATTATTTGAATAAATTGTTTTGAATTGATTTTATGTTCACACTTAGCATGACAGTATCACATTATTCCTCCTCCATTTATGGGGTTGAGATCGTTTATTTTCCTCCCTCTCTGGCTTGCCAGTTGAGGTTGAGATCGGATGAGTACTCATTAGCTAGCTAGCCACCTCCCTCATTGATTTCGATTAATGGGGTTGTAGATTGCTTTGTCGTGGTGTACAACACGGCATTGATCGGAAATTTTGTGTCATGGCTTAAGTGTATATAATTTTGGCAACACTGTGTTTAATAGATTATTTGACTAAATGGTGTTATTATGAGCTTTAATATTTGTGAAATGTGATTGAGAAGTATTCAAATTGTATTTCATCAATGAACGATTTATGTATTGCATTTTAAATTTTTATTGTGCACCACTGAGTGTTTTTATACTCAACGATAGCTTATTTTGCTGTCGCAGATAAGAGCAATGAGAAAGCAGCAGAGTGAGCTGCTATCGAATTGTGGACCACATCGATCATTTTGTACGAGTATTATTTTATACCCTTGTAGATAATTTTGATATAAATATAGAAATGTTGTATGTATCAATGTAAGTTGAGCAGTTGTAAATAAATTGTAATAATATTATTTTGGATTTCCTTCTGTAAATTTAATATTTGTACATGTGAATTTCATGTTTTATGCATTGTGAATGAAGTATTAAATATTTTGAGATGATGAATTTTGATTTGTATTGTGGAATTACTTTGAAGTGATTTGAATTGAGTTGATTGAGATTTATTGGAGGTTGGGAGTTGTAAAAAATTTTTGGAAGTGTTTTTCTCAGGTATTTGAAGAACTGTTTTCTCTAATTACAAACGGAACTCTGTCAAAATTTTTATAAAATTTGCGGCAAAATTAAAATGGACAAAAATTTTTTCTAGTATTTAAACTTTGAATAAATGGTTTTTAATTCCTACCAAAATGCTCACCACTTCCAAAATGTAAGAAAATTGTTTTAAAATCCCTTGTAGGGTACTTAATGAGTTATCGGTAGGTGAAGTTCAGTAGTTCATTAAGTATTCTATGGGATCATGTTATGCCTTACAGAGGGGTAAGGTGTGACAAATAATCAGGTCATTTGGACCTCTCTACACAAAGTTATGGCTATTTAAACAAACACTGTTCATTTGGTCATTTTCCAGGTGCAGATTTTGGTTACCCGGATTTAGGCAATTTTTAGGTCACTTTAGGTTGGTTTTCTGGCCAGGGTCTCTTCATGAAAAATGTGTCAATATGTCCTAGGTTTCATCTCCAATTAGCCTCACACCAATTGGAGTAACACAACTCTACTTATGGCTGTCTAACTTTGCCTGACTCATAAGTCCAAAAATCCTGCAATGAAACAACACTCCCAATACCACCTTTCCACACTACTATCAACCTCAAATCACATTTCATGCACTTCAAATAGTCCATAATTAATCTCATCAACATTAATTCAACAACAATTTAACAAATTCTCAAATTTTCTCCTCAAAACCCTAGCTCCATAATCACAATTCATATAACACATACCAATCAACTAATTTATCACACACACTCATCATCAACACTAATAAACCACTTTATTCCATAAAAAAAAATCAACAAACCCTAAATCCTTTCATAACTGCCGAATTTATAGGTGTTCATACATGTGTGTTTTATTTCTTTTTCTTACAATTTCTAACTCAATTTAAGTCCCTAACATAGTATAAAGAGAGAGATGTGAAAATAAGCACTAACCTCAACTTAAGCCAAGTTTGGTCTTCTAAAATGAAGGAGCGGAAGGATAAAAATTATTAGATTAGAACATTGAATTCAAAAATTTTCTTTTAGGGTCTTGTGTATCCTACAAGATTCATTATTTACCTATTGATTTCAATGTTCAATTGCATATTAAAATACTTTTAATATGTATTTGGATCTACATTTACTATTTAAGATTTTAGAATTAACAAATTAATTCATTAGAACCCTAGATTAATTCAAGAACATGTGCACTAACCTTTTGATGCACTGTAGATGTGTTTGGTACCTTTGGGAAGCATCTAGGACCCCAAATGTTGTCCCTCTAGATTGTCCACACCAAGATCACCAATGGCAGCCCCTTGAATAGCTTCTAAAGCCTTGCCAACCAATTAGAAAATAGGAATTTGCCCTTAGAGAGGTTGTAGATGTATACAAGACACTAGAAACGATTTCTAGCAATTTTAATTCAAGAGAATATAAATAATTCTCTTTGAATTGATGACAGATGAAGAAGAAGAGAGGAAGAAGGCTTCAAGGGTGGCGGCACACTTTTGATAAAATTAGAATGTGTTTTATTCTTTCATAACATCACATTATATAATTAGGTCATCACTTAAAACCCTTGTCACTTGTTATCTTCTGATTGCATCTTAATTTTAATTGACCTAATCACATCAAGCCAAGTGTCAAAGCTAGGTTTAATCTTGACTTTGATCATCATGCATGATAGGAAGATAAATGACAAATCATAATGCCATGTGTCACTATCTCATGGTGCCACATGTCACCCTGTGAAATGACCAAATTACCCTTGTGTTGTAATTTTGAGTTCTCAACCCAAAATAATTATTTCTCCTCTTCTAATCAATTTATATCAAATATAAATTAATTAATTAATCTCTATTAATTAATTTCTCATAATTAAATTCATATTTAAACACTTTAAATATAAAATTTAACTTATACTATACATCCAATAACCTAGATTTAGTTTCAAGTCATGCTAGGGACTTTGCAATTTAATTGCAAACTAAAACTATTTAATTAATCAATTAAACTCTTTAACTAATTAATTAAATCACATTTAACTTGGTGATTACTTGTGTATGCGTGTGACTCACTAGGCTCATCACTAATTGGCAATGAGATATGATATTAACTCTTAATATCATCAGAACTCTTTCTTATCATAAATAATTTCTCTAAATCATTTTAGGCATCTCATAGACCATGGTTAACACCTAGCATAGCATGCCATGGCCACCCAATTAGTAATAAGGAATATCTTAAATGAACCTTTAATCATATGTTACCATGCACTAGAATCTCTCTGTTACAAAATCTCAATTTTAGCTGGAGTCATGGTTTATGTTAAACCCCATTTGCTATGAATAATATATTCTCTTTTAATTCTAATTCTTGATTAAAAAGATTTTCTCGTCATAAACTCTTTTCTGATTAAATCTGTCTGTCTTGGCCAGGAACTTGAAACATCAAGAATAATTAAATGAATATAGGATTTTATCCCTATTTACTTAGGGTAATAGATTCCATCTTGATCAACACCTATCTCCATATATAACTAGCAGGAGCCAACACATGCCCATATACCCATACACAGTACAAGTATGAAAGCAGTATCAAACTCAAACCACCTATATACAAGATAACTGTGTTATCTCAGGTCTAAAGATTATATGCACTGATATGATTTATGACAATGCATTGACAAGAGTAAACTCCACGTGCTTGTCATAAGTGTCACTGGTTCGGCCTACTTATCATGTATAAGTGCCTATCATGTTTGTTATATGGTACGAGACTCACCATTCCATCTTTTTTATATCTCATATAAATACCTTGGGAACAAACATGAATACAATCTTTCTGGATAAGTCATGTCCTGTGTGAAGTATCCTCTATTGTGAACCAATTTATGATATTTTGTGCTAGAAATACTGTCACTCATATTCTTAACAACTTAAGAATATAATTTATAACAAAATATCAATGGACCTTTTCTATTACACATAAATATATTATGTAAACGAAAAAGTGAAAATGCCTTTTTATTAATAAAACATGTACAAGATACATACTAAATGATATGCTCTAGGGCATACTACTAACAATCTCCCACTTGCACTAGAGCCATTCATTACAATATCTTAGACCCATCTTCTCAAGATGTCGGTCTAGCTGAGTTTGTGACATAGGCTTAGTGAATGGATCAGCTGGATTTTCAGCTGATGCTATTTTCTGCATGGCTACATCGCCTCGCCCAACTATCTCTCTAATAATGTGGTAGCTCCTTTCTATGTGTTTGGATATCTGGTGAGTCCAGGGTTCCTTATCCAAACAGCCTCTTTTTGGCAGCATCTGATGTAGCAATGTACTCAGCCTCTGTAGTGGAATCTGTAGTCGTACTCTGTTTGGAACTCTTCCAACTGACTGCACCTCTGTTACAAATGAACACATACCCAGAGGTAGACTTTCTATCATTGATATCTGATTGGAAATCAGAATCAGTATAACCATCTAATTGCAAGTCACCACCTCTATAAATCAAGAATAAATCTTTAGTTCTTCTCAAGTACTTAAGGATGTTCTTGATAGCTATCCAATGTTCCAAACCTGGATTGGATTGATACCTGCTAGTCAAACTAACAGCATATGCTATATCCGACCTAGTACACAACATTGCATGCATCAAACTTCCAATAGCCGAAGCATATAGAATCCTGGTCATTTTATCTCTTTCTTCAGGTGTCTTTGGAGACATCTCATTAGAAAGGTGGATACCATGTCTCACTGGTAACAATCCTCTCTTGGAATCAAGTATGTTAAACCTCTTTAACACCTTTTCCAAGTTCAGACTTTAGGATAAACTATTTATTCTTTTCACTCTATCTCTATAGATGCGAATCCCAAGAATATAGGTTGCCTCCCTTAAGTCTTTCATGGAGAATGTATTTGACAACCATACCTTTACAGTTGTCAACATACCTATGTCATTACCCATTAACAAAATGTCATCCACATATAAGACAAGGAAAGTGACAGCACTCATTAACCTTCTTATATACACATGACTCATCCTCATTTTTTATGAAACCAAATGACTTAATGGCTTCATCAAAACAGATGTTCTAACTCCTCGAAGCTTGTTTCAACCCATAAATGGATCACTTTAGCTTGCATACCTTGGAACCATCTTGGGATTCAAAACCCCTAGGCTGTTTCATGAAAATGTTTTCTTCAATGTATCAATTGAGAAAAGCTGTTTTGACATCCATTTGCTAAATCTCATAATCATAGTATGCAGCTATTGCTAATAGAATCCTAATTGATTTAAGCATGGCAACAGGTGAGAAAGTCTCCTTATAGTCGATTCATTGCCTTTGGCGAAATCCTTTCGCTACTAGCCTTGCTTTATAGGTCTCTACCTTTCCATCAGAACCAATTTTCTTCTTAAAAACCCATTTGTTCCCTATAGGTACAATACCTTCAGGTGGGCCAACAAGATCCCAAACTTGATTCTTATACATGGAATCAATCTCGAATTTCATAGCATCAATCCATTTTGAATAATCTATATCTGATATAGCTTCTTCATAGGTAAGTGGATCATCTCCATGATCTACTTCTTCATGAGTAGACAACTCTTGTTCTTCTTCATGAAGTAAACCATATCTCACTGGTGGGTGAGATATCCTGGTTGATCTGCGAGGAATTGCTGTAGATGTTTCATCAATTGGTGTAGGTTGACTAGATGGATCTATATCCATCTGATCTGTTGGTTGGTCAGAATTCTCCAATTCTAACTCTATTTGCCTTCCTTTGCCTCCTTCTTGAACAAATTGTTGTTCAAGAAATGTGGCATCTCTACTTACCACAACCTTTTGTGATGTAGGCAAATAAAAATAATATCCAAAACTCTCTTTTGGATATCCAACAAATCGACCCTTTTCTGATCTGGTTTCTAATTTATCAGTGTTCAGCTTTTTGATATAAGCTGGACAACCCCAAATCTTAACATACTTAAGACTTGGTTTTCTTCCATGCCATATCTCATAAGGTGTGGAAGATACTAATTTTGATGGAATCCTATTTAGAATATGCAAAGCTGATTCTAATGCAAATCCCCAAATAGGAGATTGGCATATCAGTATATCTCATCATACTACGTACCATATCCAATAGGGTACAATTTCTCCTTTCAGATACACCATTTAGCTGTGGTGTTCCTGGAGGAGTCAGCTGGGAAACAATGCCATGCTCTTTCAAGTATTTATCAAATTTAGTACTCAGGTATTCACCTCCACGATATGATCGAAGAGCTTTAATACTTTTTCCTGTTTGATTTTCTACTTCAGATTTAAATTCTTTGAACTTTTCAAAGGATTCATGTTTGTATTCATCAAATACAAATACCCAAATCTTGATTTATCATCAGTAAAGGTAATAAAGTAATGAAAACAACCTCTAACCATTTCCTTAAATGGACCATATACATCACTATGTATTAGTTCCAAAATATTTTCAGCTCTTAGTCCTTGTCCAACAAAGGGTGATCTGGTCATTTTACCCTGAAGGCAGGATTCACAAGTTGGAGTAGGCTCAGAACCCAATGAGGATAAAATCCCCATTTTCTCTAGTTTTGCAATCCTATCTTCTGCAACATGACCTAATCTTAAGTGCCAAATACATTTTGAACTTGAGTTGATTTTCACCATGGCATTACATTCTTTTAGATTGCTTGCATTAGATTTGTATTTAACATTATTATCTAAATAATAAAGTCCATCATGCATATAACCTGAACCAACATATTTATTTCCAAAATAAATATTACAAACATCATTTATGAACTGAAATTCATAACCATCTCTAGTCAAACTAGATACAGAAATGATGTTCTTAAAAACATCAGGTATATGCAAAACCTTATTTAAATACAAAACATGTCTACACATGTATAAAGATTTAGATCCTATGGCTAAAGCTTCAACAGTTGATCCATTGCCAACCCGTAGTCTAATATCTCATTTTTGCAAGCTGCTACTACTTGCTATACTCTGGGCAGTTCCTATTCCAGTGCCCATCCTGCTGGCAGTGGAAACACTTTCCTTTGCCTCCATCAGCTTTGGTCTTCCCTTTTTGTTTAGCTATCTTCTTGGAAGGACTAGGAATTTGAGGTTTCTTTTTCTTATTGCCCTTCTTCTTATTGGAGTTTCCAGCAAAAGAAAATGCAATCAAAGCTACCTCTTTTCCTTTATTGCCTAGCATATTCTTTTGGGCAATAACCAGCATGTTAAGTAAACCAGCCAAGGTGTATTCCTGCTTAGTCATATGGAAATTTGTCACAAAATTCCCAAATGACTCAAGTAGGGACTGAAGGATCAAATCCATCTGCAGTTGGAAATCCATGTTAAAGTCAAGATGTTCCAGCTGCTCAATAAGCCGAATCATCTTGTCGATATGATCCCCAACATTTTGTCCCTTAGACATTCTCATGCGAAATAGCTGTCTAGATATCTCATACCTAGCATTTCTGTTGTGCTCACCATAGAACTCTTACAGGTGAAGGAGTATCTCACTCGCATATTGCATATTTTCATGTTGCTTCTGTAACTCATTACTCACAGAAGCAAGTATGTAACACTTGGCTCTCATATCATGCTCCTTCCACTTGTCCAAAGTTTCATGTTCCTCTTTAGTGGCCTCTGGAGGTAAGGGACCAGGAACCTGTGAGTCTAGAACATATCCTATATGTTCAAGGTTCAAGACAAGTTTCAAATTTCTTAGCCAATCTGAAAGATTAGGTCTTGTCAACCTATTGTGATCAAGTATGCTCGCAAGGATATTGGATGGTGGTGATTGTTGTGTATTCATTATTATTAGAAAATTAAATATAGAAAATAACCAGATTAATTAGTAAATGTATCATGTAATTAACCAAAATGATTATGGTCTATTAATCAAATTGGTCCTCCCACTAACTTAGCGAATCTTACACTTCCAAAGTAGAAAATAGAAATCCTAGTTGGATGAATTTCTAGTGGGTGATTGAATTCTTATAGTCTTGTTGATCATCCTCAGGCATATCCATTATTGGAATTACAACAAACTGTAAGTGAGCAACTCCTTGTCCATCACATCTCATGTGAGGTTCAATCCTTTACCGCATGCTCAAAATCTCAGGCACATCCATTATTGACTTATCTTGCATTAGTTAAGTTGATCCCATTGAACCAGTAAACATGCAAATAATTTTAATGTCCTCAGGCACATCCATTATTGGCCACCAAACCATTTACATATTTACAACATCTCATGCTTAATACTTATTCTTAAGAAAATCTTTTAAATTAATTGCATTATATGCAAGTTTTTAAAATTTCTTAAAATAATTGCCTTAATGGAGGGCCCATGATATAATGACCTTTAATTATACCATTTCTAACTTAATAATTTGTTTGGAAGATTTTGTGGTCGGCCTAATTACTATTATGGTCTCACTTTGCACATTATCCAATCAGCATGCATATATCATATACTTGCATACATTCCCATACATCTCATGCATACATGGATAAACAATATAAATATGGTATGATCATGGACTTTCTAAGGGATTCAATTCTGAGCCAATAAGAATTGAATCAGAGTATTCCTAGGTGCATTTCATTCATGCATATTACAAGAGTTGCTGAAGGAGTACATAATCAACACTTGATCTTGAATTCCTCCCACTGGTCCCACCAATGCTCTTGACCTCCTTGATCTTCTTGCAATCTATTACATTGTAATCCTTGGCATACCAAGGCGAATTTACAAGAAATTAGACTTTAAAGTCCTCAAATAAATGAAATTATAACCCAAAAATATTACAACCTTTATAATACATGCCACTAAAATTAAATTAATTAATTTACAACCCAAAGAAATATAAAAGAAATAAATCCAATCACATTAGTCTTTTATTGTCCATGATCATCCATCATACATATCACTATTTAATAATTAAATAAAACATACATAATAAAATTAAATTGAATATCTCATATTCAACTTAAAAATCCATATTTAAATATGATTCAAACAAATTTAAAAATTCAAATTTGAATCACATTCAAATAAATTTAAAAATTCAGATTGGAATCGAATTCAAACAAATTTAAAAATTCAGATTTGAATCACATTCAAACAAATTTAAAAATTCAAATTTGAATCAAAATTTAATTGTGTGATTAAAAATCCTAATTAAACATTTTAATTAGTCATGGGCCTAATTATGGGCCTTGAAAATAAGCCCACACTCAAACCCAAGTTATGCGCACCCTAGGTTTGCACAACCATGCAAGCTGCCACCATGGTGACTCTAAACAAGCATGCTGCCACATATTTCTTTGCAACCATCAATAAATCAATCATCTTATGATCAAATCACACAATTAAATCATATATTAAATAATCTAAATGGCAAATATAGTGGCTCTAATACCAATTGAAGGAGCAGAAGCATGAAAATTATCATATTAGAATATTGAATTCAAAAATTTTCTTCTAAGGTCTCATGCATCATGCAAGATTCATTATTTACCTATTGATTTCAATATTCAATTGTATATTAAAACACTTTTAATATGTATTTGGATCTACATTTTCCATTTAAGATTTTAGAATTAACAAATTAATTCATTAGAACCCTAGATTAATTCAAGAACATGTGCACTAACCTTTTGATGCACTGTAGATGTGTTTGGTACCTTTGGAAAGCATCTAGGACCCCAAATGTTGTCTCTCTAGATTGTCAACACTAAGATCACCAATGGAAGCCCATTGAATAGCTTCTAAAGCCTTGCCAACCAATTAGAAAATAGGGATTTGCCTTTAAAGAGGTTATAGATGTATACAGGACACTAGAAACGATTTCTAGCAATTTTAATTCAAGAGAATATGAACAATTCTCTTTGAATTGATGAGAGATGAAGAAGAAGAGAGGAAGAAGGCTTCAAGGGTGGCGGCACACTTTTGATAAAATCAGAATGTGTTTTATTCTTTCATAACATCACATTATATAATTAGGTCATCACTTAAAACCCTTGCCACATGTCATCTTCTGATTGCATCTTAATTTTAATTGACCTAATCACATTAAGCCAAGTGTCAAAGCTAGGTTTAATCTTGACTTTGATCATCATGCATGATAGGAAGACAAATGACAAATCATGATGCCATGTGTCACTATCTCATGGTGCCACATGTCACCCTGTGAAATGACCAAATTACCCTTGTGTTGTAATTTTGAGTTCTCAACCCAAAATAATTATTTCTCCTCTTCTAATCAATTTATATCAAATATAAATTAATTAATTAATCTCTATTAATTAATTTCTCATAATTAAATTCATATTTAAACACTTTAAATATAAAATTTAACTTATACTATACATCCAATAACCTAGATTTGGTTTCAAGTCATGCTAGGGACTTTGCAATTTAATTGCAAACCAAAACTATTTAATTAATCAATTAAACTCTTTAACTAATTAATTAAATCACATTTAACTTGGTGATTACTTGTGTATATATGTGACTCACTAGGCTCATCACTAATTGGCAATGAGATATGATATTAACTCTTAATATCATCAGAACTCTTTCTTACAACAAATGATTTCTTTAAATCATTTTAGGCATCTCATAGACCATGGTTAACACCTAGCATAGAATGCCATGGCCACCCAATTAGTAATAAGGAATACCTTAAATGAACCTTTAATCATATGTTACCATCCACTAGAATCTCTCTGTTACAAAATTCCAATTCGAGCTGAAGTTATGGTTTATGTCAAACCCTATTTGCTATGAATATTATATTCTCCTTTAATTCTAATTCTTGATTAAAAAGATTTTCTCTTCATAAACTCTTTTCTGATTAAATCTGTCTGTCATGGCCAGGAACTTGAAACATCAAGAGCAATTAAATGAATATAGGATTTTATCCCTATTTACTTAAGGTAACAGATTCCATCTTGATCAACACCTACCTCCATATATAACTAGTAGGGGCCAACACATGCCCATATACCTATACACAGAACAAGTATGAAAGCAGTATCAAACTCAAACCACCTATATACAAGATAACTGTGTTATCTCATGTCTAAAGATTATATGCACTGATATGATTTATGACAATGCATTGACAAGAGTAAACTCCACGTGCTTGTCATAAGTGTCACTGGTTCGACCTACTTATCATGTATAAGTGCCATCATGTTTGTTATATGGCATGAGACTCACCATTCCATCTTATTTATATCTCATATAAATACCTTGGGAACAAACATGAATACAATCTTTCTGGATAAGTCATTTCCTGTGTGAAGTATCCTTGATTGTGAACCAATTTATGATACTTTGTGCTAGAAATACTGTCACTCATATTCTTAATAACTCAAGAATAGAATTTCTAACAAAATATCAATGGACCTTTTCTATTACACATAAATATATTATGTAAACGGAAAAGTAAAAATGCCTTTTTATTAATAAAACAGGTACGAGATACATACTAAATGATATGCTCTAGGGCATACTACTAACATAAAACTTCAAGAATTTCTTTAATTCTTGGCTGCCACTAGCTTCTTCAAGGTGTGGGTTAAATTTTTAGTGAAGGTAACTATGGGTTTTAGGTTGGAAAGCATGAGCAATTGAAGCTAAATTGCAAGAAAATGATGGAAGCATGACTCCCATGGGGTTCGGCCATGAGAGGAAGAAAGTGGAAGATGGCTTTTTCAAATTTTTAACTCATTTATCTCTTATTTTGTCCCTTTTATAATGGCTTGTCTAATTTTTATTGGTTGGGAAATTTTTAATTACATCATTATTATTTCATAATTAGGTTTTAATTTTTATTTGATTTTTCTTTTCTTTTCTTCTTTCTTTTATCATTTTTAATTAAATTTTTAGCAATATTTATTCATATTTTATATCATAAATCTCACTTACTTAAATGGATAAGTTGGTTAAAAATCATCTCTGAAGGTGAAATGAGCAAAATGCCTTTCATTTTGTTTACTGAACTAAAATTGTCTGTACCGATTAACTAAAATTTTCTTATATTTTCTTGGCATTCTATTGTCATCTAAGCCTCAAGAATCCTTCAATTGAGTCCTAAAAATTATTTCACAGGATTCCCCATGGGTTTAAGATTGCAAACTATCTTCACAATCGCTTCCCGTTAGGGTTACTAATCACCGGAGCTATGGCTCATTTAATCTTAGTGCATTTCATTGCTTAAAATTTTCCTTAATTTTTCTTGTCATTATTTGGGTTATTTATGACTTCTCACTCTAGTTTAAATATAGTTCCAGACATTCTAATTATCCGGACAAACATTGGTCACTGGAATAGTAAAATATATAGACTACCTAAAGTAAGGATGTCACATTTAGTGATATATCTACCTTGTTGTTAACTATTTATGCTGTGAAAGCCTTCATATCAATGATGCATTCATGTGCCTAGATTGTATTTTTAACAATATATTTCCATTTCCCATGTGATTCTCTACTCATTAGGTTTATAAACTCATTCTTCTTTTGTTTATCCCCTTTAAGGACATGAGTAAGGGCGCTAGTCAGCTGATTTTGGATAAATAATATCCAAGATTTGATATAGTCAAGTTTGCATATTTTGTATCATTTTGTGGAGCTATTTTGGAACATGTATAATCGTGGTTATTATGACATTGTGCTTTTTTGATGTACATTTTGTAATAATAGTACATTAATGAGATTTGGGATTCTTATGAGATTATATATAATTTTCAAAGTAGTAATGAAAGCATAAGAGAATTGAAAGCCCTATTTACACATGTTCCAACTTCAAAGGAAAGAATGTAAATGATTGTGATGGAAAGCCTTGGCTAGGCCTTATGAGATGAGCTTTAAGAAATGAAAGTGAAATCTTTTAGTAAATTAGGAAATGATAAATGAAGTGATGTCTTCTAAGCCGCGTGTCAATGGGTCTTACATAAATTTTTATAAAGAAATATTATAACAGTGTAAATTAAAGGTAAGGTCAAGTTTGCTACAGGTTCTGGTGGCCTTATGCCTCCTAATGCTCTAGTGTCAGTGATGGTCTGAATATGGGTCATTAAAAAGTTGGTATTAGATCACTTATTACTGAAATGGGATCTAGTTGCTTAAAGCGTTAAGTATAAAAAGAGTAAAGTCATGCCATGTATGGGAAATAGTATTTTCATATGCAATCATTATGAATGTTAGATACATGTCTACTGTTTTGTTGACATTTTGTTTTACTGAATGCAATTTTGGTATTCAGGTCCCTATTAGTAAGTATAAGGTGTGAGTTAATTTGTTTGTGTGATTGTCTTAAGTTAATGAATGTCCTTGGGCTTTAAGTCAAGAGCAAATGATTAAGAATTATTCCTTACTATTATTAAGGCTTGAATATTAGGCAAGAAACAAAAATGAATGAAGAGAAAGGATGTCAAGAATGATGATAAGGGGTTTGGAAGATAGTAAAAGTTGCCTAATGTGAGCTCAATGGCAAGATTCTACGAAATTAAAGTGAAAAAAAGTGAATGATAAACTTCCGATCCATAAACAGAATGATGAAAAAGAATGTGAGGCCTGATTAGAACTCAACACTGGTAGGAATGGGATTATATAGATGAAAGTTTCATTCGTCATCAAGTGAAACATAGTATAAATATTTATTAGTAGTATGCCCTAGAGCATATCATGAAATTGTATCTTGTAAATATTTATTTCCTTTTAATGGCATATAACTTTTTCTTTTACATTTAAATGGTTTAAATTTAATTGAAAATATCCTTTAGTAACTTGTTAGATGTTTCATTCTTGAAGTGTTAAGAATATGAGTAATGGAATATTTTGGTACAAGTACTATAAATCATGGCTTACAGTTTTGGATACTTCCTAGGATAAGATTTATTCATATAAACTATCATACCTATTTATTTCCATGATTAGTATGAGATACTAATGATATGGAATGATAAGTCTCATGCCATATAATAAATAAAGTGGGCATTTATAAGATAAGTATGCCAAACCAATGACATAAGATGATATGTACATAAAGTTTACTCTTGTCAATACATAATCATCTAGATCATAATAGTGCATATAATCCCTTGACCTTAGATAACACAATTATCTTGTATATAAGTAGTTTGAGTTTGAGTATATGGGCATGTGTTGACTCCAACTAGTTATATATGAAGATAGGTGTTAGTCAAGATAAGACCTATTACCCTAAGTAAATAGGGATAAAATCCTATGTCCGTTTAAATTATTCTTGATATGTAACTCCCTCACTTTAGGTAGTTTCATATATTCTACTGTTCTGGCGACTAACGTCTGTTCGGATGGCTAGAATGTCTGAAACCACCCTTAAATTAAAGTAAAGAGTCATAATTTAATTTAATAAAGATCAAGTAAGGTTGAAGGAAAATAAAAGAAATGGATTAAAAATCAATTAAATGTGCACAAGTCCCGGCGATGAGTAATTCCCCTGGGAAGTGGATAAAGATCGGTATTTTGGGTTTATTCAGTACTTCAATTTGTATAGAACCTTGTAGAACTCTTAATTAAGACTTAATTAAGGTATAATTATGAATTAATAAGTCAAAAAAATGAAAAGAAGTAAAAGTATTCACATAAGTGGCAAACTATATGGGTGTGCACTTGCTTCCTATCATACCTAGGAAGTTGGCCACTAAGAGTTAGAGGACTAAAATGAATTAATCAAAAAGTTAAGGGGTAAATAAAAGGTTGGAGGACTACCTTGAATAGATTATAAAGTTTTGGTGAAAATTTAGAAATAAGAGAAAATACCCTATGGACCAATGGACAAAGATGAAAAATTAATGGGTAAAACTAATTAAAGCATCCTTATCTTCTTCCTCTCCAAACCAAGCTGGCCATGCTCATTCTTCTTCCCCTTTTCTTTGTTTCTTCCAATAGCCATTTCTCTCAAAATTTAAAGAGAAAACCTCAAATCCAAACCCTAGATCAAACCATTTTTGGAAGGTATAAACAAGGAAGCAAGAAGAGTTAACAAACAAAGCTTGAAGAACCCTAATTCCATAAAGGGTTTGGAGGAGAATTTGGAAAAAAAAAGGGGGAGTAGCGGCTAGTTTTCCCTTAAGGTTAGCGCTATAACCTTTATTTTTTATCAAGTTCGAGTAAGGATACCACTAGGGACAAGGGGGAAATTTAAAATAGTGAGAAAGATAGTTGGAAGGGGTGATGAAACCCTAGTTCTACCAGTAGGCCTGTAGGACTAGCCTTTTTTAAAATTTCATAACTTGAGCTAGAAAAGATAGATTTTTATGATCTTTATGTCTATGAAAACCTTGATGAATGCTCTAAAACTTTGTAGTTTTGTGCTAGACCTAATTCCCCTGCTATGATAGTGTTTTAGGGCAAAACTTTTTGTTGCTCAAATCTAGAAAATAGACCTGATGATTTCTAGAAGCAGGACATGCGAATTTGAAAATTCATAACCGGTGCTCCAGAACTTAAAATAGGGTGATTCTTAAACCATTGGAAAGCTAAATGAATACTCTAAAACTTTGTAGTTATGACCAAAAATTGATTTTATTGGCTGCATGGTGAAATTCTTGTATTTCTTATTACTACTCTAACTATGACTGAAGTCTGGAATAGTTTGCACTTTTTCATTCATAACTTGAGTTGTAGTCCTGATTTTGAAATGATTCAATTGGAGATTGAAATGGACATATGAAAGTTTAATTTTGGAAAAGATGCCATGAAACCCTTGTTACTAGAATTTTTGATGGAATTTTAACTTTGCTATCCTATTCACCTGAATTTGACTAGAAATTTAGGACAGTAATGATTCATAAGCCTATAATTTGCATTCTATAATTTCAAATGACATGAAATTTAGGGCCAATGAAAGTTAAGAAATAAGGCTAAAACTTTCATGAAGGAATGCTACCCAAAAATTTTGTGGAAATGACCTTAAATTTGGCTAGAAGATAGGGCACAGAATATGAAACCTGGTAGGAGTGCATTCTGGACTGTCAGGAGTAAAATGGGTATAACTTACCCTAGGGAACTCCAAAAGAGATGATTCTTATTTTTTTGGAAATTAAGATCCAAGGGATCAACTTTCATGAAGAATAAATTGGCAAAATCTAATTGCAACCTGTTCAAATCCAGAGTCCAAAATTTGTCCAAAACCTGCTCTATAACTGGTGAAGTTAAAATTTTGCTTAAGGATAGCTATTGATTAATTGATCATAACTTTTGATCATTGAATCCAAATTAAATGATTTAAAAACTATATTTAAGTTAAGAGATAGATTTAAAAATCTCATAAAGAAAGTTGAATTTAATTCCTGTAATTACTAGGCCAAAATACTTGAGCAAAGTAATGCATAAAGTCTGATTTTTGTTGAAATTTGACAATGGACATCATATGTGTGAATTTTGAATAAATGTATGAAAATTTAAATGTATGCAATATGAAAATATGATAATGGAAAAAGTTTATGCACATACAAGTATTGTTGATTCCATCATGTGAAAATAAAAATGATAATTACCTTATTAAGCCCGGGTAAACCTAGACAGTGAATTATTGGTTTGGATAGATTAGCATGCCAATAGGGGACATTATTAGCAATACTGCATTAATTATACTATTGGATTGATGAATGACTATATAGAGGCACCGAGTGCCCATTGTTAAACCGATCAGAGACACCGAGTGTTTAGTACCGAGAGGCTATATTGACAGTTATATAGGGGCATCGAGTACCTATTGTTAAACCGGTCAAAGACACAAAGTATTTAGTACTGAGAGTTCCATATCCAGTCCATATAGTTCTATCATAGGTTACTGTGGCCACATGACAAGCCTTAAAATGTGATTTAATTAAAAAAAATGTACATAAACATAATGAGAATGATGTTAACCCTTAAACATTATTTATAAAATCTCTTATAGTATATATACAAGTTTTGCTTTTATTCTTTTTAAATTATTAGTGCACCACTAAGCTGTGAAGCTTAGCGCATAGGTTTTTCCTCACGCAGGTACTGAAGGTAAGGAGTATGTAGACAGAGATAGGGGAGGAGGGAGTGGATCTGCAGGAAAGTCCGAAGTCATCTCATACTTGGACTGTCACTCATTTTTGTATTCCAATTGTCATGTACCAAAACACTCGATGTAAATTTTATTTTGGATGACCGTAAATTAAGTATAAGCATACTTTGTTACATTTACACATTTATGTCTGAATATATATTATGTAAAAATTCACATATGATGAAAAAATGAATTTGATTACAAGTATGATGAGAGTTGATTATCAATATTATTGCAATTGAAAATATGATTATTAATATGTGTTATTAACAGGTGGATGTCAAAACTTTAGGGGAAACTCTTGCGGTTTTTCCCTTTGAAATTTATGATTAAAAAAAATTTTAATAAAGAAAAAAATAATAAACATTAAGTAAGAAAATTATTCAAATACAAAGTTAGGTGCTCTAAGCACAGAATGTGGCATTCCTTTACTCGGTTTCACTGTAGATCGAGTAAGGTGTGTTACATGATAAGTCAAGTTCCTGGCCAGAACAGATTAGACTTACTCAGAAAAGAGTTTCTGACTGGATAGTCTTATTAACCAAGAGTTAGAATTAAAATGAGGACATATGATTCTAAGCAATAAGAGTTTGATATAAACCATGACTCTAGCTAGAATTGAGATTTTGTAAAGGAGAGATTTTAGTGCATAGTATGTGTGATAAAAGTTCATGAATTAGGAAACAATTCATAACTAATTGGATAGTCATGGTGCATTATGCTAGATGTCAATCATGATTTATGAGAACTTAAATGAAAAGGAAATTTCATTTTGAGTATGAAATAGTTCCAATAATATTAAAGAGTTAATATTATTCTCATTACCAATTAGTAATGAACCCAGTAAGTCACACACATAAAAACAATATGACCAAAGCAAAATTAATTTGATTAATCAATTAAATAGTTTAGTTAATTAATCAAATTAATATATTTAGTTTGCAATTAGATTGCAAAGTTTCTAGCATGACATGAAACTAAATTTATCAATAGAAGTATTCAAGTTAATATTTAAGGTGTTTAAATATAAACTTGATTAATTAAGCATAAGAAAAAAAATTAATTTTGGTTAATTTGATTTAGTTTGACTTGATCAAAGGAGAGAGAAAGTGTGACACTCCATACCCGTGTACAGTATATCCGAGTAAGCAATGTCACATGGTGTACCGGCACACTCTATTTTACCTTAATTTATTTTTATCATAGTTTTGAATACAACTTGTGAAATATAATTCATTTAAGCCATTTATTGAAATTACAATTTATTTGAGGTTCCGAAAATTTTATAGAAAATCCGGCAGAGTACCGGCTAATAATGTAGAAAACAGTTCTTCGGAACCTGTTAAAAACACTTTCAATATTCATATCTCATCACTCTCAAACTCCAATCTCAAAATCTCAACATTTTTCAACTGATTTTCTCAATCATTCATCTCATGTCATATCATATATAAATCACAGTCAAACATTCACTTTTCCATTCATCAACACAATTTTCATTATTTACATGAAAATCAAAATACATTACATAAGTTTCATTTACACAAAGGAAAATAAAAATCAATTACAAAATACCAAAAAGAAGCCTAGTGTCCTACTAATGCACTGTAGATGGTGAGGTGACACGGACACTGTGCAGAGCTGCAGGATGGACTCACCCAGTCTGTGGTCTACTGGGCTCACGTTCAATATCTCCAGAACCTACTCGTGGCAAAAGCAACGCGCTAAGCAATAATGCTTAGTGGTGCAATAACAAAATAAAAGAAAATAGCAGAAAATAAGTATGTATATGTCTTATTTATTTGTGTTTGTTATATTCATTTATTTCGTTAACTTTGTCCATTTTCATTCATTAGGTTGCCCAAGTAACCTATACTGGATGACTGGACTAGATAAACGGGTAAACTGGCACTGGGTATCTAGTACCTCGGGCCGTCACACCATCGGTCACATATGTATCTCCCGGTGTGCAACTGTAACCTAACTAGTCAGAATAATATCAGGCACAAGGCCACATCTCAATACAAGGTCAGAATGGCTAAAAGCCATGAAATCACAGAATGGCATATTGCCATGTGCAGTACTGCTAACTGAACCCTATTGGCATGCCAAACTATCCAAACCAATCTTGTTAGGTATACTAGGGCATTTGATACTTTTGAATTCTTCAATTTTTGAATTTCAAGTTTTGGTGTCACTATTCACCTCATTGGTTAACAAAAATGTTGACTTTTTGATAGAAAATAGGTACATTGGTTTTGACACTCCCAACATACCACATTTTGCATTCAAAACTTGTTGGCATTAAGCATTTATACCATTTCTAAGTTTAAACCAAGGGAAGTAGAATTTTCAGTTTTTGTAGCCTAACTTTACTGTTCCATTGGGCACTGTTGTAGTGGGAATTTGAGGAAATGGTAAACATGAAAGTTGTTCCTTATTTTGTCTAGTTGAATTTCTTTTTTTGAATCACTCCATTTGGAGTTTTTTAGCTCCAGATATGATCCAAAAACCACAGCTGGCCGGATTTCAATTCTGCAGAATTTACCAAATCTACAGTACCATGAACAGTGATTGTGACTGCCATTTGGGTTAGGTTCTGGTCATAATTTGGGGTAGGTTTCTTCATGAAAGTTGTTTGTCTATTTCTTAACTTGTTGCTTTAAAAATTTCAGGTCAATTGACCATTTCTACAGTGAGTTATGGCCAAATGAACAGTTACTGTTCATTTGGTCATTCTGCAGAATTGGCTTGCAGGGTACCCGGATTGGGGCCAACTTTTGGTCCTCTTGCTTTGGTCTTTTGGGCATGGTTTCTTCAGCAAAAATGTGCCATTATAAGTCTAGTTTCATGTCCAATTGGCCTAACACTAATTGAACCTACACAGCCAAAGTTATGGCTGTCTAAGTGGGCTGGAATCACAGCCTCATTACTGCTGTCTCTAGGCAGCCTGCACATTTCACTTTGCCATGCATTAGCTCACTTCAAATTATGATTAACTTGCCTCAAATGGTCACTAATTGACCATTAGAATGTCCTTTAATCATTTCATAAGCCAAGTTCACATTTTACTCCCAAAACCCTAGCTCAAATTCATGGTTTACACAATTCACCTTAGTTAGCTACTAATTCATTATTCTTACATTCATATACTTTAAACATGATTTCTAGTTCACTCTAAGTTCATCAAAAACACTCATTCCTATTTCTTCATTAGGGCAGCCGAAATTCATGGTGGACATACACACAATTTTTATCCATTTAAGCTACAATTTCTTACTTAATTCATGTCTCTTATCATGGAAATAAAGAGTTTAAGGTATGTATATGCACTAACCTTAATTTAGCCAAGTCTCTTTCTTGCCAAATTCAAGATTCTTGCTTCCTTTTACTTCCAAGCACTCTAGCTAGGGTAGATATTCAGTTTTTATGAAGATGATTATGGGAAATATGGTGAGATTTTAAGGAAATTTAAGCTTAAAGGGGAGTAACAATGGTGGAAAGCTTTGGAAAAGGAAGAGCTACGGCTGAAATGAGGAAGAAGCTGCTGGAATTGGTTTTATTTTTGTCCCATTTTATGTCATTTTTGTCCCTTTAATTTATTTGTCAAATGATGATTGGGTGGAGCTTTTTAAATGACATCATGTGATGTCAAAATTTCAATTTTCTTCATTTTTCTTTTCTTTTCATCACTACTCATTTTCAATTTAATTTTTAGTAATGTTTATTCATATTTTATGTCATAATAATTATTTACTTAACTGGACAAGTCGGCCAAAAATCACCTCTGAAGGCGAAATGACCAAAATGCCCTCCGTTTGGCTCAGTGGGTCAAAATTGTCTGTACCGATTGAAAATTTTCCTAAATATTTTCTTGGCATTCTAATGCCATAGGAACCTCAATGACCCTTCTCTGGAGTCCCAAAAATTATTTTATGAATTTTTACCCCGGTCTAGGGCTCCTAGTTGCGAGAACCGCAACTTCCCTCTGGGTTACCCATCGCTTGGGCACCGGCTCATTTAACTTGGTTGTATTTTATTTCTAAAATTTTTACTAAATTTTTCTATTTAATATTTGAGTTAATTATGGTTCCTCACTTTAGCTTAAATATTTTTCCGAACGTTCTAGCTGTCCGGACCGACACCGATCACCGAAACAGTAGAATGTACGGAGTTGCTACCGGGAGGGTGTTACAGAAAGCGCTTGATTAATTAGGATTTTTCTTATACTAATTAATTGAAATTTTAATTCCTTTAATTATCTTAACTTGACAAGTGGACTAATTAAGATTAAAAAACACATTTAATCTTTGAATTAAGTATGGACACTTGTAAGGTTAAAAATAATTAAGGGAAATTAAAATAAATAAAAGGATAAGAAAGAAAGAAAAAGTGATTTCTTCTTCTTCCATCTTTTGGTTGAACCACTCTTATCTCCATAGCCAAAATTTTTTTCTTATTTTCTTGCTTGATTCAAGAGAATTAAAAATTAAAGGTTGAGAAAGTGTTTCTCCACAGTTCCATACAAGTAAAACCCTATAATCTCCTTTTCTACTATTGGTAGAATCAAAGGGAAAGGATCCAAGGGGTTTTGGTTCATCAATGGAAGCTTTGGTCTTCTTGTTTATGTGGACAAGCTAAAGGATCAATAATTGGTGGTCTTCACTCCCCAGATTAGGTGTTGGATTTGATTATGCGCCTTAGGGGTAAATTTCCCTAAACTTTACTTTGTTAAATTTAGGGGTTTTATTTCCTAATAGCAATTAGGCATGTTAGCAATTGAAACATAATTAGTTATGACCAAATTATGTGTTTTAAAATAGCATAAATGGTTTATGTTTTGCATGAAACCCTAGGTATCAAAATTTTAAAATTGCTAACTTTGCACCCTTACGTGCAATTTTCTTTCAATTGGTATTAGAGCCACCCTAATTTGCCATTATGAACTTTAATTCATGTTATATGATGTTTGAGACTTTTGAAAGTTGCATTGGATGTAAGTTGGAGCAAGAAAAAATCAAGAAAAATTACCAATTATGCATTCGTGCCATTCGGCCATGTTTAGAACATGGGTATTCAAATGTTGGTTTTATGGTTTTTCTTGTTTTTCTTGGTGGTTAAAATGTTTAATCAAAGTCTCAACATAAATATAGCAAGCTTATGAATGAGATTCATGAGAAATTAATTTAATTTTGAATATTGGATATTTAGAATTAAATTTCATGTTCAAGAGTTGGATGTGTGAAAAGTGCATGAAGGATGATCATGGACTTAGGAGACCAATGTGATTGATTTCTTATTTTATTTTATGGGATTGTAATAATTATTTTATCATTTACAAAGGGATGTATCATAAGTGGCTATGATTAGTCATAGGATGTAAATTTATTTATTTGGGCTTGCATGCTTAATTCTTTTGTATTTTTCACCTTAGTATGCCAAGGATACATTATGTAATTAGCTTTAGTGGAATTTACAAGAAGAAATGGAGTTCAAGACATTGATGGAGATCAGCGAGAGCACAAGAGTTAAAGATTGTCAAGCAAAGCTTCAAATAAATGGATGATAACCCAGGATGCCCTTGAATCTAATCCTTGTGGCTAGGATTGGATTCCCATAGAATAGTCCATAATCATATCTGTAACACCCTCACTGTAGCAATTTCGTACATTCTACTATTCCGGTGACCGGTGTCGGTCCGGACAGCTAGAACGTCTGGAAAAATATTTAAACTAAAGTGAGGAACCATAATTAACTCAAATATTAATAAGAAAAATTTAGGAAAAATTTTAGAAATAAAATACAACCAAGTTAAATGAGCCAATGCCCTAATGATGAGTAACCCAGTGGGAAGTTGTGGTCCTTGCAACAGGAGCCCTAAACCCAAGAAAAAATTCATAAAATAAATTTTTGGGACTCCAGAGAAGAGTCATTGATGTTTCTATGGCATTAGAATGCCAAGAAAATACTTAGAAAAATTTTTAGATCAGTATAGACGATTTTGGCTCAATAAGCCAAACAGAGGGCATTTTGGTCATTTCGTCTTTAGAGATAATTTTTGGCCGACTTGTCCAATTAAGTAAATAATTACTATGATCTAAAATATGAATAAATATTGCTAAAAATTTAATTGAAAATGAGTAGAAAAGAAAAGAAAAGAAAATGAAATAAAAGTCACATTTATGACATAAGCATGATGCAATTAAAATATTTTCACCCAACCAAATTTTGATACATCATTATAAACTACTTAAACATGAATAAAAGGAGATAAAAATTAAAAAAAGTGGACAGCCATCTACAACCTTTGGGCAGCCGAAACATAGAGAGAGAGAGAGAGAGAGAGGAAAGAAAACTCCATGGAAGCTTGATCAAGCTTGAGCTAACCCACCAAATCACCCCAAAAACCCTAGTTTCCCTTCACTACAATTTTTCCTTACACCTTAAACAACTTCTAGCCAGCAAAAAGAAGAAGGAAAAAGGAAGATTTGGAAACTTGGAAGAGTGATCAATTGAGGTTAGTGTCCAATTCCTTTTCTCTTTTCTTCATATTTCTTGTTAGAATGAAAATTTGAGCTAGGATATATGAAATTCCATTAAAAATAAATATGTTAAGGTGTTACCCTATTTTCAGTAGCCATGGATTTGTTATGGTTTTGATGGTTTCTTTGGATTAAATAAGTGAATAGGCTACCCTTGATATGATTGTATCACTCAAAACATTAGTTTATGAGTTTAGTGCAAGAAAATGAAACTTTGAAATTTTAGGGCTAGGGTTTGAAACTCAAATATGGGGGTAGATGCAATTGAACACAAAATGATATTTTAATGGTCATTTAGTAACTATTTGGTGTATTTTGAATTGGAAATGGAGTGATTGGTGACATTAACTAATGTAGAGAATTAGACTGCCTTAAGTGTGCATTCTGGACCCTTTGAGTCCAGTGTGCTCCTAGGGTTATAACTCAAGCTAGGTAACTCCAATTAGTGCAAGGCCAATTATAGGCTATACTAGACACAAAATACAACAATTTTGATGAAGGAACCTGTCCTAGAAAACCAACCTAAGTGGATCTAAAAATTGACCTAATCCGAGTGACTAATATGCAGTCCCTAGAAAATGACCAAATGAATAGTATTCATTCATTTGATCATAACTCAGGGTAGAAAGGTCCAATTGACCTGAATTTTAACCAATAGAAAGCTGAGACATAGCCCTACAACTTTCATGAAGAAAACAAACCCAAATTTTAACCATAACATGTCCAAAAACTGATCTGCATTCAGTGTACAAAAACTGTAGAATTGATTCTGCCCAGAAATTCTAGAAAAATTGCAATCCGGCCAGTTATGGTGTTTAGGCCATAACTTGAGCTACGAAACTCCAAATGGAGTGATTCAAAAAAATAAATATAACTAGACACAATAAAGAACAACTTTGATGAAGAATATTTGGCCAAATTCTCACTATAGAATGGCTTAATGGAACAGTGAACTCTAGCACTGAAAATTGAAATTTTTTATTTATTCACCATTGGTTAGAAGTATGGATTGGCAACTAATGCCAACACTTTTGGGAATCAAAATGTAGTAAATTTATGTGATTAGGACTTATGTAGCTATTATGCATTGGAAAGTCAATAATTTGACCTAAATAGTAAAATGAATAGTAACCTTACATGTAAAGCATGAAAATTCAATCAATAACTTGGTAATGTGCCCTAGCACACCTAGTAAGATTAGTTTGGATAGGTTGGCATGCCAAAAGGGTTCATTTAGCAGTACTACACATGGCATTATGCCATTCTGTGATTTTATGGCTTTTAGCCATTCTGATATTATGATGATACTTAGCCTTGTGCCTAATGTTATTACAGCTTATCAGCTGTTCTGTTGCACACCGGGAGACACTATGTGACCGATGATGTGACGGCCCAAGGTACCAGTGCCAGTTTACCCGTTTATCCAGTCCAGTCATCCAGTATAGATTACTTGAGCAACCAAAAATGAAAGTTGATAAATTTAATGAAATAATGGATATAACAAGTACCAAATAAATAAGACTACAAATAATTACCAAAAATTTGTCTGCATGAGCCATCAATATACACACTGCATATTTATTTTCTTTTAGTTCTTTTTATTCATTATTGGCACCACTAAGCATTATTGCTTAGCGAGTTACTTTTTGCCATGCGTAGGTACTGGAGTTACGGAGCACGATCCCAGTAGACCCCAGTTAGGGTGAGAGTCAGATCTGCTAGTGTCCTATGTCACCTCTCAGCTACAGTGCATTGGTAGGATGCTAGGCTATATTTTGTATTTTGTATTTTGTGTTTTGTATTTTTGTAAATTTTATAACTAAACTTTTATTATGTCATGTATATTGAAACTTATGTGATTATGTATTAATGAAATTATCTGTAAATGGTGTTCATAAATGAAAGTTGAGTATTTATTTATGATTTGAGTATAAATATGATGTGAATTGAATGATTGGAAAGTTTGAGAAATTGATGAGAAATTGTTGAAAATTGATGTGATAATTGGGAGTTGTGGAATAAAAATGATTATTGGAAGTGTTTTTCACAGGTTCCGAAGAACTGTTTTCTCCATTTTTAGCCAGTACTATGTCGGATTTTCTATAAAATTTTTGGAACCTCAAATGAATTTATAATTTCTATAAATGACTTAAATGAGTCAAATCTCCCAAATTGCATTTCATCATCATAAAGAAATAAATTAAGGAAGGATAAAATAATTGAGATAAAATATGGTATTCCGGTACATAGTGTGGCATATCTTGCTCGGCTATACTGTAGACGAGTAAGGAGTGTCACAATACCTTTTACATTATTATTGATGAATGTATGTATGAGATGTGTATGTTCATGAATGTATATAAGATATACATGAAAATGGTTAATGTGCAAAGTGAGACCAAATAGTAATTAAGTATTCCAAAAAATCTTTCAATCAAATGATTAAGTTAGTAATGGTGTAATTTTGAAAATTACATCATGGCTCTCCACTAAGGCAATTATTTAAGAAATTTTAAACATTTACATTGTTGGCTATGGTTACATGGGAATGATGTATTTGGTTTAAGAGATTTTCTTGAAATAATTATTAAACATGAGATGTTGTAAGTATGTAAATACTTTAGTGATCAAGAATGGATGTACCTGAGGTCATTAAGGTTCAAATTTGCATACTTATTGACCTAGTTGGCTTAACTTAACTAATACAAGATATACCAACAATGGATGTACCTGAGGTTTTGAGCATTAGGAGCCAAATAATTGATTGAACCTCACATGAAATGTGATGAGTAAAGAGTTACTCACTTATGAATTGTTATGAATTGAAGAATAGATGTACTTAAAGATAATTACCAATTTATAGGAATTCAATCACCCACTAGAAATCCATCTCAACTAGGATTTCTGCCTCCTACTTTGAAAGTGTAGGATTTGCCAAATTAGTGAGAGGAACAATTTGATTAAAAGACCATAATCATTTTGATTAGTTACATAGTATAATATACTACTTAGAATCTTGTTATTTTATGCAGTTTAATATGATAAAATGATAACACAACCATCCAACATTTTAGCTAGCATACTTGATAATAATAGGCTAACTGGGCCTAATTCTCGGATTGATTGAGAAATCTAAAGATTGTCTTGAATTTAGAGTGTATAGGATACGTTCTAGATTCCAAAGTTCCTGGTCCTTTACCAGAAGAGGCCACACAAGAGGAACATGACACTTTAGATAGCTGGAAGGAACATGACATGCGAGCCAGGCGCTACATGTTTGCTTCTATAACTAATGAGTTATAAGTTATATAAGCAACATAAGAAGATGTAATCTGCATCTGAAATCCTGGATTACCTGTAAGAGTTGTATGGTGAGCATAGCAGGAATGCTAGATATGAAATATCTAAATAGTTATTCAGGATGAGGATGACATAAGAGATGAATGTGGGAGATCATATGCATAAAATGATTACGCTGATTGCTTGAAGCATTTGATTTCATTATGGATTTCACATTGCAAATAGATTTGATCTTGCAATGCCTTCCAGAGTCATTTGGTTCTTTCATTACAAATTTTCATATGACTAAACAGGAATGCACCTTGGCTGGTTTGTTGAATTTGCTAGTCATTACATAGAAAAACATGCCTGGCAATAAGGGAAAAGAAGTTGCCTTAGTTGCTTCTTCTTCTGGAAATTCTAAGAAGAAGAAAAGCAATAAAAGGAAGAAAACTTTTGTCCCTGGTCCTTCTGGCAGGATTGCCAAAAACCAATCCCAAAAGAGAAAGAAATCTAAAGCTGTTTCTGATAAAATCTAAAGTTGTTTCTGATAAAGGAAAGCATTCCCATTGTCAGAAGAATGAGCACTGGAAAAAAGACTGCCTAGAGCATTTGGCATCTGACAAGAAAGATAAGCCTTTAGAAGGTATGTCCATATCTTATTATTTAGATTCTGATAATACTCATAGTTTATCTACAGCTTAGGTTTTAGATACTGGTGCAAGTTCTCATATATGTTTTGATATGCAGGAACTAGCAAGCAGTGAAAGCTTAGATGCACAAGATATTAGACTCCAGATTGGCAATGGAGCAACTATTGCAACATTAGCCATAGGGTCTAAATCAATGTATCTAAAAGAGCATGTTTTGTTTTTGGATCATACTTTGTATGTACTTGATGCTTTCAAAAACATCATTTATGTATCTAGTTTGACTAGTAATGGATATGAATTTCATTTCATAGATGACATTTGCAACATTTATTTTAGAAATAAAATTATTTGCATGGATTATTTACAAGATGGTCTTTATTATTTGGATAATGAAAACAAAACAAATCCAAGTAATCAAATTGAGTTTAATGCCATCATTGAAACCAAATCAAATCCAAAACAACTTTAGCACTTAAGATTAGGTCATATTGCAAAAGATATGATTATAAAATTGAAGAAAATGGGGATTTCATCTTTATTGGGTCTGAACCTACTCCAATTTGTGAATCCTATCTTCAAGGAAAAATGACTAGATCGCTCTTTGTTGGACAAGGATTAAGAGCTAAAGAAGTTTAAAGTGAATACATAGTGATGTATGTGGCCCATTTAAAGAAATGGTAAGAGGTAGTTTTTACTACTTCATTACCTTTACAAATGATAAATCAAGGTATGGGTATTTGTATTTGATGAAATATAAACATGAATCCTTTGAAAAGTTCAAAGAATTCAAATCAGAAGTAGAAAAACAAACAGGAAAAAATATTAAAACTCTAAGATCAAATTGAGGGGGTGAATACTTAAGTACTAAATTCAATGAATTCTTAAAAGAACATAGCATTGTTTTTCAATTAACTCCTCTTGGAATGCCACAATTAAATGGTGTATCTGAAATGAGAAATCGTACTCTATTGGATATGGTACGAAGTATAATGAGCTATACTGACCTTCCAATCTCCTTATGGAGATTTGCATTAGAAACAGCTTTGCACCTTCTTAATCGCATCCCTTCCAAATTAGTCTCTTCCACTCCATGTGAGATATTGTATGAAAAACAATCAAGTCTTGAGCATTTTAAGATTTGGGGTTATCCAACATATATAAAAAAGTTGAAGATTGATAAATTGGAAACAAAATAAAAAAAGGGACAATTTGTTGGATATCCAAAAGATAGTTTTGGATATTATTTCTATATTCCTTCATCACAAAGAGTTGTGATAAGTAGAGATGCTATTTTTCTTGAGAAAGAGTTTATTCAAGAAGGTGGCAAAGGAAGGAAGATAGAATTAGAATTAGAGAATTCTGACCAACAAACAGATAAAATGGATATTGATCCATCTAGTGAGCCTACACCTATTGATGATGTCTCCACATTAATTCCTCGAAGATCTAGTAGAATATCTCATCCTTCGGATAGATATCAATTTCTTCATAAGAATGAACAAGAGTTGTTTGTTCATGAAGAAGTTGATCATGATGATGATCCTATGATTTATGAAGAAGCTATATGAGATATAGACTCTTCAAAATGGATAGAAGCCATGAAATCTGAAATGGATTTCATGTATAAGAATCAAGTTTGGGATCTTGTAGACCCACCTGAAGGTATTGTACCAATAGGGAATAAATGGGTTTTCAAGTGAAAAACTGGTTCTGATGGAAAGGTAGAAATCTACAAAGCAAGGCTAGTAGCGAAAGGGTTTTGCCAAAGGCAAGGGATTGATTATGAAGAAACATTCTTGCCTGTAGCAATGCTGAAATCTATTGGGATTTTATTGGCAATAGTAGCATACTATGATTATAAAATTTGGCAAATGGATGTCAAAACAGCTTTCCTCAATGGATATATAGAGGAAAACATTTTCATAGAACAATCCTAGGGGTTTTGAATCCAAGGATGGTTCTAAAGTATGCAAGCTTAAAAGATCCATTTATGGTTTAAAACAATCTTCGAGGAGTTGGAACATCCATTTTGATGAAGCCATCAAATCTTTTAGTTTTATCAAAAATGAAGATGAGCCATGTGTGTATAAGAAGGTTAGTGGGAGTGCACTCACTTTCCTTGTTTTGTATGTGGATGACATATTATAGATGGGTAATGATATCGGTATGCTAACAACTATAAAAATCTGATTGTCTAATACTTTCTTAATGAAAGACTTTGGGAAAGCAACCTATATTTTGGAAATTCATATATCTAGAGATAGATCGAAAAGAATGATAGTTTTATCCCAAAGTCTATACTTGGAAAAGTTGTTAAAAAGGTTTAACATGCTTGATTCCATGAAAGGATTATTGCTTGTAAGGCACGGTATCCATATTTCCAAAGAAATGTCTCTAAAGACACCTGAGGAAAGAGAAAAGATGGCATGAATTTCATATGCTTTAGTAATTGGAAGTCTTATGTATACTATGTTGTGTACAAGGCTAGATATCACTTATGCTGTTAGTTTAACTAGTAAGTTTCAATCCAATCCAAGTTTTGAACACTGGACTAGAGTCAAGAATATCCTTAAGTACTTGAGAAGAACTAAGGATTTACTCTTGATATATGGAGGAGGTAATTTGCAAATGGATGGATTTACAAATTCTAATTTTCAATCAGATGCGGATGATAGAAGTCTATCTTAGGTTTTGTGTTTATATATAATGGAGGTGCAGTTAGCTGGAAAAGTTCCAAGCAAACAACAGTTATAGATTCCACTACAGAGGCTAAGTATATTGCTGCATCTGATGCTTCAAAAGAAGCTGTTTGGATAAAGAAGTTCGTTATAAAACTTGGAGTAGTTCCTTCGATTGTTTCACCAATTCCTCTATATTGTGATAATAATAGTGTTGTTATTCAAGCAAAGAAACTCCGGTCTCATCAGAAATCTAAACTCATAGAAAGGTGCTATCATATTATCAAAGAAATAGTTGGGAGAGGCAATGTAGCCATGCAGAAGATAGCTTCAGTTGATAATCCAGTTGATTCATTCACCAAGGCCATGGCATAAAACCAATTAGATCAACATCTTGAGAAGATGGGTCTAAGATTTTGTAATGATTGGCTCTAGTGCAAGTGAAAGATTGTTAGTAGTTTGCCCTAGCGCATATCATAAAATTGTATCTTATAAATATTTATTTCCTTTTAATAGTATATATCTTTTTCTTTTAAATTTAAATGGTTTAAATTTAATTGAAAATATCCTTTAGTAACTTATCAGATGTTTCATTCTTAAAGTGTTAAGAATATGAGTGACGAAATATTCTGGTACAAGTATTATAAATTATGGTTTATAGTTTTAGATGTTAGTAGTATGTCCTATAGCATATCATTGCATTGTATCATGTAAACTTTTACTCCCATTTAATGGCAATTATTCTTTTCATTTATGTTCAAATTGTGACACCCCTTCTTCCAATCTTGCACTACACATACAATTTAAGATTCTAATTCATTTGTACACATAAAAAGGCATCTCTACACCATTTTAATTCACTTATAAGTCATCAAACCCTAGCATGTTCATGGCTGCCAAAATTATGGGGTATACATACATGTAGATTTCATTTCATTTTCTTGCAATTTCTGTAACAACTCAGAAAAAAAAAATGATTTGAGTTTGGCGTGTGACAATGGATTTCCACTGTCACTGCCAAACATTTAAAAAAAAAAGTTTAAAAAAAAAAAAAAAGGGAGGAGGACCCCCCCCCCCCCCAATTTTTTCTCTTCTCTCCTCTCCTCCCCTCTCTTCTCCTTCTTTCTTTCTCCGGTGACCGGCCGGCGACCTCCCGAGTGGCTCCCCACCTGGCCGGCGACGGCAAGAGCCACCAGAAACGGCGGCAAGAGAGGGAGGAGGAGAGAAAATGCGCGCACAGTGGGCAGCGGCTTTCCGGCGCGATTCCGGCTTCATCCGACGTCCGATCGAGGCGATTCAGGTGGCATTGGAAAGCTTGTTCCGAGAGCTTTCTTTTGATACCAATTTTGCAGCAAATGGAGGTCGGATGAGTGAGATATGGAGGAGAGAAGTTTCTGGTTTTTCAAGCTTTTTCGTCAGATCTAGGACGATCCGACCGTTGGATCGACGATCCGAGACCACATATGGACTGAGGAAGAGGAGAGGAACATGATGGTATGATCAAATCCCGCAAATGTGTGGTTCTTCCGGTGGGCTATGGAGATGATTCAACTTCCAGAGGCTTCCTCATAAATTTTTGAAATTTTTGAGACACAGATAAACTTCGGGTAAGACAATTTTTATTATTTCTCTGTCTGTGGAGCATAAATACAGTGTTTCTTAAACAGGAAAAATTGGAGAAAAATTCTAAGAAAAATATATGATGAAAGTAAAATTATTTGGAGATATTCTATGGTGTTTGTTGAATTTTTGAATGATTCTAGAATATTTTTGAGAAATATAGATGGATTTTAGTTAGATTTTTAGCATATGGGCATATAAGATTATTTGAAATTAAGATATTTAAATTTTATATGATTGGTTGAAGCTTGAGGATGGAGGTTTAAATATGTGAATATTAAATTGGGTTGAATTAAGAATATGTTAGCTGTTATTGAGTGACATTTTTGAGTAAAATATTCATGGGTGATTACAAAATTACAATTTATTTTGCAATAGCCTTATAATATTATTAAGGATCACGGGGCAAAATTTTAGAATTTTTAGAGCTTGTTTGAGTAGATTTTTACAAAATATCAATTATAGGGACTAAAACGTAATTTTTAAGGTTTTGAGCATTGCTTGGTTTGGAGGGCCCAGGAGGGGCCATATGATGATAATGAGATATGAGTTGAATTTAGAAGTGTTATTTTGAGCCTTTTTGCAGGTTGGGTAGGTCCCAGGTATAGGGGAAACTCTGCCAGATTTTCGACATAAATTAGGCTGTCTATTGCCCCTTTAGAGTTTTATCTTAACTTAGTACTAATAAATTTATAATTTAATTATTAGGTGATCGAGGTCAGCTATTTTTCTGCATCCAGCAGCCGCAATAGTCATCGGTGTACTGTGAGTAAAATTTTAATTTTAATTGTAATTTCAATATTATTATATGTTCAAGCATGCCCATGCATCACTTATATGTAAATATCTATATAGTTAAACTCTAGGCACATTTTATGTTGCATTCATAACTGTTAAGTGCCATGGATGTTGTTGTGGTAATTTGGAGCAGTGTGCGTGCGTTGGCGTGCGTGTGATGTGGTGTGGACTATGGATAGGACGGGTAGACACGGCTTGAGATCTTCGCTAGGACCCGGTCCTTCGGGGTAAACACGGCTTGAGTTCTTCGCTGGGACCCCGATTTTGTTATTAAGTGGAAGTCCGAGTTCTTGTTGGATTTAAGAGAGCTGTATAGGGGATCAGCTCCCATATATTATGATTGCTATTATTGGGTGTGTGAGTGCTCCAAATTACCTTTTTGCTATTATGATGTGAAATTATTGTTGATGTTGCATTTCACTCTACAGGGTGCATTAGCTTTAGATAGTTATAGAGATTATGGTTAAAATTGATATTTTACTCTCTGAGTCAAATGCTCACTCCTGTTCAATATTTTTCCAGGCCACAGGAGGAGTTATTTTACAGAGCAACCTGTTTTCTCCCTCGCAGGTTTAACGTTGATTATTTAATTGTTTTACTATCTTTTCTAAATATAAAATCTAGAACTCCGCATGTGTTAATAATAGTGTGGACCTTGTTAGAAATTGTGTTAATTTAAATTTTTGAGATTAATAAACGAAGATTTGTATGGTATTTAAACAGTTTGTAAATGAGGTAAAAGGGTTGAGCTGGGCTCCCCTGGTTTTAGTTTCTGAAAAATTTATGGGCTAAGTTGGCCCGAAATGAAATTATAACAGTTTAATTTAAATTATCTTATATGCATATTGGGCCTAAATTGTGGGCCTGGTTATGGATTTGAGGAATAGTTAGGCTTACTACGGGCCTCAGGGGCTTTAAGCTGGCCCAGGTCCTAGTGCCGGTCTGGCCCATAGGTTGGGTCGTGACAATTTCTAACTTAAATCAAGTGCCTAAACAAGAATTAAGAGAGATAGAGGAAAGATTTGACACTAACCTTACTTAAGTTAATTTTCAAGCTTGTTAAACCTCTTTCTTTTCTCTTCTTTTTGCTGCTTCAAGTTCGCTCAAGGTGCAGGGATTAGTTTTAGTGAAAGGAGCAAGGGGTTTTATGGTGAGAAACTAGGGTTATGCAAGGTTTGATGGAAGAGTAACAATGGAGGGAGGAGAGAGAGTGAATTCGGCTATGAAGGGAAGAAATAAAGAAGATGGCTTTTGATTTTTAATTAATCTCTTTTTATCTTTTATGATGAAGCTTGTCTAATTATGATTGGTTGAAATAATTTTAATTGCATCATGCTTGCATATGCCTTATGTCATAATTGAATTTTAAATTTCATTTTTTTTCTTTTTCTTTCTTCTTTCTTTACTCATTTTTAATTAAATTTTTAGCAATATTTATTCACATTTTATGTTGTATGCCTCACTTACTTATATGGACAAGTTGGTCAAAAATCATCTCTGGAGGTGAAATGACCAAAATGCCCTTCATTTAGCTTAACAAGCTAAAATTGTCTGTACCGATTTAGAAAATTTTTTAACATTTGCTTGGCATTCTTTTGTCATCTAAGGCTCAATAACTCTTCATTGGAGTTTCAAAAATTATTTCACAGGGTTTCCCACGGGTCTAAAGTTACTAACTGTCTTTACAATCGCTTTCCGTTAGGTCACCCATTACCTGAGCTACGGCTCATTTCACCTTAGTGCATTTTATTGCTTAAATTTTTTCTTAATTTTTCTTGTTGTCATTTGGGTTATTTATGACTCCTCACTCTAGTTGAAATATAATTCCAGATATTCTAGCTCTCCGAACAGACATTAGTCACCGGAACAGTAAAATGTACGGACTATTTAAAGTGAGGGTGTTATACAAATGATTTAAATTTAATTGAAAAGGTCCTTTAATATCTTGTTAGATATTCTATTCTTAAATTGCTAAGAATATGAGTGACAGAACATTCTAGTATAAGTGTTATAAATTCGATTGACAATCTAGGGTAATTCATTGGGCATGACTTATCCAAGAAGATTGTCACTTATGTTTGTTTCCATAGATGAGTATGAGATACTAATAGGATGGAATAGCGAGTCTCATACCATACGACAAACATAGTGGGCACTTATATGATAAATAGGTCGAACTAGTGACATAAGATAACTTATACATGGAGTTTACTCTTGTCAATACAAAGACATCTAGATCGTAATAGTGCATATAATCCCTTGACCTGAGAAAACATAGTTATCTTGTATATGGGTGGTTTGAGTTTGATACTACTTTCATACTTGTACTAAGTATGAGTATATGGGCATATGTTGGCTTCGACTAGTTGTATATGGAGATAGGTGTTAGTCAAAATAGGATCTGTTACCCTAAGTAAATAGGGATAAAATCCTATATTCATTTAATTGTTCTTGATAATTTAAGTTTCTGGCTATGATAGATAGACTTTGTTAGAAAAGAGTTTCTGACAAGAAAGTTTTATTAATCAAGAATTAGAATTAAAAGAGAACATATGATTCAAAGCAATTAGAGTTTGACATAAACCATGACTCCAGCTTGAATTAGAATTTTGTAATGGAAAGATTTTAGTAAATGGTATGTATGATCAAAGGTTCATGAATTAAAGAATAAATTCATAATTAATTGGGTAGTCATAGCACATAATGCTAGATGCCAATTATGACTTATGAGAACTCGTATGAAAAGAAAATTTCATTTTGAGTTTGGAATGGTTCCAATAATATTAAAGAGTTAATATTATTCTCATTGCCAATTAGTAATAAATCCAGTAAGTCACACACATAAGAGCAATTTGATCAAAGCAAAATTAATTTAATTAATTAATTAAATGTTTAATTGATTAATTGAATTAACTAATATAGTTTGCAATTAGATTGCAATGACTTGAAAATAAATTTATCAACAGAAGTTTTGAAGTTAATATTTAAAGTTTTTAACTATAAACTTGAAAATTAACTTAAGGAAGAAAATGAATTTTGACTAGTTTGACTTGTCAAAGTTTGACCAAGTTGACTTAGTCAAACATAGAAGGAAATTAATTAATTAATGGTTGATTAATTAATTAATTAGCATGATTAATTTTTAATTAATCAAATCTTAATTTCTAAATTAATATTAAGCTTGGACAAGTGGACCAGTAGGATTTGGACAACACTTTTAATTAACCAATTGAAAATGCACACTTGTTAGCTAATATTAATTATGAAATGAATATATTTAGTTTAAGAGATAAGAAGAAATTAATATGTCTTCTTCTAGCATCTCTTGGCTGGCCACTTTTCTCCTTCTCCCTTAGTTTCATCTTCATCCTTAAGACTAAGAATTCAAGAGAATCAAGTGTTGTTGCTTTTGAATTACAAATGAGAAAGTGTTTCTCATGACTTCCAAAAGAGAAAACTTGAAACAACATACTCTTCCTCCCTTTCAATTTCTGGCCGAACCATAAGGAAGCAAAGGAGGAGATTTTTGTGTTGATCAAGTGGCTTCAATCAAAGAGCTTGTGTGGATAAGGTAGAGGGCTAGCAATTGGCGGCCTTGCTTCCTAGATTATGTGTTTAGAATCTGATTCTATACCTATTGGGTAAGAATTCTCCAAAACCCTAACTTGTTAAAATTTGAGGAAATTATTTCCTAATGGAAATTAGGCTTGATTAGCAATTGAAACATGATTTAGTGAGACTAAATGATGTGTTTTTCAATAGCTTAATGTGGTTGCATGATACTTGAAACCCTAGGTTATGAAAAATTTTAAATTGCTAATATTTACATGTAATGGCCCGGCCCACTAGTGATATTGTCCGCTCTGGGCCGAAGCCCTCACGGTTTTAAAATGCGTCACTAGGGGTTACGAACCACCAACTTATAAACCCAGCATCTCCCGTGTTTTGCCAATGTGGGATTTGCCTAGGGTGTTACAATCCACCCCCCTTATGGGACTCAGCGTCCTCGCTAAGGTTTGCCCCACCATCGCCCAAGGTTGCACGCAGAGCGGCTTTGATACCACAAATGTAATGGCCCGGCCCACTAGTGATATTGTCCGCTCTGGGCCGAAGCCCTCACGATTTTAAAACGCATCACTAGGGATTACGAACCACCAACTTATAAAGCCAGCATCTCTCCCGTGTTTTGCCGATGTGGGATTTGCCTAGGGTGTTACATTACACCTATTAATGAATTATTTTTGCAATTGGTGCATTTCTCTTTCAATCGATATCAAAGCCACCCTAATTTGCCATTAGGAACATTAATTCATGTTATAGGCAGTTTGGGACATTTATATGTTGCATGGGATGTAATTGGAAATAAGCAAAACTCAAAATTATTAGAATTGAATCAAGCATGGTGAGACTATGCTCACCTTCAATTCGGCCAAAATTTGACTTTTTGCAAACAATTTTATGTTTTTTAGTTAAGTTGTTTAATGGTGTCGAACATGCATGAGATGATGTTTAAAACTATTAGATACCAAGAAAAATCATAAATTTTGAGTGAAGTACCATTATGCCAAGGTGAAATATCCATTAGGCTAATGATGTGACCAAGATGTTTTCTTAACTTGTATGACTTTTCTTGATAATTAAATTATTTAATCTAAGGTCCAAATTGAATATAACATGATTATGAATGAGATTCATGGTTGATTAGATTTAATTTAAATATGTGATATTTAGAATTAAATATATGTTTATGTGATGAATGTATAGATATTGGCATGAAGGGTGATCATGGACTTTAGGAGACCAATGTAATTGTGTTCTTATTTATTCCTATGGACTTGTAATAATTATTTTAATTCTTACAAGGGTTGTATCATATGTTGTTGTGATAGATTTCTTAGGTTGTAATTTATTTATTTGAGCTTGAATGCTCAATTTTATTGTATTTTCACCTTGGTATGCCAAGGATAAATATTATAATTGGCTTGGTGGATTTACAAGAAGAAATGGAGCTTAATACATTGATGGAGATCAGTGGGAGCACAACCCTTCAAGAGTTGAAGAATTGTGAACAAGCTACAAATAGAGGGATGTAACCTAGGATGTTGTGAATTCAATCCTTGTGGCTGGGCTTAAATTTCCATAGAATAGTCCATGATCATGTCTTTTCCATTTCCATTGTATGAATGTATGTTTGTGATATATATGTTCATGATGTATATGAGATATGCATGAAAATGGTTAATGTCCAAAGTGAGACCGTATAGTGATTAAGTCGGCAGAGGAAATCGTCCAACAAAATGATTAAGTTGAAAATGGTGTAATTTTGGAAATTACGTGATATCCCTCCACTAAGACAATTATTTTGAGATATTTTAGACACTTGCATTGTTGGCTATGTTTACATAGGAATGATGCATTTGGTTTAAGAGATGTTCTTAAAATAATTGTTAAGCATGAGATATTGTGAGTATGTAAATACCTTGGTGGCCAATAATGGATATACCTGAGGTCATTAAGGTTCAAATTTGCAGGCTGACTTAGTGGGCTCAACTTAAATAATGCAAGATATACCAAGAATAGGTGTACCTGAGGTTTTGAGCATCAGGGGCCAAATAATTGATTGAACCTCACATGTGATGTGATGTGATGAGTAAAGAGTTATTCACTTATAAATTGTTATGATTTCAAGAATAGATGTACTAGAGGATGAATAATAGTTTATAAGAATTCAATCACCCACTAGAAATCTATCTTAACTAGGATTTTCGTTTCTTATTTTGGAAGTGTAGGATTTGCCAAATTAGTGGGAGGACCAATTTGATTAAAAGACCATAATCATTTTGGTTAATATACTTGATACAATATGCTAATTTAAATCTTATTATTTTCTGTAGTATTAATTTGATAAAATGAGCACTCAACCACAACCATCCAATGTCTTAGCGAGCATACATAACCATAATAGGCTTACTGGTCCAAATTTTTCTGATTGGTTAAGAATTCTAAAGCTTGTTCTGAATTTAGAACATATTGAATATGTTATGGATTCAAGGGTTCCTAGCCCCTTACCTGTAGGGGCTTCATAGGAAGAAAAAAAAACTTTAGATAGATGAAAAGAGCATGATATGAGGGCTAGATGCTATATGCTAGCTTCCATAACAAATGAATTGCAGAAGCAGCATGAGAAAATGCAAAGTCCATTAGACATCCTTGCCCGCCTACAAGAGTTGTATTGTGAGCATAGCAGACATGCAAGATATGAGATATCTAAATAGCTATTTAGAATGAGGATGACTGAGGGACAGAATGTGGGAGATCATGTCCATAAGATGATTTAGCTTATTGAATAGTTGGAGGATCTTGATTTTTCCATGGACTTTTAATTACAGTCAAATTTGATCCGTCAGTCCCTACCTAAGTCTTTTGGATCTTTTGTTACTAATTTCCATATGACTAAATAGGAGTGCACTTAAGCTGGGTTGTTGAACCTACTAGTGATAGCCCAAAAGAACATGCCAGGAAATAAAGGAAAGGAGGTTGCTTAAGTTGCCTCATCTTCTTATGTTGGAAAGTCCAAGAAGAATAAAGGTAACAAGAAAAAGAAACCTTCTATTCCAGGTCTATTTAGAAGAATAACCAAACAGAAGAAGAAGAAATCTGAAGTTGTTTCAGACAGAGAAAAGTGTTTCCATTGTAAAAAAGAAGGGCACTAGAAGAGAAACTACCTTGAGTATTTAGAGTCTGTGAAGAACAAGAAGGATAAGCCTTTGGAAGGTATGTCTATTTCTTGTTATTTAGATTATGGTAATACTCATATTTCATCTACAGCTTGGGTTTTAGATACTGGTGCAAGTTCTCACATATACTTTTATATGCAGAAACTAGCAAGTAGTGAATGCTTGAAGTCACAAGATGTTAGAATCCGCATTGGCAATAGAGCAACAGTTGCAGCCTTAGCCACAGGGTCTACATCTTTGTATCTAAAAGAACATGTTTTGTATTTAGATCATGTATTGTATGTACCTGATTCTTTTAAAAAACATCATTTCTATATCTAGTTTAACTAGTAATTGATATAAATTTCGGTTCATAGATGATGTTTGCAATATTTATTTTGGAAATAAAATTGTTGGCATAGATAATTTACATGATGGCCTTTATTATTTGGATAATAATAATGAATATAAAATCAGTGCAAGCAATCAAATTGAATTTAATGCCATTACTGAAACCAAATTAAGTCCAAAACATTTTTGGCACTTAAGATTAGGTCTTGTTGCAGAAGATAGGATTACAAAATTGGAGAAAATGAAGATTTTATCTTCATTGGGTTCTGAACCTACTCCAATTTGTGAATCCTGCCTTCAAGGCAAAATGACTATATCTCCCTTTGTTAGACAAGGATTAAGAGCTAAAGATATTTTGAAGCTGATACATAGTGATGTATGCGGCCCATTTAAAGAAATGCCAAGAGGAGGTTATTACTACTTCATCACCTTTACCAATGATATGTCACACCCTACCCTTCCGTAAGGTATAACATGATCTCATAGTATACCTAATAAATTATTTAACTTCGCCTACCAATAACCCATTAGATATACTACAAGGGATTTTAAATGAATCAAAGCATTTTGTTTCATTTTAATTTTACGGAAATTTTGCGTGGTAATAGCTGTAATTTTAATAAATCCAAAATTTAAAACCTGTTGAAAACATCCTGTAAATAATATCATGCATAAATTAAATTTAAATCATGGTCAAATCATTTCTTTTTACTCATTCAAGACCAAAAGAATAATAATTCTTTATTGACATCTCAAAAGAACATTTAATTACAAATTTACATTCATTGAAAGTAACAAATTAATATTACAAAAAAAATTTACATCAAGCTGAAATGGAAAAATAATATTACAAAGTTTATGTACAACTGCTTGAATGTTTATACATACATATAATCAAAATTACGTCAAAATGAATTTACAATGGGTATACCTAATATATACCCGAAGCTAACTCAAACCACTACTCCGCTGCTTCTCACTCTACAGCCTTCTCTTTTCCCCTACCTGCGACAGCATACAAAAGCTATCGCTGAGTGGTGAACTCAGTGGTGCACAACTATAATTTTTAAATTCAATATAAAACATGCTTATTCAAGGCATAACAAAGAGCTTGAAATATCCAAATTTTCCATAAGTCATAAACCATTGTTCAAATTTCCAATCATACAAATCATTCATTTCAATCACATTTTATCAAAGTGTTCACAAAGAAGTTGTGTTGCCAACAATCACACAGTTAGGGCCATGACACAAAATTTCTAATCAATGCCATGTTGTACACCACGACAAAGCAATCTACAACTTCACTAACCACAATTAATGAGGGAGGTGGCTAGCTAGCAATATGAGTAATCATCCGAACTCAACCTCAACTGGCAAGCCAGAGAGGGAGGAACACAATATCAATTTCACCTCAAATAATGAGGGACACAAATCAAATTGCCATGATAACTGTGGTTTCAAAACAAATTCAAATAATTTCATTCAAAGAATCATATTGCAAATCAAATAATCATATTTTATTCATCCACTTCCCCTTATAGGGTTAGCAACACATCAAGTACTCAAACACCTCTAAAAACATTCAAAATCCGGCTCACCCCCTTGCTACAATAAAATTGATAGCCAACATTCATCTTTCCATAATATAAATTCATTCACAATTTAAAAATCTTCAAAACAAGGTAAATAATTCTTAAATGCATAAGAAAAAGCATGCTTGAATCATATAAAGTTCATTTACAATGTTAAAACAAAAAGAAAGTCTAGTTGTGCACAAACCTTCTTTGAATTCTCTTTTCTTGACTTAGTCTTTCCCTTCCTTAGAAGGCTCCTTTTCCACTGAAATTACACAATTTTAAAGTCTTAATACTCATTCTAAACTTTACTAATAGCTAATCAAATAATTTCCTAAGTTACCATGAAATTTAAAAGTTTTTGGGTTCAGGGTAGATTCAAGACTTGACCTTAGAACCCAATTCTAACCTAGTTTCAGTCATAATATGTGTCGACACCATATTTTGGCCGATCCCCAGAATCAATAAACCTTGAAACCGATCCCCAGGACTAAATTTTCCTTTGCCAACCAACTACATTTCCGACCTTTCTTTGCCATATTACCGATCTCTCTTCACAGAAAATTGAATCAATGCTAAGCCCTCGTATCATCTAAGGCCTTGCCAAGTCGCTCACCGATCTCTCAAGCTAATTGTCAAATTTCCTAACCGGTCGATTACATTCCCGATCTCTCCTGTCAAACAAAATTGAGTCAATACTAAATCTTTATGTCACTGGTCTTATTGCCGATTTCCCATTTTAAGTTCAGGAATAATTAAGATTCCAATCCGATGTAATGATGATCTTGATTTTAAGTGGGTTCACCAAATTTCCAACTTTAATCAGGTCCCGATTAATGTTGATTCTCTACTGATCTTATGCTCACTATGTCTTCCGATCTCTCACACTTAGGTTAATAATCACTTTCAAGTTCTTTCAAGATACTCAAACAATCAAGTGTTTAATAATTTAGAAATGTTCCGATCACAACCATTCATTGAACAAAAGAGTCATTTCATTTCATTTCATTTCAGAATTTGTACAAGTTATTCGGCTGGGGGTGATCCCCCAGCCTGATCTACATTTCGCTCACCCTCTCCCTCCTCCTCACTATCCTCACCCTCGCCCCCAGGAGCCAGGTCGACCATCCAAGAGAAGTCCTCCTCTGGGTAACGCTTCTGGAGTTCGGCTAAGAGGTCCTGGTGAGCATTCACATAAGCACCTGCTATTCCTGTCACCATTTCTTCGTCTTTCGCCTTAAGCTCCTCGATAAGTTGAGCGACCTGATAAGCTTCGTTGGCCCGAAGCGCCTGGACTTCCCCGAGAGCACGATCCTTTTCAGCCAGAACATGAGACTGTTCGGCCAGCTTGTCTTCATAGAACTTCGCCCGCCCCTCAACTTGAGATATGTAATCCTGAGTGGATAGGAGTTGGGATCGGAGAGAAGCCACTTCCTGATTCTTCTTCTCGATCTCCTTACCCAGGCGATGAGCCTTTTCCCGAACTATGTGCTGGTTCACCAGACACTCCACATTCAGGCTCATGGATCGAGTCAGGATATCGTCAAGGTTGTCCGAAGACAGTCTGTCCCGATCCTCCCAAAGGCAGATAGAAGACCCCAAGACTTTGGCAAAATCAGGGCTCTCCCGAACAGTCCGATTGTTCTCCAGAGAAGCGATCAGCACTTGAGCGCCACGAGAAGAGGGCTTCGAAGAAGGTCGAGAACGACCCCCTTCTGTGCTTGGAGCAACTGGAGGAGGTGGAGCCGGCTCTTCCTGTTGAGGAGGAGATCCGACAACTTCAGTGATCGGCGGCCCCGAAGGTCGGGACGGGCCTCCTTGCGTCTCCCCTGGTTCATGGCCGGGAGTTTGAAGTAGGGCCGAACGCTTCATCTCCTTTATTTTTCGGGAAATCTCTCTCTCCTTCTTCCGCTTCCTAGAACCTTCACCGCCCGCCATACCTACACAAAAAAGAGGTCAGTGAGATCAATAAGGTCCAAAGATTTGAAAAATAGAAAATACCGATGCCAAGATCAGAGAGCTGAAGCCCGCGCTTTTCGCCCGTGATCAACTCCATCGTCCAATGATGCAGCTCGGCAGTCACTGCATCTAAACAGGAGTACTTTTGGGTGGCAGCTTGATTCTTCAGCTCCAGCACTATTAGGCTTTCCTCCTTGTTCAGGTAATACGCTCAATCAAGGGCCTCGTGCCACCACCACGGGGAAGTCCTCGAAGCAGGTCGGATTTTTGCTCCTCAGAATGAAGAAGCGGTTCTTCCAATTCTTAAGAGAGGAGGGCAGATCGGTGAAGAGCCCGCAATAAGGCTTCGCCTGAAAGAACCAATGCTCGTCGTCCTTTCGGCGAGTTAGCCTGTGCAGTTCGGCGAACACCTTAGCCGTAGGTCTGATTCCCTTAGCTCGGCACAGGCCTCGGAAGGCTACCAAGATCCGCCACGAGTTAGGGTGAATTTGGGCGATGCACACTCGGTGGAATTTTAGGACCTCCTTGAAGAAGTCGCCCGAGGGAATCAAGACCGGCCTTTAACTGTTCCTCGTATACCATCACCATGTCATTCTCTTCAAAGGAGTGATCGGCTCGGTGATCGCCGTGACACCGGATAAGTTCATATGAATTGGGCTCTATGTTGTACTCCTGGCTAAACGATTGCAGATCGGTTTCTTGCAAGATCGACGGCAGCTCGTCCATAGGAAGATTCTCCCTCCCCGAAGGAGGTGCATGCCTTGATGGTGCGATTCGCCCCCGAGCTGGAACGGAGACCCTAGGAGGTTCTGGTTGCGCGCTTGGCCCGACCACCTCTTCTTCGCCGACGACCACGAACCGAATGGAAGGAGGGCTAGCCGCTCTCGACCCTGCAGACCGCTCATTTTCAAAGGAAATAAAGAACTTAAACTAAAAAGAAGATCAAAGCCCTTACCGGAGTCTGATCGGCGTCGGAAGAACTTGAGTAAACGAGAAAACTTTGAGGTTGTGAGCGAGACATTGAAAATGACATACAAGAGCAAATGGCTAACCCCCCCCCCACCCCTATTTATACTTGTCCGAGCATTTAATGCTCACGAGGTTCCAGGCAGCGCATCGGTTAGCGGGACTCGCCAGCTGTTCTAACACGTATCACTAATATTCCCAAGATTCCATAAAGAGATCGGTTAATTATAGAGCGGTAGATCCAGGTGTTTCGAATTACAGATCGGATAAGTGTCATTCAGGTAAAGAATCAGATCGGATAATCATATTAGAGCTCGGAAAATAATCAATGCAATAATAACAAGATGAGAATTGACTTTTATTTCCAAGAGATCGGATTACATTATTTGGGCGATCTTTAGGGATCGGAATAATAGAGATCGGAAGATGGGAGATTAGCATGAGAGATCGAAATAGGAGTGTGGGAAGGATCGGAAGGCAAGAAGAATAAGACAAATCCCAAATAACCGTCGTCAGAATCAGAGCCGAGGTAGTTAAAGCGTGGCAGACGAGATCTCCACCGCATGCCTAAGAATCGCCCGCAATGCTGACAGGTGCCAGGGTATGTCATGACAGTCCTGTACATCCCAATCTCCACCGTTGATCTCACTTGTAAGGACGAGCCCGAAGCCCTTGGATCGTTCCGGACAAAAGGATTTGAAACCGTCAGATTGAAAGGAGAAAAGGACAAATATTCTGAAGAATAATCTCAGCCGTTCATTTTTGTTCTCTTTAATTCTCGAGCATCTGATCATGTCCTTCAAAATCCAGACCCTCCATCTCCCTCAAAATAAATCCTGACCCTTCATGGGGAGCACCCGATTCCTATAAATATCTGCATGAAAAACTGTTCAAAGGACGGGCAAGAAAAAGAGAGGTAGTTATTATAGCGGAAGAACTCTGAAACTTCATTCAGTTTGTTATTCTGCTACTTAGAAGTGTTGATTAGAAAGACTTTTGAAACTAGTTTTCTGAAGGGTTTTCTTAAAAGGATTCGAATCTTGGAACTCTACATTTCCAGTTTGTCCATTATCTGGTCACACTCTCACTTTCAGCCCTTTATCATCTCTGTTTTCATTCCCATTGTCCAAGCTTAACTTCATTCCACTCGATTTTTATCTTAATCTGATTGCATTTTAGCTAAGCACCCTTCACACGATTTAACATCACCCTCAAAGCTAATCACCATTGCCTTATCACTATTTGTCACCCCGTAGTTATTTCAATAAATTTGGCTCTTACATGTAAGAGCTCATACTGCTGTTTTATTAAGTGTTTACGTTTACTTTTCGCACTTTCTTTGTTCTTCTTACATATGCGATTTTCTCCAAGTTCATTTTGTGCAAAAGAACCCCAAAGAATGTTACTCTCGAGTTATTTCTTTAGTGATCACCCATCATTTTATTAATCTTCGTCATTTCAATGCAAGTTTTCTAGCTCTTAGTAGCGTGTAAGTGGTTGGGTAAAACGAGGTAATCGCAACTTAAGGGTCTCTTTAAGAGAGAGAGCGAATAACACGTCAGAAAATAGCCAAACTATTAGGTCGACGTAAACGGCAATTCAAAGAAGATGCCATAAAGTGGAATAAAACCAAAGTAAACGGAAATGAATAGATCGGACATTAATAGGTATCGTAAAGTGACCTTAGGGAGGTCAGCAAAATTCAGTCGATTTCTCTTATTTAGTCACAAAATATCAATTAGTTAAAAGAAGCCTTATCCTCAAAGACCTTAGAACGCTGTAATCCTTAGCTTTAGGACCTTATGACATGTAGCTGAAATTAAAATTCGGGAGATCGGAAAGATCCCATTTAGGTTCCTGTTAATTTAAAAGAGATCGGAAGAGAGTTCTTATCCGGTCTCAAATCAAAATTTCAAAATAAATACTTAACAGAGATCGGAGGAGAGTTCTTATCCGGTCTCAAATCAAAATTTTAATAAATATTAAATAGAGATCGGAGGAGAGTTCTTATCCGGTCTCAACTCAAAATTTTAATAGACATTAAATAGAGATCGGAGGAGAGTTCTTATCCGGTCTCAACTCAAAATTTTAATAAATAGAGATCGGAGGAGAGTTCTTATCCGGTCTCAACTCAGAATTTTAATGAATATTAAAGAATTTGGAGAAGAGTTCTTATCCGATTCTTAAATTAAAATTTTAATAAAATATTCCTTTCAAATAAAATTAACACGCAAACAGTAACTCACTAAGGTTGTCTCATTTACTTATGTATCTGGGTGATCCAAATTTAGTGAAAAATCAAATGTTCCTTGAGTCAAAAGGATTAACATGTCCATTCAAGCCTTCCTAACTAACACAAAAATTAAATCTACTTACCCTTATTAAGGGACGAGGTGGGGTGCCTAACACCTTCCCCACCCGTTTACGGACCCCGAACCTAGAATCTCTGTTTTGAAGTGGTTTTATTTCAATTTATCTTCACAAATGGTTTTCTTTAGTTTCCCTTAAAACTAAGGTGGCGACTCCTCACTCTTTCCCACTTCGGTGAGGGTTCGTTCAAGCGACCGCAAAATCCCTTGTGACAGCTTGGCGACTCCGCTGGGGAGGTACTGACTTAACCCCGGTCTAGAGGTCCAAAAGTAGATTTAATTTTTGTCGATCAAATTATAGTGGGCTCATTCCGCAATATTTTATACGTTAATTATTGTTATTCCGCTAACTGTTTTACTTGTTTTGCTTGTTTTATTCCCTACAGCGCTTATTGTTTGAAAAAAAGGAAAGAAAAAAAAAAAAAGAAAAATCCCCCTATATTGGGAAGAGGTAAAGGTGTCCCTTCACACACTGAACACTCACACAATGTCCTCACACACTTCGGTCCTATACCCGGGCTTTCTTACCCATTTAGGAAAGTAGGAGGGCGTCATGTAGTGGTACCAGTGGGTTTTACCCCGTTAGTATCCGTGAAGGCTTCTGCTCATATTGAAACTCATTCTATCCACTGTGATACTCGTGGAATTTTCCCGATAATATCATGGGGGTAGAATGGGGCTCTACTGTTTACAGTAGGGGCAATTTGGGAACCTGTGGCTTTTAGAAAATTAGACCTTGAGCTAAACTATCACAATAGCTGAAAACCGTAGAAAACTACCTTATAAGATAGAACTATCCAAATAGGTAGCGCTCATCCGATATCAGGAGTCTCCCTATCATAGGACAAAAAGGGGCATACTTACTCTTACCCTGTTTTGCTTTAATTTCCTTTTGTTCATTTTTGTGAGGGTAATCTTGAATTCTACTAAAACACCTACACATTTTCCTACTTTGATAAATGTGTACGTGTCATCCTGTCAACAGTATGATTCAAAATTACCCTAATTTATCTCCCTAACGAGTTTTCCCGCAGGCATCATCAAACCAAGAGTCTGTGAGAAGGATAAGGCATCATTTTTATCATGGCATCCTCGAGTCAGTCGGCAGAAGAAGTTCAGAATGCTAAACTTCGGTCCAAGTCAACTCATACTCCAGTACCCTCGCAAGATAATGTTTTCAAGGCACACACTAGCTCACTACCCTCATGGGATCTGAATAAAATTGAAGTTAGAATGGACAGCCTCGAGGGTCTGTCTAATGGATGGAGGTCATTTCCCGATCAGGTCAAGGCACGATTTGAAAGGAAATACGGGAAAATTGCAACCCTAATGCGAGTCAAGGTCTAAATCCCAACATTAAAGGCCATGTGTCGCTTTGGAATCCTGGCACGGGTATTCTCTTTCAATGACATTGATACGCTCCCACTATGGAAGAATATCGCACATCGGAGATTCCTTACTCAACACAGAATCGGATCTACCTACACCTTGAGCATAGGCAGACCTGGAAACGATTAACACATTTGTTGGGTATTCCTTCGGAGGAAGCAAAGTCAAAAGAAACGGTCAAAGGGAACACGCATGGATGGTATTGGACCTACCTCGAGAAGCGGTTAGGTCAATTCCTCCAAGAGAAACAGTGGGATCAAGCTTCAGTAGCACTCGCATTGGGAATCTATGGCCTGATTTTGTTCCCAGGACCATTAGGAATCATAACCTGCAGCACGGTGGAAGTATTCTGGGCGGTAGAAAGGCAGGAGGTCAATCCGATACCGGCAATTCTTGCAGAGACCTTATTAACCCTTACCTCTGCGCATAACAGGTAAAGGGTCCATCAAGTGTTGTTCTCAATTGTTATACCTCTGGATTATCAGCCACATGTGTCCTGTGGAGACCAAAGGATTGACCTGGTACCTTGACCAGCCTCCCATCGAGAAGATGACCCGGTTAGTAATCAGTCCGAAGAATGAACAGCAGTGGCAGGAATGGATTTTGAGTTTCAATAGCCATGAATATTGTTGGAAGAAGCTGTGGACGTAAGGCCAACCTGTTTTGATCGGTACGGGAGGTAATCAATCGGTATCCTTAATCGGAGTAACCGGGTACACAAGTTACACTCCGGCATTAGTAATGAGGCAGTTTGGCTCATACGCACGTAATCGATGTGAAGAATACCACCAAGGTCATTTCTACCACGAGCTCAAAGAAGAGGAAGGGTTGAAAATGGCTCGCAGATCCTAGGAAAACATCTCTCTGATGGAAAGGTCGCCTAAAGGTCCAAGTGCCACATGCGATTATCTTGAATGGAGGGCTAACAGGGACCGAGAACACTCAACTGAAGAATTCGAAGACAGCGACCCTCGCCGAAACGTCCTATTAGAAGAAGCTGATAGCCATTTGATAAACTCGCTACAAAAGGCAAATACCGAGAACTCGCAACTGCAAGAACAAATAAAACAGTTGGAGGACAAACAGCAGATTCTCAAGAGGAAAGTAAGAAGGCTCAGGGAAGTGGCAAGGGCCTAAAAGATGGGTTTTGAAGAGCAAGAGATACGGTGGGAAAAGGAAAAACTCTCCACGTCAGAATGAAAGAAGTAGAAGCACAGAATGGTGAGCTTCAGGAAAAGATGAAATACCAGGAGGCACTCGTTGAAGAGTATAAACAGGAAAACAAAAGGAAGAAGCTCGAATTAAAAGAATAGGCACTACTCATCAACGATATCTTGAAAGAATGTGCTAAGGAAAGAAAAGAGAAAGAAAAACAAGCTGCTCTCTATCAAGAGCTGAAAGAGAATGTTGACCAGCTAGAGAGAACGATAGCACGGGGAAAGCAAGAACTCCTACCTGAATCCGAGTATGCTCTAAAAGCATTCAACCCTGCCAAGCAAGAAGAAAGGTTATATGAGTATCTCAGAAAATGTCATCTCATTATAAAAAACCTCCCAGAGCCTTGGCCGATGTAAAGAACACGGTGTACAAATTATTCGGTTAATGAAATGATTTTTGGACCCTTGTTTAGCAAATTTGTGAATGAATAATATGACTCCCGTAGGAACTCCCTCGCTAGGGTTATATGAAAAATTGAATGCGCTATGTGGACAGGTATCATAAATACGGATTCAATCCGGTCATTCACAGTCAGACTATTGAGCGATGCCATGATAAAAGTGATGCAGTCATCCTTCAACAGATTTCATTCCTGGCTCTCAAATGCTACCGTATCCTTCGTCCACATCAGGACCCTATTTAATTTTGATCAAAATTCACTAAAAAATTTCTTTTTTGACTCCCTTACAGAAAAACAACATTGCTTCGAACAAGGCAAGTCTGACCATGCACGCGATTCAACCCCAGCGAGTGTACTTAACGAGATCTCGAACAAGAAAACTAATGGAAGACCAGGAACAAGTACAGAATCTACAGGGGCAAGTGTCTGAACTAAAAGACTAAGTTTCAGAACTTATGAAACTGATGAGGGAGATGTCCCAAAATAAGCCAACTTCAGACCTTAACCTACCATTACCTCCTCCACCTCCTACAACTGTTGATTCTCACTACGCTTCAACCTCTTTCACTTTCCAGCCACCAATCCAGGATCCGACGGTCACTGTCAATCCGGTTCCACTAAATAATGAAGCTCTTTTCTCTTATTACCCAACCATCCCGAATGCCGAATCATCCCTTTCGATCCCGAACCCTCCAATTCATCCTGCCCCTCATTTCCCAGTCGGGGGAGTACCTCACACAATAGGAGGAGAAAGTAAGATGAGAGAAAATGAGAAGCTGTCCGCTCTGGAAGAGAGATTGAGAGCTATAGAGGGTCTGAATATGTATGGCTCAGTTGACGTGGCATCACTAAGATTAGTACCGGATGTGGTGGTGCCGCCCAAATTCAAGATCCCCGATTTTGACAAGTATACTGGGAATTCGGACCCTCGAATTCATTTGGCCACCTATATTGCCAAGATGTCCTCTATGACAGATGATGACAGACTGTTAATCCACTTCTTTCATGAGAGCCTCTCGAGCAACCCGAGGTGGTGCGTTCAGCTTAGACAGAGCAGCATCACGCTCCTGGAAGGATTTAGCCGAGGCCTTTTTGAAGCAGTACAAATTTAACTGCGATGTGGCCCCCACAAGGAGGGATCTTCAAAATCTGGTGCAGAAAGACCGGGAAAGCTTCAAGGAGTATGCCCAGAGATGGAGAGAAAAGGCGGCAGAAGTCCACCCTCCGGTGACTGACAATGAGCTATGCTCTCTGTTCATCGAGACTTTAAAGGCTCCCTACTTCAACTTGATGATTGGAAACACTTCCAATAGCTTCTCTGACATCATACAGGCCGGTGAAAGAATAGAGGCCAATCTAAGAATGGGACGATTGCAGGAGTTGGCTGAGAACCCTGCGAAAAAGACTGCCAGCTTTGGCAAGAAGAAGGAGGGTGAGGTGCATTCCGTCACCCGTCAAAACAATTATTCCCCATTCCCTCAAAACAATTATCGGCCATATCCTCCCCCTCATGGCCAAACAGTCGCCAACATTCCACCTCCTTTCCCTAATTATCCACACCCACGCCCACAATACCCTTCACCTACAAATTACCAACCAAGACCATCTCTTCCTCCCGCTCAACCAAGACCACCGCAAAATAACCCAAGACCTCCAAGGAACCCTGATCCACCTCTTCCCCTCCCTCTCAGTGAAATATACTGATACCTTGTCGGTATAAACCAAATTGTACCAGTCCCCTTAGACTCGATCCAGCCGCCGTATCCCAGGTGGTATGATGCCACTGCCAGTTGTGAGTACCATGGAGGGGCACAAGGGCATTCAACTGACAACTGCAGTGCACTCAGGGGGAGAGTGCACGCTTTAATCTGAAACAGGTGGCTGAAATCGAGGGAAATGGTTCCCTCCCCAATGTTACCTCAAACCCACTGCCTAACCATAATGCGGGCGGTGGTGTAAACATGATAGAGTCTGATAGAGAAGGATCAACACCGGAAGTAGACAAGCTGGTTCCTTACTTTAAAGAAATTTTTGCTATGGCAATGAGGGAAGGCTACCTTTGCCCTCAGGTAACGGGAGTAGAAGAATGTACGGGGTGTCCTTATCATGGAGGGGCAACCGATCATGAGCTGCGGGATTGTGATGGATTCAAACAAGAGGTCCTGAACCTGTTGTCTCTCAAGGTTCTGAGATGCCAGACAACGCCGAAGATGGAGGAGGGAGTGAACACCACTAGATACAGCCAGAATGCTTCTACCTCCAAACCCAGAATCACCTTTTCACCCCTAGTAGCCTCGCCGCCAGTAACGGTTATCCGAGCCCCATCTCAGCTCCCTATTACCAACACCCATGCCATACCTTGGAACTACGATTTCCAAGTCTTCACCCAAGGAGCGTTAAGCAGTACACCGGCTCCTAGCCTTGCCTCACCCCCGGCACCCCCTAAGCCATGTTTCACTCATGAACACTTTCAGATGACTTATGCCGGACCTACCACCAGTGCTACTCCCCAGAACAATCCTCAACATGTCGCTGCCACAAAGCCCTCTCCACCTGAGCAAAAAGTCGAGTTTATAACTCGAAGTGGGAGGTGTTACGGGAATGAAGAAAGAGAAAAGAGGAAAGGGAAAGTAAAAATGGGAGAGTCATCAAGAAATACAGAAGAGGAAGTTGAGAAAGCAGGGGAATTAGACCCTGCTGAACATAAAGAAGAGGAAGAACTGCTGCTCCAAATAATGAAACAGAGTGAATATGATGTAGTGGAGCAGTTGAGGAAGACACTTGCCCGAATTTCACTGTTATCACTGATCCTGAGCTCAGAAGTCCACCGACAAGCCTTGCAGAGAATCCTGGATCAAGCCTTTGTAAACCCCGACATCACACCGGGGCAGTTTGAGAAGATAGTAGAACAAATCCAGGCATCCAGCTTTGTAGCCTTTTCTGAAGAGGAGATAGACCCTGCAGGCTTAAGGCACAATAAAGCTCTGCATGTAACTGTGAAATGTAAGGGTTGTATAGTGGCCAAGGTCCTCATCGATAACGGATCAGCCCTCAATGTACTGCCTAGCGCTACCTTAGCCAGGCTGCCGGTTGACCAATCTGATATACGTCAGAGTGCTATGGTGGTGAGAGCCTTCGACGGTACAAGGAGAGAAGTGCTGGGAGACATTGATTTGCCAATCCAAGTCGGTGCATGTACTTGCAACGTCACGTTTCAGGTGATGAACATTGAGCCGGCCTACACTATGTTGTTGGGGAGGCCGTGGATCCATTCTGCGAATGCTGTTCCTTCAACTTTGCACCAGAAAATAAAATACATTAAGGACGGCAAAATCGTCACTGTAAGGGGTGAAGAAGCCATATTGGTCACCAAGCCGCAATCACTTCCTTATGTGGAAGCGGCCGAGGAGTCATTGGAGAGTTCTTTCCAGGCCCTTGAGTTACAAGATACCGGGAAGGAGGGGGCTATGGCTATGGTGGCCAAAGTAATGTCAAGAAATGGGTATCAAGAGGGAAAAGGCCTAGGTACTGCCTTACAAGGGATCGTGGAACCCATACCGACTATTCAGAAGATAGGCCGTTACAGATTGGGTTATGAGGAAGATGCTCTTATGGATGGACGATTCTGGATGAGGAAAACACTTCGGGATCAGAGATTCGATCAGAAAATGGGAAAGATGAAAGTAGTCCCGAGAATCACAGAAGTCTTCACTAAACCGATCATTGAAAATCCAGCAGAGGTGGAAGAATCACCTGATGAACCATCCATCGAAGTCATCTACCTGGATCCCTTATATGAAGCTCTAGTCTCACCGATAGCTGAGGGGCAAGAACTAGACAACTGGACGGCGGAGGACATCCCTGTACTCAATTTCGATTAAAGTACCTTTTGGTTATCTACACTTGATCATTTTGTCCATGGTGGCAAGTGTAATATTGTAAATGGACCTTTTTCTTATGGCATAAATATTAATGAATTAATAGCACATTTTAAATCCAATTCTCTTTTCCTTTCCTTTTGAATTCCATCCTTATAATATGTTCCATTTTTATTCATTCAGGACCATTCATCAATTAACACCCAATAATCCAATAGACTCAGAAATTCCTCTGGTTAATTTTGAAATCCCCATAACTGCCATTACTTCAAGTGATTCTGAGGAAGACCTTACAGAAGAAAGCAATGAAAAAGATGAACCCTCCCTAGTGCCTTGTGAAGACGAAACACACACCATAAATTTAGGCACAGAAGAAGTAAAAAGGGAACTTAAGGTAGTGGAGAGTGAAGAATTGGGAGATATGATCAGTCTGCTTAAAGAATTCCTCGACATATTTTCCTGGAGCTATGATGATATAGTGGGTTTGGACCCTCAGATAGTGACGCACAAAATTCCCCTAATTCCGGGGACAATCCCTGTAAAGCAGAAGTTAAGAAGAATGAACCCCGACACACTGCTCAAAGTTCGGGATGAAGTCAAGAAACAGTATGACGCTGGGTTCCTGGAAGTGGTCAAATACCCCCAATGGGTAGCTAACGTCGTCCCGGTAATGAAGAAGGACGGGAGAGTTAGGGTGTGCGTTGACTACAGGGATCTTAATAAGGCAAGCTTGAAAGACGATTTCCCTCTCCCCCACATTGATGTGTTAGTAGACAATGCTGCGGGATTAGGCAGGTGTTCATGTATTGATGGGGCATCAGGGTATAATCAGATCCCGATGGACGAGGAAGACAAGGATAAGACTGCTTTCATCACTCAATGGGGAGTGTTTTGCTATCGGGTCATGCCTTTTGGGTTGAAGAATGCTGGTGCTACCTACCAGCGCGCAATGGTCACATTATTCCACGATATGATGCATAAAGAGGTGGAAGTGTATGTGGATGATATGATCATTAAATCCAAAGGAAAAGAAAGCTACGTACAGGTGATGAGGAGGGTATTCGAAAGGCTTAGGAAATACCAGTTGAAACTGAACCCTGCCAAATCTATATTCGGAGCTAGATCGGGAAAGTTGTTGGGATTCATAGTAAGCGAGAGGGGAATAGAGGTTGATCCAGACAAGGTTCGAGCTATTCAAGAAATGCCATCCCCAAAAACAGAAAGGGAAGTGCGCAGTTTCCTGGGAAAGTTGAACTACATTTCGAGATTTATTTCTAATCTCACTACCAAAGCTGAGCCTATTTTCAGACTACTCCGGAAGAATAATTCCACCCAGTGGGATTCAGCTTGCCAGGAGGCTTTTGAGAAAATTAAGCAATACTTGACCAGCCCACCAGTATTGGTTCCACCCGTGGCGGGAAGGCCTCTTATCCTGTATATGGCGGTCCAACAGAACTCGATGGGGTGCGTTTTGGGACAACATGATGATACCGGCCGAAAGGAGAGGGCTATTTATTACTTGAGCAAGAAGTTCAACGATTGTGAGTTGAGGTACTCTTTCTTAGAAAAGACTTGCTGCGCATTAGCTTGGACAGCAAATCGCCTCAAGCACTACATGCTGAATCACAAGACATGGCTCATCTCCAGGATGGATCCTATCAAATATGTATTCGAAAGCCCCTTCGTGCCAGGTAGGATAGCCAAGTGGCAGGTTATACTCTCCCAATACGACATAGTCTACATGACCCGGAAGGCAGTAAAAGGTAGCGTGATCGCTGACCTCCTAGCAGAAAATCCTATCCAAGATTATGAAGCTCTGGATTTTGAGTTCCCTGATGAGCATATTAATGAAGTGGACTGCGAAGAAGAGAGGCCAGCCGATGTATGGGAAATGTATTTCGACGGAGCTGTCAATTTGTCCGGTAATGGAATTGGAGCTGTATTGATATCCCCGGATGGAAAACAGTTTCCGATAGCCATTAAATTGAGATTTGACTGCACCAACAACGTCGCGGAATACGAAGCTTGTGTGATGGGTCTACAGGCTGCCATCGAAATGAAAATCAGGAAGTTGGAGGTATACGGAGACTCAGCCCTGATTATTTATCAAGTCAAGGGAGAATGGCAAACCAAGGATCCCAAGCTAATCCCGTATTAGAAGTACTTATTGGAGCTTATCAAAAAATTCGAAGAAATCTCTTTCACTCACCTTAGTAGGGACAAGAATTAATTTGCTGATGCCTTAGCTACTCTAGCTGTTATGGCTCAAATCGAAGAGGGTCAGATGATTCAGACATTGAAGATTAAAGCAAGAAGTGAGCCAGCATATTGCTTCATGATTGAGGAAGAACCCGACGGTAAACCTTGGTATCATGACATTCTGCTCATCTGAGAACTGCAGAATTTCCCTCGGGCAAACCGAAACGAAAAGAGGATGCTTCGGAGATTAGCATTGGGATACTTCCCCAGTGGTGAGACCCTATACAAGAGAGGGTCCAACGGTGAACTGTTGAGATGTGTGGATGCAAAAGAGGCGAAGAAAATCCTTTTTGAGACTCATGAGGGAAATTGTGCAACCCATGCCAATGGGCACATGATGGCTAAGCAAATCATGCGACGTGAGGGTATTTTTGGACCACAATGGAAAAGGATTGCATCGAGTATTTTCGAAAATGCCATAAGTGTCAAATCTATGCCAATCCGATAAATGTGCCACCTCACAAGTTGTTCAACCTCGTCTCACCATGGCCTTTCGCAATGTGGGGCATCGATGTGATTGGTCCCATAAATCCCAAGGCATCCAATGGGCACAGATTCATCCTTATGGCCATCGACTATTTCTCCAAGTGGGTCGAGGCGACATCCTATACGCACATCACACAGAATACGTTTCTCAGATTTCTCAGAAGCAATATTATCTGCCGGCATGGCCTCCCTAATGAAATCGTCACCGATAACGCTAAGAATCTGAATGGTCTGAGGATTCAGAAATTGTGTGATCAATACAAAATCCGACACCTCAATTCCTCCCCATACCGTCCCCAGATGAATGGAGCGGTGGAAGCTGCAAACAAAAACCTCAAGAGGATAATCCGGAAAATGACGGTCACGTATAGGGATTGGCATGATATGCTTCCTTACGCTTTCCACGCATACCGGACTTCTGTAAGAACCTCAACCGGGGCAACTCCGTACTCACTGGTTTACGGGATGGAAGCAGTATTACCTGTAAAAGTTGAAATTCCTTCCCTATGGATCCTGAAGGAATCAGGGATTGATGAGTCAGAATGGATCCGATCGAGGTTGGATCAGTTAAACTTGTTGGATGAGAAAAGATTAACAGCGGCATGTCATGGGCAGTTATACCAGAGGAGAATGGCTAAGGCATTTGACAAAAGCGTTCACCCACGCGAATTTCAACCCGGGGACTTAGTTCTGAAGAAAGTACTGCCGAATCAAAATGATCCCCGGGGCAAATGGTCGCCAACCTACGAGGGACCCTATGTGGTTAAAAGGGCATTTTCTGGAGGAGCCTTGATCTTGACCCACATGGACGGTGGAGAGTTTCCGAGACCTGTGAATGCTGACACCGTCAAGAAATACTATGCCTAAAAAAAAATAAAAAATAAAAATAAAAAAAAAAGTAGGAGTGAAAACCCGAAAGGGCGCTCCTAGCAAAATGTGTGAAAGAAGGCGAAAACCCTGAAGGGGCGCTTTCTGTAAAACAAGTGAAGGATGAAAACCCGAAAGGGCGCCTTGAAAAAGTAAGTTAGCAAAAAAAAAAAAAAACTCTAGGGGTGAAAACCTGAAAGGGCATCCCAAGAACCAAAAAAGGAGAAATAAGGAACGGGGGGCATGAAACCAGGATGAAGAGGAAAATGTCACGGCATGAGGCTTCAGAGAACTTGAAATAATGGCAGTTAAGGGATTTCAAGATCAACCGCAAGGAATATGTGAGATCTATCCTTGTACCCTTCTTCTTTGAAACTTCTTCTTTGTTTTTATTAAAACCGTAATAAAATCACACTTCATTCCCCATGTTTCTATCTTTCCCTTATATTTATCTTTCTGCAATCTCGTTATTTAATGCGCTATTTAAATCAGTTAAAATTTTTGCCATAAGATTAAGATTTGACAATTGATAACCTCACGTACTTTACTATGAGATTTGCAGGGAATGACCTAAAAAAAAAAAAAAACTAGAGGTGAAAACCCTGAAGGGCACTTCTAGCCATATAGACGAAGGGGAAGTAAAAACCCGCGAGGGTGCTTTTCAGGAGAAAATCTGAAAAACAGAAATGGGGCATTTGAAGAAACAATGCCATAGGTCAAGTCTTGCAACTCGTCCTCCATTCGTCATTGGTCTTCGAGATTCTGTTAAGTACACTTCATTGGGGAAGAACTTCTTGTGTCCGGATCAGGCTTGCTTTGTGAGTGCAATTTACATTTCCTGTTATCAACCTCTCGTTCCTTGATCTAAGTTTATTTTAATTTTCCGCATTTAAATTTCCTGCTATCAACCTTTGGTTCCTTGATCTAAGTTGATTTTAATTTCCCGCATTTAAATTTCCTGTTATCAACCTCTGGTTCCTTGATCTAAGTTGATTTTAATTTCCTGCAATTTACATTTCCTGTTATCAACCTCTGGTTCCTTGATCTAAGTTGATTTTAATTTCCCGCAATTTAAATTTCCTGTTATCAACCTCTGGTTCCTTGATCTAAGTTGATTTTAATTTACCGCATTTAAATTTCCTGCTATCAACCTCTGGTTCCTTGATCTAAGTTGATTTTAATTTCCTGCAATTTACATTTCCTGCTATCAACCTCTGGTTCCTTGATCTAAGTTGATTTTAATTTCCTGCAATTTAAATTTCCTGTTATCAACCTCTGGTTCCTTGATCTAAGTTGATTTTAATTTCCTGCAATTTAAATTTCCTGCTATCAACCTCTGGTTCCTTGATCTAAGTTGATTTTAATTTCCCGCAATTTAAATTTCCTGCTATCAACCTCTGGTTCCTTGATCTAAGTTGATTTTAATTTCCCGCATTTAAATTTCCTGCTATCAACCTCTAGTTCCTTGATCTAAGTTGATTTTAATTTCCCGCATTTAAATTTCCTGTTATCAACCTCTGGTTCCTTGATCTAAGTTGATTTTAATTTCCTGCAATTTACATTTCCTGCTATCAACCTCTGGTTCCTTGAACTAAGTTGATTTTAATTTCCTGCAATTTAAATTTCCTGTTATCAACCTCTGGTTCCTTGATCTAAGTTGATTTAAATTTCTTGCAATTTAAATTTCCTGTTATCAACCTCTGGTTCCTTGATCTAAGTTGATTTTAATTTCCTGCATTTAAATTTCCTGCTATCAACCTCTGGTTCCTTGATCTAAGTTGATTTTAATTTCCCGCATTTAAATTTCCTGTTATCAACTTCTGGTTCCTTGATCTAAGTTGATTTTAATTTCCTGCAATTTACATTTCCTGTTATCAACCTCTGGTTCCTTGATCTAAGTTGATTTTAATTTCCCGCAATTTAAATTTCATGTTATCAACCTCTGGTTCCTTGATCTAAGTGTATTTTAATTTCCCGCATTTAAATTTCCTGTTATCAACCTCTGGTTCCTTGATCTAAGTTGATTTTAATTTCCTGCAATTTAAATTTCCTGTTATCAACCTCTGGTTCCTTGATCTAAGTTGATTTTAATTTCCCGCATTTAAATTTCCTGCTATCAACCTCTGGTTCCTTGATCTAAGTTGATTTTAATTTCCCGCATTTAAATTTCCTGTTATCAACCTCTGGTTCCTTGATCTAAGTTGATTTTAATTTCCTGCAATTGACATTTCCTGCTATCAACCTCTGGTTCCTTGATCTAAGTTGATTTTAATTTCCTGCAATTTAAATTTCCTGTTATCAACTTCTAGTTCCTTGATCTAAGTTGATTTTAATTTCCTGCAATTTAAATTTCCTGTTATCAACCTCTGGTTCCTTGATCTAAGTTGATTTTAATTTCCTGCAATTTACATTTCCTGTTATCAACCTCTGGTTCCTTGATCTAAGTTGATTTTAATTTCCTGCAATTTACATTTCTTGCTATCAACCTCTGGTTCCTTGATCTAAGTTGATTTTAATTTCCCGCATTTAAATTTCCTGCTATCAACCTCTGGTTCCTTGATCTAAGTTGATTTTAATTTCCTGCTATCAAACTCTGGTTCCTTGATCCAAGTTGATTTTAATTTAACTTCTGATACTGATCCCTAGGTCACTGACTTAGGTATGCCTTAGTTTCGGACACCTAATCGTCCAAAATACGGGTCTAAATCTTTACATAATTCCTACACGGGAAATTTTTCCCTTAATAGAAATTATGTAAAGAGGGGCAGCTGTCGACACCATATTTTGGCCGATCCCCAGAATCAATAAACCTTGAAACCGATCCCCAGCACTAAATTTTCCTTTGCCAGCCAACTACATTTCCGACCTCTCTTTGCCATATTACCGATCTCTCTTCACAGAAAATTGAATCAATGCTAAGCCCTCGTATCATCTAAGGCCTTGCCAAGTCGCTCACCGATCTCTCAAGCTAATTGTCAAATTTCCTGACCGGTCGATTACATTCCCGATCTCTCCTGTCAAACAAAATTGAGTCAATACTAAATCTTTATGTCACTGGTCTTATTGCCGATTTCTCATTTTAAGTTCAGGAATAATTAAGATTCCAATCCGATGTAATGATGATCTTGATTTTAAGTGGGTTCACCAAATTTCCAACTTTAATCAGGTCCCGATTAATGTTGATTCTCTACTGATCTTATGCTCACTATGTCTTCCGATCTCTCACACTTAGGTTAATAATCACTTTCAAGTTCTTTCAAGATACTCAAACAATCAAGTGTTTAATAATTTAGAAATGTTCCGATCACAACCATTCATTGAACAAAAGAGTCATTTCATTTCATTTCATTTCAGAATTTGTACAAGTTATTCGGCTGGGGGATCACCCCCAGCCTGATCTACATTTCGCTCACCCTCTCCCTCCTCCTCACTATCCTCACCCTCGCCTCAGAGCAGTCGGCTATCCAAGAGAAGTCCTCCTCTGGGTAACGCTTCTGGAGTTCGGCTAAGAGGTCCTGGTGAGCATTCACATAAGCACCTGCTATTCCTGTCACCATTTCTTCGTCTTTCGCCTTAAGCTCCTCGATAAGTTGAGCGACCTGAGAAGCTTCGTTGGCCCGAAGCGCCTGGACTTCCCCGAGAGCACGATCCTTTTCAGCCAGAACATGAGACTGTTCGGCCAGCTTGTCTTCATAGAACTTCGCCCGCCCCTCAACTTGAGATATGTAATCCTGAGTGGATAGGAGTTGGGATCGGAGAGAAGCCACTTCCTGATTCTTCTTCTCGATCTCCTTACCCAGGCGATGAGCCTTTTCCCGAACTATGTGCTGGTTCACCAGACACTCCACATTCAGGCTCATGGATCGAGTCAGGATATCGTCAAGGTTGTCCGGAGACAGTCTGTCCCGATCCTCCCGAAGGCAGATAGAAGACCCCAAGACTTTGGCAAAATCAGGGTTCTCCCGAACAGTCCGATTGTTCTCCGAGAAGCGACGACTTGAGCGCCACGAGAAGAGGGCTTCGAAGAAGGTCGAGAACGACCCCCTTCTGTGCTTGGAGCAACTGGAGGAGGTGGAGCCGGCTCTTCCTGTTGAGGAGGAGATCGGACAGCTTCAGTGATCGGCGGCCCCGAAGGTCGGGACGGGCCTCCTTGCGTCTCCCCTGGTTCATGGCCGGGAGTTTGAAGTAGGGCCGAACGCTTCATCTCCTTTATTTTCCGGGAAATCTCTCTCTCCTTCTTCCGCTTCCTAGAACCTTCACCGCCCGCCATACCTACACAAAAAAAAAGGTCAGTGAGATCGATAAGGTCCAAAGATCTGAGAAATAGAAAATACCGATGCCAAGATCAGAGAGCTGAAGCCCGTGCTTTTCGCCCGTGATCAACTCCATCATCCAATGATGCAGCTCGGCAGTCACCGCATCTAAACAGGAGTACTTTTGGGTGGCAGCTTGATTCTTCAGCTCCAGCACTATTAGGCTTTCCTCCTTGTTCAGGGTAATACGCTTCGGAATCAAGGGCCCCTGATGCCACCAGCTACGGGGGAAGTCCTCGAAGCAGGTCGGATTTTTGCTCCTCAGAATGAAGAAGCGGTTCTTCCAATTCTTAAGAGAGGAGGGCAGATCGGTGAAGAGCCCGCAATGAGGCTTCGCCTAAAAGAACCAATGCTCGTCGTCCTTTCGGCAAGTTAGCCTGTGCAGTTCGGCGAACACCTTAGCCGTAGGTCTGATTCCCTTAGCTCGGCACAGGCCTCGGAAGGCTACCAAGATCCGCCACGAGTTAGGGTGAATTTGGGCGATGCACACTCGGTGGAATTTTAGGACCTCCTTGAAGAAGTCGTCCAGGGAATCAAGACCGCCTTTAATCGCTCCTCGTATACCATCACCATGTCATTCTCTTCAAAGGAGTGATCGGCTCGGTGATCGCCGTGACACCGGATAAGTTCATATGAATCGGGCTCTATGTTGTACTCCTGGCTAAACGACTGCAGATCGGTTTCTTGCAAGATCGACGGCAGCTCTTCCATAGGAAGATTCTCCCTCCCCGAAGGAGGTGCATGCCTTGATGGTGCGATCCGTCCCCGAGCTGGAACGGAGACCCTAGGAGGTTCTGGTTGCGCGCTTGGCCCGACCACCTCTTCTTCGTCAGACGACCACGAGAACTGAATGGAAGGAGGGCTCGCCGCTCTCTGACCCTCGGCACCGCTCATTTTCAAAGGAAATAAAGAACTTAAACTAAAAAGAAGATAAAAGCCCTTACCGGAGTCTGATCGGCGTCGGAAGAACTTGAGTAAACGAGAAAACTTTGAGGTTGTGAGCGAGAGATTGAAAATGACATACAGGAGCAAATGGCTAACCCCCCCACCCCTATTTATACTCGTCCGAGCATTTAATGCTCACGAGGTTCCAGGCAGCGCATCGGTTAGCGGGACTCACCAGCTGTTCTGACACGTCTCATGAATATTCCTAAGATTCCATAAAGAGATCGGTTAATTATAGAGCGGTAGATCCAGGTGTTTCGAATTACATATCAGATAAGTGTCATTCAGGTAAAGAATCTGATCGGATAATCATATTAGAGCTCGAAAAATAATCAATGCAATAATAACAAGATGAGAATTGACTTTTATTTCCAAGAGATCGGATTACATCATTTGGGCAATCTTTAGGGATCGGAATAATAGAGATCGGAAGATGGGAGATTAGCATGAGAGATCGGAATAGGAGCGTGGGAAGGATCAGAAGGCAAGAAGAATAAGACAAATCCCAAATAACCGTCGTCAGAATCAGAGCCGAGGTAGTTAAAGCGTGGCAGACAAGATCTCCAACGCACGCCTAAGAATCTCCCGCAATGCTGACAGGTGCCAGGGTATGTCATGACAGTCCTGTACATCCCAATCTCCACCGTTGATCTCACTTGTAAGGACGAGCCCGGAGCCCTTGGATCAAGAGTAGAGATGACAAGACCAGCGCCTTTCACTCTTAGCCCTCGGATCGTTCCGGACAAAAGGATTTGAGACCGTCAGATTGAAAGGAGAAAAGGACAAATATTCTGAAGAATAATCTCAGCCGTTCATTTTTGTTCTCTTTAATTCTCGAGCATCCGATCATGTCCTTCAAAATCCAGACCCTCCATCTCCCTCAAAATAAATCCTGACCCTTCATGGGGAGCACCCGATTCCTATAAATACCTTCATGAAAAACTGTTCAAAGGACGGGCAAAAAAAAGAGAGGTAGTTATTATAGCGGAAGAACTCTGAAACTTCATTCAGTTTGTTATTCTACTACTTAGAAGTGTTGATTAGAAAGACTTTTGAAACTAGTTTTCTGAAGGGTTTTCTTAAAAAGGGATTCTGAATACTGGAACTCTACATTTCCAGTTTGTTCATTATCTGGTCACACTCTCACTTTCAGCCCTTTATCATCTCTGTTTTCATTCCCATTGCCCAAGCTTAACTTCATTCCACTCGATTTTTATCTTAATCTGATTGCATTTTAGCTAAGCACCCTTCAGTTCACGACGAACATCAGCCCTCAGGCTAATCAGTCCGCTGTCTTATCACTATTTGTCACCCCGTAGTTATTTCAATAAATTTGGCTCCTTACAGGTAAATGCTCATACTGCTGTTTTATTAAGTGTTTACGTTTACTTTTCGCACTTTCTTTGTTCTTCTTACATATGCGATTTTCTCCAAGTTCATTTTGTGCAAAAGAACCCCAAAGAATGTTACTCTCGAGTTATTTCTTTAGTGATCAGTCCATCATTTTATTAATCTTCGTCATTTCTGAATGCAAGTTTTCTAGCTCCTAGTAGCGTGTAAGTGGTTGGGTAAAACGTAGGTAACTGCAACTTAAGGGTCTCTTTTAAGAGAGAGAGCCTGAATAACACGTCAAGAAAATAGCCAAACTATTAGGCTAACGTAAACGGCAATTCGGAAAGATGCCATAAAGTGGAATAAAACTAAAGTAAACGAAACAGAATAGATCGGACATTAATAGGTGTAAAGTGACCTTAGGGGAGGTCAGCAAAATTCAGTCCAGCTTCTCTTATTTAGTCACAAAATATCAATTAGTTAAAAGAAGCCTTATCCCCAGCACCTTAGAACGCCAGAATCCTTAGCTTTAGGACCTTATGACATGTAGCTGAAATTAAAATTCGGGAGATCGGAAAGATCCCATTCAGGTTCCTGTTAATTTAAAAAAGATCGGAAGAGAGTTCTTATCCGGTCTCAAATCAAAATTTTAAATAAATACTTAACAGAGATCGGAGGAGAGTTCTTATCCGGTCTCAAATCAAAATTTTAATAAATATTAAATAGAGATCGGAGGAGAGTTCTTATCCAGTCTCAACTCAAAATTTTAATAGACATTAAATAGAGATCGGAGGAGAGTTCTTATCCGGTCTCAACTCAAAATTTTAATAAATAGAGATCGGAGGAGAGTTCTTATCCGGTCTCAACTCAGAATTTTAATGAATATTAAAGAATTCGGAGAAGAGTTCTTATCCGATTCTTAAATTAAAATTTTAATAAAATATTCCTTTCAAATAAAATTAACACGCAAACAGTAACTCACTAAGGTTGTCTCATTTACTTATGTATCTGGGTGATCCAAATTTAGTGAAAAATCAAATGTTCCTTTAGTCAAAAGGATTAACATGTCCATTCAAGCCTTCCTAACTAACACAAAAATTAAATCTACTTATCCTTATTAAGGGACGAGGTGGGGTGCCTAACACCTTCCCCACCCGTTTACGGACCCCGAACCTAGAATCTCTGTTTTGAAGTGGTTTTATTTCAATTTATCTTCACAAATGGTTTTCTTTAGTTTCCCTTAAAACTAAGGTGGCGACTCCTCACTCTTTCCCACTTCGGTGAGGGTTCGTTCAGGCGACCGCAAAATCCCTTGCGACAATATGGGAAGGTGATCTCAATGAAAGTTGTTCCTCTATGTCTTAGTTTTATTTTCCTTTTTGAATCACTCAATTTGGAGTTATGTAGCTCTAGTTATGGTTAATTTACTAAATATTGTTTTAGGTGTCTTACCCTGCAATTCCATGTTTTCAAGATTTTTACCTTAAATTTGCATTCTATATCCTGGCATCCTCAGCTCATAATTTGGACCAGTCCCAAAAACAATGTTTTAGGCCTTTGTCTTATGTTTCCAAATCATTTTTAATCACTTCAATTAGAGTTTTATAGGGGAATTTATGGCCTGATAACCATTCAAAGGTCATAGGGCAAATTGACTACACTGCAAGAATTTTAGATTTGGCATTCCTAACTTACCCCAATATGCCCTATGAACTGGGTTTAGGTCCAAACATAAAGTTTTTAGTTCTATGTCTTATGGTTATTTTGGCTTTGGAATCACCTAATTTTCTATAGTGTAGCTTGAGTTATGACAATTTTGCCAAAACTAGTCGATGCCTAATCCTTCACATTTTCCAGGTTTAGTCCAGCATTTGGGTAGATTTATTGGACTAAATTTGTCTAGCAATTTGATCAAGTTAGAGTCATAATTTGGCTTCATGATCTTCATAACAATTGTTATCCTATGTCTCAGGGTTCCGTAGGTTCAAGAATCACCTAAATTGGAGTTTTATAGAGTGAGTTATGCCTAATTGAATAAGTATTATTCATATGGTAATTTTCTCCAGGTCTAGAATTAGTAATCCAGATTCAAGCCTAAATTAAGGTAACTTATGGTCATTTTCTGAGCAGACTTTCCCCATGAAAGTTAGATAATTATGTCTTAGGTTTCATTTCTAATTGGTTTCACACCAATTGGAGTTGTGTAACTCAACTTATAGGCTTCTAAACACACTGGACTCAAGTGTCTAGATTTCAACACATTCATCACACTATCATTCCATTAATTCCATTCACTAACCAACATTAATTCACATTCAATACACCTAAATTGACTATAATTTAACCTTATAAGCACCAATTGAACATCATACTACAAAAGCCCTAATTCTCCAAAACCCTAATTTCACATCTTCCCAATTCATGCAATTTCAACACACCAATCATATATACAACCTCAATTAAGCTAGAATTCATGCTCAATTCAATAAAAACACATCAAAAGCCTACTCTCCCATGGCTAGCCGAAATTTAAGTTCCCCTCATACATGCATAATTTCATTATTTCTCAAGTAAATTTCCCATAACTAAACTCAATTCAAGTGATTATATAAGAAAGGAAGCTTAGAAGTCTACTTACCTCACTTTAGCAATTTCCTCTCTTCCACTACTCTTCAAATTTCTTGGTTTTTTAGCTTCTAATCTTCAAATCAAGGTCCAAGTTATGTTTTTCTCAAGATAAGCCATGGGAAACATGGAAGAAAACTAAGGATTTATAAGCTTAAAATGTTGAAAATGGAAGGAGAGGGAGATAGAGGAGGAGCCAGCTGGTTTGGAAAGAAAGAAAGAAGATAAAATCTCATTTATTAGTTTTTTTCTTCTTTTTAAAATTATCAATATATATATATATATTAATTTAAAATTTTAATTATAATTATTTTAATTATAACAATCTCCTTAATCCCCTTTATGTCCTATTTACATTTTCATACACCTCTTCATGATTTTAATTCTTTTTCAATGTTTCAATCTCACTCATTTTAATTGAAATTTAGGTCAAAATTCAACTCTTAGAGTGAATTGACCAAAATGCCCCTCATCGAGTTATTGTCCATCTTTTTCCATAATCTCGATGAGTCCTTAGGTTTTGATTCACTTATTTATGCTTGTTCTCTTATCATTTCTTTGATTTCAATTTCCCAATAATTTCTAAATTAATCCTTCATTGAGTTCTCGATAAGGTTCCTTATGAAATTAGGGTAGCAACTGAACTCACAGTCGCTTCCCATGTCGGTCACCCATCTTCGGGACTCAGGCTTATTTAATCGATTTGTACTTCATTTCTATTATTTTCCTCCAATTTCATTTGACCTTCATTAATTTAATTTATGGTTTTTCTATATGATTTAAATATGTTTCCAGACACTCTAATTGTCCGAACAAACATTGGTCATCGAAATAGTAGAATGTACGAAACTACTTAGTACGAGGGTGTTACATGATAAATCAAGGTATGGGTATTTGTATTTAATGAAATACTATCATGAATTGTTTGAAAAGTTTAAAGAATTTAAATCTAAAGTAGAAAAACAAAAAGAAAAAAGTATTAAAACTCTACGATCAGATCGGGGAGGAGAATACTTGAGTACTGAGTTTGATGAGTTCCTAAAGGAATACAGCATATTTCTTAATTGAATCCTCCAGGAACACCACAATTAATTGTGTATCTGAAAGAAGAAATCATACCCTATTAGATATGATATGTAGTATGATGAGCTATACAGATCTTCTAATTTCCTTTTGGGGATTTGCACTTGAGATAGCTTTATATATTCTTAAAAGAGTTCCTTCCAAATCAGTCTCTTTTACCCCGTATGAGATATGACATGAAAGACAACCAAGTCTTAAACATGTTAAGATTTGGAGTTGTTCAGCTTATATTAAAAAGCTGAAAACTGAGAAATTGGAAACCAAATCTAAAAAGGGACGGTTTATTGGGTATCCAAAAGATAGTTTTGGATATTATTTCTATATTCCTTCATCCTAAAAAGTTGTGATAAGTCGAAATGCCATATTTCTTGAAAAGAGTTTATTTAAAAGGCGAGCAAAGGAAGGTAAATAGAACTAGAGTTAGAGAATTCCAACTAACCAACAAACCAAATGGATATCGATCCAACCAGTTAGCCTTAACTTATTGATGATATATCCACAACACAACCTCAAGGGTCAACTAGAATATCTCGTCCACCAAAGAGATATAGATTTTTTCATGAAAATGAATAAGAGTTATTTGTTCATGAGGAAATATATCATAGTGATAATCCTTTAACCTATAAAAAAGCTATATCAGATAAAAACTCTTCAAAATGGATCGAAGCAATGAGATCTAAAATGGATTCCATGTACAAAAACCAAGTTTGGGATCTTGTAAACCCTCCTGAAGGTATTGCACCTATAGGAAATAAATGGGTTTTCAAAAAGAAAATTGATTTTGATGAAAAGGTAAAGACCTATAAAGTAAGACTAGTTGCGAAAGGGTTTCGCCAAAGGCAGGGGATCAACTATGAGGAGACCTTCTCGCCTGTTACTATGCTTAAATCCATTAAGATTTTATTGGCTATAGTAGCATACAATGACTATGAAATTTGGCATATGGATGTCTAAACAGCCTTTCTCAATGGATATATTAAGGAAGACATATTCATGGAACAACCTAAGGGTTTTGAATCACAAGATGGTTCCAAAGTATGCAAGCTAAAATAATCCATTTATGGATTAAAACAAGCTTCGAGGAGTTGGAACATTTGTTTTGATGAAGCCATTAAATCTTTTGGTTTTATCAAGAATGAGGATGAACCATGTGTATACAAAAAGATTAGTGGGAGCGCAATCGCTTTCCTAGTTTTATATGTGGATGATATCTTATTAATAGATAATGATGTCGGTATGCTTACTACTGTGAAACTATGATTATCAAATACTTTCTCCATGAAAGACTTAAAAGAGATAACTTATATTTTTGGTATTCGCATCTATAGAGATAGATCAAAAAGATTAATAGGTTTATCCCAAAATCTCTACTTGGAAAAGGCGTTAAAGATGTTTAACATGCTTGATTCCAAGAGGGGATTGTTACCAGTAATGTATGGTATCCATCTTTCTAAGGAAATGTCTCCAAAGGCACCTGAGGAAAGAGAGAAGATGGCCAGAATTCCATATGCTTCAGTAATTGGAAGTTTAATGTATGCAATATTATGTACAAGGTCGGATATCGTTTATGCTATTAATTTGACTAGCAGGTTTCAATCCAATCCAGGTTTGAAACACTGGATAGCTGTCAAGAATATTCTTAAGTACTTGAGAATAACTAAGGATTTATTCTTGATATATGGAGGAGGTGATATTCAAATAGATGGTTTTACATATTCTGATTTTTAATCAGACATGGATGATAGAGAGTGTATCTTCAATTTTGTATTCATATGTAATGGAGGAGTAGTGAGTTGGAAGAGTTTCAAACAGTCTACAACTATGGACTCTACTACAGAAGCCGAGTATATTGCTGCATCGGATGCTGCAAAAGAAGCTATTTGGATAAAAAATTTCATAACAGAACTTGGAGTGGTTCCATCAATTGTATCACTAATTCCACTGCATTGTGATAACAATGGTGTGGTCATACAAGCAAAGGAACCCTGATCTCACCAGAAATCTAAACACATAAAAAGGTACTACCATATTATCAGAGAAATATTTGGGAGAGGTGATGTAACCATGCAGAAAATAGCTTTGGCTGATAATTCGACTGATCCCTTCACCAAGGCCATAACACAAAACTAGCTGGACTGACATCTTGAGAATATGGGTCTTAGATTTTGTAATGAATGGCTCTAATGCAAGTAGGAGATTTGTTAGTAGTATGCCCTAGAGCATATCATTGTATTGTATCATGTAAATATTTATTCCCATTTAATGGCAATTATTCTTTTTATTTATGTTCAAATGGTTTGAATTTAATTGAAAATATCCTTTAATATTTTGTTAGATGTTCTATTCTTAAGTTGTTAAGAATATGAGTGACAGAACATTCTAGTACAAGTATTACAAATTCGATTCACAATCTAGGATACTTCATTGGGAATGAATTATCTGGAAAGATTGTCACCTATGATTGTTTCCATAAATTAGTATGAGATACTAATGGAATGGAATGGTGAGTCTCATGCCATACGACAAACATGGTGGGCACTTATATGATAAGTAGGCCGAATCAGTGACATAAGATGACTTGTACATGGAGTTTACTCTTGTCAATACAAAATCTTCTAGATCATAATAGTGCATATAATCCATTGACCTGAGGTAACACAGTTATCTTGTATATAGGTGGTTTGAGTTTGATACTGCTTTCAGACTTGTGCTAAGTATGAGTATATGGGCATGTATTGGCTCCGACTAGTTATATATGGAGATAGGTATTAGTCAAGATGGGATCTGTTACCCTAAGTAAATAGGGATAAAATTCTATGTTCATTTAATTGTTCTTGATAATTTAAGTTCCTGGCTAGGACAGATAAATTTAGTCAGGAAAGAGTTTCTGACAGGAAAATCTTATTAATCAAGAATTAAAATTAAAAGAGAACATATGATTCAAAGCAATTAGAGTTTGACATAAATCATGACTTTAGGTTGAATTGAGATTTTGTAATGGAGAGATTTTAGTGCATGGTATATATGATCAAAGGTTCATGAATTAGAGAATAAATTCATAATTAATTAGGTAGTCATAACACTTAATGCTAGATGTCAACTATAACTAATGAGAACTCAAATGAAAAGGAAATTTCAATTTGAGTTTGGAACAGTTTCGATAATATTAAGGAGTTAATATTATTCTCATTGTCAATTAGTAATGAACCTAGTAATTCACACACATAAGAGCAATTTGATCAAAGCAAAATTAATTTAATTAATTAATTTATTTATTAGTTTAATTGATTAATTGAATTAACTAATTTAGTTTGCAATTAGATTGCAATGACTTGAAACTAAATTTATCAATGGAAGTTTTCAAGTTAATTTTTAAAGTGTTTAAATATAAACTTGAAAATTAACTTAAGGAAGAAAATGAATTTTGACTAGTTTGACTTGTTAAAGTTTGACTAAGTTGACTTGGTCAAACATGGAAAGAAATTAATTAATTAATAGTTGATTAATTAATTAATTGACATGATTAATTTTTAATTAATCAAATCTTAATTTCTAAGTTAATATTAAGCTTGGACAAGTGGACCAATAGGATTGGGACAACACTTTTAATTAGCTTATTGAAAGTGCACACTTGTTAGCGAATATTAATTATGAAATGAAGATATTTAGTTTAAGAGATAGGAAGAAATTAATATGTCTTCTTCTACCATCTCTTGGCTAGCCACATGTCACACCCTATCCCTTATAAGGCATGACATGTTCCCGTAGCATACCTAATGAATTACCAAACTCCACCTACAGATAACCCATTAGTTATGCTACAAAGGATTTTAAAACAAACCATAACTTTTTATCTTATCAATTCTTTTGCGGAAAACTGCATGAGAATAGTTAAAATTCCATGTAAACATTCATTGGAAATAATGATAGACTAAATATTACAAAAGTTACATTTTCATAAGTCTCAAAGTAAAATACAAAATAGTTACAAACTCAAAATGAGATAGCAATGCAATGCTTTTAAATACAAACTGCTCAATATCCGTACATCCATACATATAGGTACAAAATACATCCAAAGGAATCACAAGGGTATACCTAATGTAAATACCCACAAACAATACCAAAATGCTGCTTTCAAGTCTCTCACTCGGCAGCCTTCTCCTTTCCCTTACCTGCGACAGCAGAAAGAAGCTATCGCTGAGTATATCACTCAGTGGTGCACAACTAATAACTTTAAAACTTAAGATAAAACACAATTTGTCAAAGCATAATAAATCACATTTTTCTTAAGCATGAAAACTTCACAAGAGTTCTAAGTTCATAAGAGACATTTATTTGAATAACATTGCAAATGAGAAATCATACTTCATAAATCACAATTCACAAAGCATTAGTGTTGCCAACACCAACACACAGTTTAGGCCATGACACAAAATTTCACGATCAGTGCCGTGTTGTACACCATGACAAAGCAATCTCAACCTCACTAACCATTATTAATGAGGGAAGGGCTAGCTAGCTAATGAGTACTCATATAGTCTTACCCCACTAACCGTTATTAATGGGAGACATAATCAATATCAATTACCAACCCCAAGTAGGAGAGTTAGAAAGGGATCACATGCTAACTGTGGTTTCAAAACAGTTTCCAAAAATTTTCCATTCAACAATCACATTTATAAACCAATAAACACATTTAAATTCATCATAATATCCAAATAAAGGTAGCAACACCTAAATTTCTTAAATGCAAGAGAAAAACCATATTTCAGTCAAAGTAAACTTTTTCAAAGCAAACTCATTCAATTTAACACATTCCAAGCAATTTACAAATTTAAAAACGAAGAAAATGTTAGTTGTGCACAAGCCTTCAATGCTCTCCTTTATTGTTACCTACTTCTCCTTGTCCGTTCCAACTTCTTTTTCTACTGAAAATACACAAATAGAATACCTCAATACCAATCTCAATTTCTGCCAAGAACTCATTATATGCATGTCTAATGCATCCCAAGTTAGCTTTGAAAATTTTAGAATATTTTGGTTTTGGGACAGCTTGGTGCCCCAATTTTTGAACCCAATTTTTACCTAGTTTTGATCATAATTTGATGAGGTGTTCCTCATGAAAATTGTTCATTTGGGTCTTAACTTTATTTTCCTTTTTGAATCGCCTAATTCGGAGCTGTGTAGCTCAAGTTATGTCCAAAACACCATTACTGTTAACATCACTGTTCATGCTGCAGATTTTGTTCTGGCAGATTTATCGATCCAACTTCGTTCAGCAATTTGACCAAGTTAAGTCCATAATTTGGTCTAATTTTCTTCATATTAAATGTTATACTATGTCTTATGTTTCCATCGGTTTAAGAATCTCCTAAATCGGAGTTTTCTAGAGAGAGTTATAGCCTTGCAAAGTTTACTGTTCATTTAGTCAATTTTAGGTGCCCAGATTCTGGCAGATTCGGTGACCCGAATTCATTTCGCAATTTGATTGAGTTAAGTTCATAATTTGGCCTAACATTCTCCATATGAAATATTCTACTATGTCTTAGGTTTCCATCGGTTCAAGAATCACCTAAATCGGAGTTTTCTAGAGAGAGTTATAGCCATTGAAACTTTACTGCTCATATGGCAATTCTGCAGTTTTGCAGATTCAGTAACTCAACTTTGCTCAATAATTTGATTGGGTTAATGGCATAATTTTGGTTTGTGTTCTTCATGAAAGTTTTAGGTCTATATCTCATCTAACTACTGGTAAAATTTCAGGTCATTTTGACCTACCTAGCTCGAGTTATGACCCACACACGATTACTGTTTATGTGTACTGTTCATACTGCAATTTTTCAAGTTTGGTTAGTTTGTTCACTAGGTTTTGGTCACTTTTTAGGCATGCTTTCTAAATGAAAATTGTATCATTTATTGCCTATTTTCAGTCCCAATTGGTCCCATATCAATTGGACTTGTAAAATTTCATTTTTGGTCCCTCAAAGTTGACTTTTGGTCATGCTTCATACCCAATCCGAATTTGGCTTTGATTTAAACACTTCTAACACACTTAATTAGGTCACAAATGGCTATTTCTTTCCTTAAACTATGTCAAAGACATCATTTAGCACTTCTTGACATTTTTTGTCTCTAAACCCTAATGTTCAAAACCCTAATTTTTCTCCCATTTGGCCAAAACCCTAGTTTAGGTTCCATATATATTTTCTTTCATTTTCTTATGAAATTTCATCATAAATTAACTTCATTCCAAGCTTATACAACTAATCTAACATGAAAAGAAAATTACCTCTTGTTGATTTCTTTCCAACTTCACTTTTCTTCCAATTCTTGTTCTCCTTGCTTTTAATCCCTCAATCAAAGATCTCTTTGATGTTTTCTTTTAGTGGGCTATGGAATTTATGAAGGGAATTTAAGAAAAGTAAAACTTGGGAGGGGAAATAGGGTGGTGGCCTCTTATGAAAAAAAAGAAATGAAGAAGACATTTGTCTTCTTATTTATATATATATGTATATATTTATCCCCAAAATTAGCTTATTAAAATTATAAATTTTAATTGTGTCATAAGGATAATTAAACTTAAATTTTTATTCCCTTTTTTTTTTACATTTACACTTAATTTTTTTCTTTTAATTAAATAATTAAATTTAACTATCAAAAGCCCATAAGTCTTTCATTTTAATTTTGTCATAATGGAAACGAAAGTTTAAGTTTTCATTTCTTAAATTTTCCCTTACATATTTTTTTACTTGAATTTTTCTTCAATTTTTATCCCATAATTCAATTCATTAATTTCATTTAATTTAATTGACATTTTGGTCAAAAGTCAACTCTTGAGATGAATTGACCAAAATGCCCCTCATCGGGTCATAATCCTTCTTTTTATAATACCCGATGAGTCCTTAGCTTTTTTGTTCACTAGAATTTTTATTGTGTCTATCTCAATTAATTTTCTATTTATTTTTGGTCCTCAAGGTGTCTTTGAATAGTATTAGTCACAGACCAAAAATGGTACTATTCATAACTCGGAGGTTCGGGGTGTTACAGCTACTCTTCTCCTTCTCCCTTAGTTTCATCTTCATCTTTGAGACTAAGAATTCAAGAGAATCAAATGTTGTTGCTCTTGAATTACAATTTAGAAAGTGTTTCTCATCACTTTCAAAGGAGAAAACTTGAAACAACATACTCTTCCTCCCTTCCAATTTCTGGCCGAACCACAAGGAAGTGAAGGAGGAGGTTTTTATGTTAATCAAGTGGCTTTGATCAAAGAGCTTGTGTGGACAAGCTAGAGGACTATCAATTGGTGGCCTTGCCTCTTAGATTAGGTATTTTGAATCTGATTCTATGCCTATTGGGTAAGAATTCTCTAAAACCCTAACTTGTTAAAATTTGAGATAATTATTTCCTAATGGCAATTAGGCTTAATTAGCAATTGAAACGTAATTTAGTGAGACTAAGTGATGTGGTTTTTAATAGCTTAATGTGGTTGCATGATACATGAAACCCTAGGTTATGAAAAATTTTAAATTGCTAATATTTGTGCCTATTGATAAATTGATCTTGCAATTGGTGCATTTCTCTTTCAATTGATATCAGAGCCACCCTAATTTGCCATTAGGAATATTAATTCATGTTATAGGTAGTTTGGGACATTTATATGTTGCATGGGATGTAATTGGAAACAAGCAAAACTCAAAAGAAAATTGTTAGAATTGAATCAAGCATGGTGAGACTATCCTCACCTTTAATTCGACCAAAATTTGACTTTTTGCAAACAATTTTATCTTTTTGAGTTAACTTATTTAATGTTGTTGGACATGCATGAGATGATGTTTAAAACTATTAGATACTAAGAAAAATCATAAATTTTAAGTGAAACACCATTATGCCAAGGTGGAATGTCCATTAGGCTAATGATGTGATCAAGGCATTTTCTTAACTTGTATGACTTTTCTTAGTGATTAAATTGGTTAATCTAAGGCCCAAATTGAATATAACATGATTATGAATGAGATTCATGGTTGATTAGATTTAATTTGAATATGTGGTATTTAAAATTAAATATATGTTCATGTGATGAATGTATGGATATTGGCATGAAGGGTGATCATGGACTTTAGAAGACCAATGTGATTGTGTTTCTATTTATTCCTATGGACTTGTAATAATTATTTTAATTCTTACAAGGGCTATATCATAAGTTGTTGTGATAGATTTCTTAGGTTATAATTTATTTATTTGAGCTTGTATGCTCAATTTCATTGTATTTTCACCTTGGTATGCCAAGAATAAATGTCATAATTGGCTTGGTGGATTTACAAGAAGAAATAGAGCTTAATACATTAATAGAGATCAATGGGAGCACAACCCTTTAAGAGTTGAAGAATTGTGAACAAGCTGCAAATAGATGGATGCAACATAGGATGCCCTGAATTCAATCCTTGTGGCTGGGGTTGAATTCCCATAGAATAGTCCACGATCATGCCTTTTACATTTCCATTGTATGAATGTATATATGTGATATGTATGTTCATGATGTATATGAGGTATGCATGAAAATGGTTAATGTGCAAAGTGAGACTTAGTAATTAAGTCGGCTAAGGAAATCTTCCAACAAAATAATTAAGTTGGAAATGGTGTAATTTTAGAAATTACATCATATCCTTCCACTAAGGCAATTATTTTGAGAAATTTTAGACACTTGCATTGTTGGCTATGGTTGTATAGGAATGATGCATTTGGTTTAAGAGATGTTTTTAAAGTAATTGTTAAGCATGAGATGTCACCACCAAAAAATCTCGATTAGACTTTAGATGAAACTGGAATCATGCCTAGAAAATGTCTCCCCTACACATGCATTGAAGGAGAAAATGCCTTATTTTGCACCGCTGCTGGCTCTGCTCCGACTAGCTGATGACTTGCCAACATCATCTAGGTGGTGGAGTTTCCTCGTCTGCCGTAGTTGGTGGTTAGAGGTTCGCCGTCAACAACAAAATGGAGGGAGAAAGAGAGTGACGAGAGAGAGAGAGAGAGAGAGAGAGAGAGAGAATGCGGGAGGGAGGGAGAGCTGCTGGGTTAATTTTGTTTTTTTTTTAATTCAATTAGGTCCTTATATTTTTCAAAACTTTTCAACCAAACGCTTATTCTAATAATAATAATAATAATAATAATAATAATAATAATAATAATAATAATAATAATAACTAAATTAAATTTAGAACCAAAATTAACAATAATGAAATAATATAGTTTATTACTTGATTTAATATTAATCTTTAAAACTAATCATTTAAATTAAAATTTAAACTATTAAATAATTCATAAAATATGTTAAGAAATAAAATAATATTAAAATAACATATATAAATGAAAGTATTACAAAATTGTAAATTAGTTAGATAAAATTAAAATAATATTTAAATACTATTAAAATTTATAAAATTTATATTTTAAAATTTAAGTCATTACATGGGCTCAATATGCATTTCAATTAAATCAAAATTATAGTTATTGGGATCAATATTAAGGGTACAATTGAAATGTACTTTTAAAATCTATTGAACTTATTAGCTATTCCAATAATCATGAGTATTTAGAATATTCAACTATAAATCCATGGATTTTTTTTGTTATATGTTAAATAATATAATTTTTAAATTTTATGGTGTTTGATAAAATCCAAGGATTCTAAATTCTCTCAACCCAAACATTGATGTATAGAGTTTTTTCTTAAAATATATTTAATTTTATAATTTACAATTGATAATCTTAATTATTTTAATAGGAATAGTAAGAGGGGAAAGAAGGAAACTTAATTTGATGAGTATTTTCATAAAAATTATTAAATTTTAATTTTTCTTTATAAAACCTACTGAATTTTTATTTGATTTTATAAAAGTTATTAGGACTAAAAATTAAAGGTTTCTAGATTAACTTCTCACCTGTCAAAACAAATTGAAGTTCAAGAAGTTTTGTAAAAGAATTAAAATTCAATAATTTTTATGAAAATACCTATAAAATTGAGTGACCGTATGTAATAATTATTCCACGTAGGGAAGTATTAAAAGTGTCGCTACCCAACCTATGGGCCGGACCGGCACTAGGACCTGGGCCAGCCTAAAGCCCCCGAGGCCCGTAGTAAGCCTAACTATTCCTTAACCCAACTCTTAGGCCTATTTGGGCCCAATTTCAAGAATTCAACCGGACAGAGTCTGGCCATAAAATGGACCTTTCAACGAAGAGTTTTTTACTCACCCGACCTGTAAACACAATAGGTAATCAATTGGGGAGCTCAGCTCACCCTCCACATACTCAAATGTCATAAAAATAAATGGGAGCTTAGCTCCCTCATCCAGTCCATCAACATGCATAAAATAATAAGTTTACAGGTCTAAGATAACAGTTTATATTACAGACCCAAAATCAAATAAATATTTCTAACACATGCGGAAATTCTAAAAGTTAACAGGTTTATACAAACATTAATAAACGACCTGCAAGGGAGAAAAGTAGGTTAACCTCAAAAATATCCTCCTGTAGCCTGAAAAAATACTAAACAGGAATGAGCGTTCGACTCAGAGAGTAAAATATCAATTTTAACCATAATCTCTATAACTATCTAAAGCTAATGCACCCTGTAGAGTGAAATGCAACATCAGCAATATTTTCACATCATAACAGCAAAAAGGTAAATTTGGAGCACTCAACCCAGTAATATCAATCATAATATATGGGAGCTAATCCCCTATACAGCTCTCTTAAATCCAACCTGTGCCAGCGAAGAACTCAAGCCGGACTTTCGCTTAATAAACCAAATCGGGGTCCCAACAAAGAACTCAAGCCGTGACTACCCCCGAGGGACCGGGTTCCAGCGAAGATCTCAAGCCACAACTACCCATCCTATCCATAGCCAACACCGCATCACACGCACGCCAACGCACGCACACTGCTCCAAATTACCACAACAACATCCATGGCACTTTAACAGTTGTCAATGCAACATAAAACGTGTCTAGAGTTTAACTATATAAATATATAAATATAAGTGATGCATGGGCATGCTTGAACATATAATAATAGTGAAATTATAATTAAAATTAATATTTTACTCATAGACTTGACAGCAGTCACTGTGATGGCTGGGCAGAGGAAGAAGGCTGTTCCGGCTTACCTGACAATTTTATTGTAATCATTTAATAAATTTGACTCAATACAAACTAAGAAAAGACCAAAGACATCCTAAGTCGTGCCGAAAATCCGGCAGAGTCTCCCCTATACGTAGGACCTACCCAACCTGCAAAAGGGCTCAAAATACACTTCTATATTCACAACCCATATATCCACAACTCAATCACATCACACAGCCCCTCCTGGGTCCATCCAAACAATCATCTATCACAATATGTAAAATTTCAATTTAGTCCTTATAATTTACTCTTTTTGTAAAAACCACCCAAATAAACTCTAAAAATTCTAAACCTTTGCCCCACTGGCCTTAGCAATATTACTAGGCTAATGCAAAAAGAATCATAATTTTTTAAGCTACCACGAATATTTTATAGATTTTTAATCCCATTTAAGCACTAGAAAATTATGAAAAAGCAAGGTTCGGGTTTACCTATGTCGATTCTGACTCGGGGGACGCGCTCGGGACATCTGACAATGTTAGGGTAGCCAAAATATCGACCCAATTCGGAGACTTTTTCGGTAGCTAGTCTGTTTGGCTGGAAATTTACAGACCCGGACAACTGTTGAATTTCCTCGAATTGAAGATACTTACACGAAGCCCACAACACGGGGGTTAGTATAAAATTTTTACAGAATTTTCTAAGCTCATTTAATGCTCTGAAAAACACTATGAAGATCCATGAGACCCACCAAAAAACGGTGTCGGAAAATTTTGAAATTTATATTCCCGTGAAGCTCTTGACGAGTGGAGCGCTCTGGTACTCTCGGTTTTCTCATGGGGTTTATGGTTTGCGAGAAATCAAACCCAAAAGTCAAAATGAGCTAAAACTTCTCAGATAAAAATTGGACAAACCGCTCAATGGATTTTGGTGTTCTTGGTGTCTATGGAAAGCTCTCGAGGTGTAGATGAGTTTAGACACAAGACCAGGCCCAATCGGCGAGCTGTGAGTCGCGTCGCTTCGCGCGACGTTTCCCGGTGTTTCAGGCGGTGGCCGGCGATGGGAGGAGGCTAGGGTAGCGCGCCGGCAAGGTGGGGAGGCTGGAGAGGAGACTGGCCGATGAGGGGAGGTGAGAGCAAAGAGAAAACGAGAGAGAGAGAGAGAGAGAGAGAGAGAGAGAGAGAGAGAGAGAGAGAACGCGCGCAGGAAGAGGAGAAGAAGAAGAAGAAAAAGGAGCTGGCCTGATTCGGTCGGTCCGATTCGGTCCGGTTTGATTCGGCCGGTTCGATTCAGGATACAAAATTTTCAATTTTTACTCTGCCTTGGGACCAAAAACGAGGCCCAAAAATTTTGAAAAATTTTTAGAAAACTCAGAAAAATTCGTAGATTCAAAATATATTTTTAATTTAGCCATGTGGTCTTTAAATTAATTTTTAAAAATCATCAAAGTTTTTATTTTTGAAAAATCGAACCCGATTTCTAAAATCCGAAAAATTTCAAATAACTTTCCTAAAATTTAAATAAAATAAACTATCAATATTTACCCAAAAATAATAAATTTAAAAATTAGGGGTATTACAAAAAGATTTTCAAGTTTTAGGTATTTACACAAAGTGAGTGTCTAACAAGACTAAATATTAAAGAAAAAAAAAGACATGAAATTTGTAGATAAACACATTTGTGGCTGACCCAATATTAAAATGGATTGAATTTAACTTCACTCCAAAAATTAACTTAAAAAGAAGATATTTGTCCAAATCTTATATTGAGTGCAAAGTTTTTATCCCAAATAAATGTAAGATAACATTAATCACTATACATTTTAATCCTTCGCTAAAAAAATTATAAGTTTCCTCTTCATTTGAATCAAAAAATTTTTAAATTAGACTGCGTTCTAATATTTAAACATTTATTTAAAAACACGATGACCTCTTAGAATTTCTTTGTTCCACATTTATGTGCAAATATTAATTACACGTTCTACATTGCATAACCTTCATGGAAGGAAAGTTAATTAATACTCCTTTGAATCAGATAGTTTCACGAACTAATTTTCATTTTTTATGTTAAATTTGATTAAAATAAAAAAAAATTATATTACAACTCTATTTATTTTATAAATAAATATTTTTTCATTATTTGATTGTAATATTAAATTAATTGTATGTGTTTATGCCATGTATATATAATTATTTTAATATTTTAATAATATTATTAAAATCTAGAAAATCAAAAATAACTCATTCTTTTTAAAAAGGAAAGTCATTTTCCTTAAAAATAACTTATTCTTTCCTTTAATCAAGCCGTTGATCATTTTTTTAGTAATTAAATTACTATAAAATGTAAAAAATATTTTTTTAAAAAAAATACTTTTCATAAAATAAATGAAGCCTAAAATTAAAAATATATATACAGAGGAAATTTTTTTTTTTCCTCATATTCTAATCATAAAATAAAACTCTAATCAACATTGTGTAAATGTACACTCACCTATTTAGAGTTTAAAAAATTTTTATTTTTATTTTATATAAAATTTTATTTTTATATTTATAGTTAGGAAAGGAGAATTCAAAGTTAGAAAAGTAATATAGGGGCTAATGTTAATTTGTTCAATGATTTGTTGGTGTTGGGCTTGGGAAATAACTCAATGGACTGGTTTGTTATTGACTATGTGAACTTTAACTTAACTGATCAAAATATTTTATAAATTTATATTATTTATAAAAATATTATTTAATTTGTATTAAAATTTTAATTTGATTATAAAATTTATTTTTAAAATACTTATATATAATAGTCAAATTTAATATCACTTTTACTATTAAATTAAGGTAATACTTTTTAATTATACATTTAATAAAATAAGTCTTATTATATATTTTATATCCTAAATTTATAATGTAATATATCTCAATATTTTTAATTTTTTTCATATATAATTAAAAAAACTCATAATAATTACTGAGGACAAAGGTACAATAATTATGGTATTACCCAAAAGACTTTTTCATTAATTAACAATGCGTGATTTGATTTTAAAGAAAAAAGATTTCAAAATTATTGAAATTTTGATGGCTCACTCTTTTTTTCCCCCACATGATAAGTCAATAATGAAAGAGCGATTACTCACAGCATGGCCCTTACCAAAATCTGCACATCATTTATTTGTTACCATCATCAATTACTTCATGCTTTGAAAGTATTGAGATTTGCTAGAGGCCCATGTGAACTCCTAATCACAGGAAATTGATTACCATATATTATGATTGTAATATTAGTTTAATAATTGAGAATTTATTGATATTAGAGATTACTTTAGAGGTTTAAATATGATAATTTTTTTTTTAATTTTTTAAATTTATTTAAAAAAGAAACATAGAGAATAGGCATCATGTAGGGACAAGAGAGGGGGCCATATCAAGGGGAGCCATCTCTTCCATCATTATGGTTCATCATGTCATTTCCCTCGGGCCCATATTAATGGAATCATGCTCACTGACTCAGCTAAGTGGCCCACATAATTCTTTGGGTTCCACTCTATCTCCATAGGGTTTAGCTCCAAATTTCCCCCAATTGCTTTTTTCTTTTTCAATAAATAGTTATACAAACCATTTTTATATATTTAATTTAAATTTGATTAAAATTATTGTCATAATAGGAATTTGCACTTTAACATTTCAATGTTAAAAATTAAAAAAAAAAAAGGAGTATTGCCAACAAGAGAAAATTGATCAACTTAATGAATTTAATGTAAATGCTATAAAAAGAAAAACAAAGAAAGGGAATTTAAAATAAAGTTGGAATGGAGGCCAAATGGAATTGTAGGTATATGGGAGAGAAACAAACTAAAAGGCTCTTTGGGGCCATTTTATTTCATATAAAGAGTTGACTTCTCTTTTCTTCTTTTTTTGTCCCTTTTTTTCATTGACTTTTACTTTATTAAATGACAAATTATATATTACAATTTCACTACCTTTAGTATATTATAATACAATATAATATAATTAAAATTTTATTATATTTTAATTATTAGAATATATATTTCTTCAGTCAAAATATAACATTCACTTTCATAATTTATGAAAGAGTTTATATTATAATCATTAAATTTTCAAAATTTTACCTGTGCTTTTCTTTCAATTCTCTCACATAAATAATATAAATAATGAATAATATATCATTTATTCAAAAAACAATATGATGCTCACAATTATTGAAATAAACAAAAAAATATTTGTTATGTAGAATAATGGCATATAATATAATATTAAAATTTTTTATGATTAAATTTTAAAAAATAATAATGAAGTCATAATTTAGTGGATTAATATGCCCTAAATTCCCTTCATCTAAGGGTGAAGTGTAATAAGTGCGAAAAAAAAATGCTCTTCCGTCTTTCTAAGTATGTCATTCCTTTCCTCTCCCTTCCTTTTGTTAATATTTTTTTCTTTATTTTTTTTAATGATGCTTAATTTAACTTATAAATCAATTAAATCTATTTATAAGTAGAAAGTTATAAGTAATTAATACTTAATCTAGCTTAAAAGTTTGAAAAAAATTATTTAATATAAGTCAGATGTTATAAGTATCTCTTATGTTAAAAATTATAAGTAAAGTACCCATTACTTAAGACTTATATAGTATCTTAAAACTAACTTTTAACTAGGTAAAAATCTTATTATCCTAAATAATTTTTAAAAATATTAATACTATTTACATTTTAACAACCACAACATTCAATGGCCTATCTTTTTTTTTTAATCTTATTTAAGCAATTTTTAAATATCTTTTAACTAAATATTTTAAATTATTTAAAGGTTAATTTTAAATAGTTTTACTAAATAATTAACTATTATTTTTATATTAACTTATAAATTAAAAAATATATATTTTAAGTTAAAAGTAAATAATTAAATTAAACACATTCTTAGTGTTTTTAGTCTTCTTTCATGGTTTACTTTATTCTTTTAATTTTTGTGTTTTTCTTGAAATAATCTCCAAATCTTGTGCTTTTATGTATTTTCTTATGTTTTGTTTTCAGATTTATTGTTTCCCTACATCATTTTGAAGGTTTGTGTCCTCTCAATCTAAAGTGGAGTGTTGGTCTTTGTTTCGTTACATCGATGTACATTGTGTAGAGTCTATTTTGTAGAAGTTGATTTTCTTCAAGTGGAACTTAATAGTACTGTCTTTCTAGCTATAAAATAAAATTTGTGATTCATATCCTTTGTGTTTGTCATTCACAGTCAGTTCTTGGATTTTCATGCTAAATATGAAATGTTCGAGAATTATTCAGCCACTATAAAGATTTATTTATTTTGTTTCACTCAAGATCCAGTAGTTTTATATAAAGTTTCATACAAGATAAACAACTCTGTTGACAGTCTGTTCTTTAGAAGAGAGGTCCTCTATCCTCTCTGAATTTTGTGTTACTTGAATTTGATAAATAAAATTCCTTTATATTTATTAAAAAAAAATTAGTGGGTGAATAACGTAAGCACAAGGTCAGGATGATACACGATGGAATATGAAGCGGGAAAATGAAGATAGTTAGATGAGTGAGCAGTCTTGAATTATGATTATCGTTCGATTTCGGACCCATCCCTCTTCTACTCTTCCATCACCGGCACTGCACTCACACCCCGGCCCAATCACCCTCCTCTTTTTTCTTTTTCTTTTAATAATAATAATAATAATAATAATAATAATAATAATCTTTAAGCAAGCGCAGCGTATACAATGGTTGGAACCACGAATTTTAGCTGAGAAATTTCATAATATTTATGAATTTTATAAAAAATTATCATTTAATTCAATAATAAATTATGAAATATCACTTTTTAATATATTACTTACTTTTTTATTATTTTATTATTAAAAGATATATTTATCAAAAATGTGGGATCTATTGATATAAAAATAAAAACTCACTCTGTCATAATATGAGAAAGATAAAATTAAAATTTTAATTTAAATAATTAAAAATATTTTTAAAAACAAAAATTAATAAGAGTTTTTTTTAATTTAATTAATTTTCAATTTTAAATTAAATTTAAAAAATAACATGAATATGTTCCTTCATCTTCATTGCAAGTTTTGCAAATTAAAAAAAAAAAATCAATTAATACAAATCCCTGCAAATTAATACAAATGTCTCCCTTCTTCTTCAGTCGATACACATTCAAAATTCCAAGGAAAAAAAAAAGAGTAATTGAGTATCAGATATAACCAAACAAATGTCCAAAGCTTGATTTTAAAAATAAATGAGTTTATTAAATTTATTTATTTATTTATATTATTACATATAATAATTAATTAATACATATATTTAATTAATTTTAATAATTTATTAATTAAATTATTAACTCTATAATTGAACTAGTAATCCATCAATTCCATCTCTCATTCGTTTGAAGTTTCAAATCGAGTTTAACAATTATGCTTATAATAAACCTAAATGAGGTTTTAATCTCTTTTCAGCCAGCTGTTCTTGCTTCTAATCCAGAAAACCAAAGGAAAAATTAAAGCCACCAATCACGGCCCAAGATAGCCAAGCCCAGGACCAACACCCGATGATTTACATCTATAAGAAAAATATGCAATTCATATGCATTATTTTTTTTATATGATTTATAATATTTTTTAATTAATTGATGGTGTATTATTTTTTTATATAAATTTAGCCATTCAAGAATCATAAAATAAATATAATATAATCTTCTTATAAGAAAAAATATAAACATATATAATTAAAACTTTTTATTTCAAAAGTAATTTAGATAGAGCAGAATAATTTTTCAAGTAATAACTAGTTTTTTTTTTTAATGATTGAAGAGGTCTTATGTAATATTGTTTTTTCGGAAATGTGTTACCTTTGTTGGTCACAAAAGAGATTGCATCACCAAACGTCAATGGAAGAACAATTTGTACTGTTAAATTTCATTGCTAAAAGATCATTATTTGTATTTAAAGATCTAAAATCTCTAATAAAAAAAATTAATTATACATATTGTATTTCAAATTATCAAATAAGTCATTCAAATGCTAAAAAAAATAAACAAAACTATGCTAAAAGGAGAAAACGAAACCTCGATAATGGGGAAAATATAGGAAAAAAACCTTAAATCTTATTCTAACGGATATAAATATAAAGAGATAAGCTTGTATACGTTTCAAATAGACATAAATATGAGAGTTTATTAAAAAATTAATAAAAAAACAATGTAGATGCTGCCATTAATAAGAAATAATTATGAAAAAAGAAATTAAAAAAAAGAAAAAAAGCTATGAGAGATATTATTTTTTTAATTTTAATAAATCAATTTAATGTAAATTATATGTTTATAATTAATATAGTTTCAATTAAGCATGTGAGTTCATATATATATATATATATATATATATATATATATATATGATTTAATAACTACCTCTGTCATTAGGAGAATAAAGGAGAGAATAAGTTTTGATGGACAAGTTCTGTTTTTTTTTTTTTTTAATACAATTAATAATACATTAATTTTTTTAATAATAAAATAATACCACATCAATAATAAATAACAGCGTTACAGAAAAATTCTAATTTTATTAACCACATAATGCTTTTTTTATCATGTTAAAAATTATAAAATTAAAGTTGAAAAAACGCATAATAACAATGTAATAAATTGTACTTTGCACATAAAAAATAAAAATATGTAGATTTTCAAAATTCTTTCATCCTCCCAATATTATTCATTTTTAAGATTTTAAAATAATATATCCTAAATTAAATTTTTACGAAGCAGTTCATTAATAATTAAAACTTTATTTATTTCATAAAAAATAATTTATAAATAAAAAATATATTTCATGAAAAAAAATATTTTCATAGAAATTTTTTTTCATTATTTAGTTATAATATTAAATTAATGATATATTTTTATATCACGTATTTATAAGTATTTTATATTTTAATAAAATTATTAAAATTTAAAAAATAAAAAATTATTTATTTTTTTATTAAAAAAATATTTTTCTTCTTAGTTATCACCAAAAAATTTAAAAAATATTTTTTTTAAAAATTATTTTTCATGAAATAAACGAGCCTAAGTATTCTAAGGTTTCCGCTCCCTTACAAAACAACAAAATATTATATATTAATAATCATACAAATAGTAAAAAAAAAATTAATATTTAGGCGGAGATGTAACTAGCATATATTTGTTAAATATTTATGTTTAAATTATTATTTTATTTAACATTAATTTTACTATTTAAATTATCTTCATTTCAAAAAAAAGAAGACACAATTAAATTTTAAAATATAATTAACACGTTAAGTTGTATAAATGGGCTCAATACGCATTTCAATTAAATCAAAATTATAGTTATAGGAATTAATATTAAGGGTACAATTGAAATGTACTTTTAAAATTTATTGAACTTATTAGTGATATAATATGCTTTAAAATTTGAGATAATCTTTAAAGGGAACTTCATAAAAAATATTTTTTATAGCAAATTAATTCAAAATAATAAAACTCAAAATGAAAAAACATGGTTAGAAGAAAAGAAGCCTTGCTGTTAACAAAGCTTTTTTTTTTTCGGTAAATAAAATAATAAAAAATGCCAATTCTTTTTTTTCTTTTCAGTAAATAAAAAATGTTATTCAAACAATCACATATCGATATGATTCAAATAAAAATTTTTGAAATTAAGAACAAAAAACGCTAAAAATAAAAAAATTGCTTAAAGCACAGTAAAGCGGTCTAATTACATACAATCTAAATTAACCAAATATATGACTTAAGCTCTTGATTAAACTCCACATTAATTTTCGTACCAAACCCAGTAAGCTGTTCAAATAATTTATATCAACATGTTTCAAAAAGCAAAAAAAAGCATGGATTAATATCCCAATGCTGGCAAGAAAGATGGCAGCAAAAAAATTCAAAAATGTAACCATCTGCAAAAATAATAATAATAATAATAATAATAATAATAATAATTCTGATTTTTGCCTTCAATTTGAAAAAAAGTTGAATGTAGGTAAACTATTACTCCCATATGTACCTATATGGTATCTAATAAAAGATAATCAGATATCAAATTTCTAATTGTATAAACAAATAAAATAGAATTTAATTGATATAAATGATTACCTTATAATGGCAATTGATTTGAAAATTAATCATGAGTTGATGAGCCATATGTATCCTGCAATACATGATTTTAAATTACAAATCAATAGCAAATGCAACAATTATAAATAACATATTTGCTTATCATCCCTTGGGTGCTGGATTCTAGCATGGGTCCATAGACGTATTGTTAACATTACTGTAATTTAACAAAAAGATAAAAAGTTAAAAACATATAATGTTGAAACAAGACTATAAAACAAAACATTTTAGTTATACACACATGCGCGCACACATAAAGTTGCTAACCTTTCTCACTTTTTTGTTTCTTCTTTTGTGTCCTTTTTCTATTGCAGAATTGATTCGTTTAGGAGCTCCTTTTGTTTTTGACAACTCTGGATCAAGTATCACCATATTTTCTCTTGCCACATTACTATCAATATTTTCTTTATTAATATGCTCAGAACAAACAGATCTCTCATGGTTTTTCATTGCACCATTCATTGATTTACACTACTCCAAAGCCTTTTTCATAGCATGAGAAACAAAACCATAGCTTTCATGACTTATAAAGCCTTCTTTGCTTAATGAAGTGGCTAATTGAAACAAGTCACTATAATGTTATTGTTTAGTCTCAAGTTGTTTTGGCACACGTCTTGCTTTAGAGTTGCTTTTCACATCTCTAGTCCACCGCTTCAAAATGTAATGAGAAGGAATAGTGAATACATCTGATTGAAGGAGCACACATAATGAATGTCAACAAAGAAATCCATTAAACTCAAATGACCTGCACAAGCATATGATCTTCTCATTTCAAGCATCCCACTCCACAATGAAATCTTCATGCTTTTCAAAGTCTTGAACTTTAAAAATTGTTATAAATCCATCTTCTTGTTTCACAGGATAACACTCAATTACTCCTAAAACCTCAACTTGAAACTTCTTGAAAATTTCACGTGTATGTTAATGACACTTGCTTCTCGAACATAGATGGTGACTTCAAAACTAGTTCTTTTTGCCAAGTATTAAAATATGCACGCTTTTCTGCTTCATTTCTATCTTGCAAGGCTACCATATATTTTTCAATGAATTTTTTTAGAGTAGCTTTTCTGTTCACATACTAGTCAAAAAATGAATTGATACTCTCTAATCTTTGTGTAGTGGACATACCTATATATAACACATTATATCTTTGTAAAAAAAAAAAGGTATCATAGGAGAAAATAATGTGCGCACCAAGTGTATAAATTAATAAATATAAATTCAAATAAGAAACTAAATATACCAAAATGTTAAAAAAATGGAACTATAGAAAATTACTTGATCCCTTATAATTCATGATCTTAATAATATCTGAAAAATAAAAAAAAATGCATTTAATACTACATACCTGCAAAAAATGTATCTCTCATATAGGTAGGCACCTAATGCTCACGATCCTCATATAATGACTAAAGCCATTCATTTTCAACAAGCTCAAAGTTTTCAATCATTTGCAACCATCTCAATTCAAATTGCTCCTTAGTCCATGATTTATAAATGCATCTCTTAAATACTCCCATAAAGTCTTGGTGTTCTCTAATCACATGGCCAAGTTTTTTGGGCAACTTTCTCATGATATGCCATAAGCAATAATGATAACATGCATTAGGAAATACTTTCTCAATAGCTACTTTCATGGCCTTATCTTGATCTATTATAATTGTTTCAGAAGCTTTTCCATTCATGGCCTTAAGCCATGTCTCCAACAACCAAGTAAAAGTTTGGGCTATTTCATTTACAAGCAAGGCACATCCTAATATAATTGACTGACAATGATTATTTACTCCAATGAAAGGAGCAAGGGGCATCTTGTATTTATTTGTAATATGTCACCACCCAAACTATGGGCTGAACTGGCACTAGGACTTGGGTTAGCATAAGACCCCCAAAGCCCGTAGTAAGCATCACTGTTTTCTAGCCCAACCATAAAACCCATGTTTTGAGCCCATTTTCAAGAAAACAACCGGACAAAGTCCAACTATAATCTGGACCATCTAATGGGGAGTTCTTAACTCACCCAACCTGTAATTACAAAATGTTTTCATTTGGGGAGCTCAGCTCACCCTCACAATCCTCAATCAATCAATTTAATCAAATGGGAGCTCAGCTCCCTCATCCAAAATAAACATCCATACCACACATTCACACATGCATAATTAATAAGTTTACAATTTCAAAAAAAAATAATCTTTTACAGCTCCCAACTAAATAAAATACTCTAACACATGCGGAGTTCTAGATTTCAAATTTATAACATAAAATATAGAAATTGGAGCTATAGACCTGCGAGGAAGAAATCAGGTTAATTATAAGGAAAAAAAATCCTCCTGTAACCTGGAAAAATGGGATGAACAAGAGTGAGCCTTCAACTCATAGAGTAAGATATTGATTTTAAATACAATTTTTATAACTATTTAAGCCTAATGCATTCCTATATATGAAATGCAACATACACATATATTTCCAAATAATTCAAATAATATTCGCATAAAAGATAATTTGGAGCACTCACACACCCGTGTGTCATATAATAGTATACATATATATATGGGAGCTGATCCCCTATATAGCTCTCTTAATTTCAACCTCTGCCAGCGAGATCAACTCGAGCCAAACTTTCTCTTAATAATCCAAATGCGGAGGTCAACGAGATCAACTCAAAGCTGCACTCATCCCGACTTATCACAAAAAGGATGGAGCCCCAAGAGAGACTAGCTCAAGCAGATCTATCCGTCCTTGTGAGGCCCCTTACCCGTCTACTGTATAGCCGAGGAAGAAGTGCCACTTTCGATGCCGGAGCACTCTATCTTATCTTATCATGTCTATTGTAAACTTTTAATATCCTTTAAAAGCATGTAATCCATGTGTAGAATTTTTTTTTTATATATATAACTTATTTCTGTGGAGACCCGGACAGAGCCTCCCCTGTTTTATTAGCATCTAGCGGGTTTCACTAATCACCTGTTAATATGTTCATATTCATTTCACACATTTCCATATCATATTCTCTTTTATCATATCATTCACAACTATTTATGAGATCTCAAAAGGTATCATCTATTGCATTCATATAGAAATTCATAGATAATAAATTACAAGTTTACTTATAATCTCAAAGTTTAATTACAATCCAAAATAAAATACATCAAGTGTTTGTATACAATGAACAAAAGAACAAAATCTAGACATACACGGGCCCTACCAATAATATAAAAAAGACTGAGGTGACTCTGGATGATGGCAGATCTGGTCAGAGCTTTGTCAGGGCACTACTGGTGCTTCTGCTGTGGCTGCTCGAACTGGTCTCCAAAACCTACGCGATGGAAAACCAACGCGTTAAGCATAATACTTAGTGGTGTATAATTTATAATAACAATAACTAATAATTGAAATAATAATGGCAATTCATAATTTATGGGTCTTTTACATTTTTATTGCACATTGGGAACAATTTAAATTATCGGGATCTTTTCTGTTTACTTATTGTATACTAAGTCTTAATTAATCATTATCAATGTCTAAGAAACCTATAAGAAATCATAAAAGCTAGATACACGGGAGTATACTAATTAGACAGTCATATGTCTATTTAGTATACGTCGGTCATGTTAGACATGAAGCCTGCGGGTAGGCATTTAAGCCAGATATAATATTAGGCACATTGGCCAATGGGCAGGCATAAAGCCTGTAGAAAAATCATGTCAGACATATTTTATCTGTTAATGATTATTCCTATGGGCAGTATTTCTATCTGTAGTCTCTAATTGGTATACCAATTGATCCAAACTAAATAAAGAAGTCTAGGTATACTATAGGCAATTAAACATTATTACTTATTTACTTGAGATATTCATGTCACTTTATAGTGGGAAAATAGGTCCCACATACCCTTTTCATGTGGTTTAGTGTTTAATAGGTTGTTAGGGTTAAATTCCTACCATAGGATAATTTATCTCATGAACCTTTCTTTAGGTTCAGCTTTTGCATCTTACTTTTATCTATCCATTTGATCAGCTTGTAGCCACTGTTTGGCCACACTTTCTTCATGGAAGTTATTTCTCTATGTCTTATCTTTATTTTTCCTTTTGAATCATGTCAATTTGATTTTTAGAACTCAAGTTATGGTTGGATAACCATAACTGACTCATTTCCATATTTTGGTTCCTTAACTATGCAACTGTTGGACTTAAACTTTACCTAATTAATGGAACATGTTGCAGTCACTTTTAGGCATGATGATCTTCATAGAAATTGTTTTTCTATGTCTTATGATCATTTAAAAATTTGAATCACAATTTTTCAAGTTTTTTGGAATTATTTATGGCCAATTAACTGACCTGGACTCATGTACCCTGTGCCAACAGGCGTTCAGTTCAGGTCAGTGACTGCAAGTCACTTTTTGAGGTTCTTTCATTCATAATTTGAGGTAAGTTTCTAAAACAAAGTTGTAGACCTATTCCTCAGGTTTCTGAAAAGGTATGGCTCATCCCAATTGGATTTTTTCTAGTGAGAGATATGACTAAAAGACTGTTCTGGGGCCAAGTGAAGTTTGGTCAGATTCTAGGTTTTGATGCTGTGACTTGTTCTAACTATTTGATCTAGTTCTCTTGATTTCTGGGTGTTGGTCAAAATACCAATTTTGTAAGTTTGTATCATGTGGACATTTTGCCACTGGTTTCATTATATTTGAGTTCTTGTAGACCAAGTTAAGGCCATTTTTCCAAAATTGGTCGGGTAAGTTTATGTCTAGCAGTTTCTGGACAACCTAATTCTGGGCAGTTTTGTGACCCAACTTGGGCCAACAATTTGGTTTGGCTTTTGGCATTTCTGGGTTCAGTGGTCTTCATGAAAATTGTAGTCTTATATCTAAGCTTTCCAATGATATCAAATTTAGGTAATTTGGACCAGTATAAAGGGAGTTATGACCAAATGAATATGTACTATTCATTTGGTCATTTTATGGGTTTTGTGCAGGGTCATCTAGATTTAAGCAGTGTTTATGTCAAGTTTTGGATAGAATTTGATCATGGTTTCTTTATGAAAAATGGGCTATTTTGGGTCTAGTTTCACTTTCAATTGGCCTCATACCAATTGGAGCAACACACAATCAGTTATGGTTCATCAAACACACTAGACTCATTAAGTCCCAACCTACAGAAAATAAGCACTCCCAATTTTCAATTTCCTTCAACTTCCTTACTTCAATTGGCATGCATAACACTTTTATAAGCAACAATCTCAACTCAATAGGTCAATTTCAAGCATTTATATAAAGTCCTCAAATCATGTACACAAACCCTAGTTTCAAAGTTTCAAACTCAATCAATTTACTCCCTTCCACTTCTCATACATATACTTATATCAATCATCATCTTTAAACTCATTTGCATCATTTGAACACATTAAAGCCCAACACATTTCATGGCTGCCGAAAATAAGGACATCATGGGTTCATGGATTTCTTTTAAATTTCTTAAAATTTCTACTTATCTCAAGCCATTTTCAAGGATTAAAAGAAAAGTAAGGGAAGAAAAGTACTAACCTTTTTGGTGACTTGTTAAACTTCCCTTATACCTCTTCTTATTACTATCAATAGCTTCCTTATGGAGTGGGGAGGATTTTTAATGAAGGGTGCTAAAGGATTTGATGGGTAAATGAAAAAGAAATCAAGCTTTAAGCTTGACAACAATGGTGGGAAAAAGGGAGCAACCAGCTGGCCAAGGAGAGAAAGAGAGAGAAGAGGGAGTGGAGAAGAAGATGGTTGGTGGGCGCTTGTCTTTTATGCTTTATATATATTCTATTTTTTTGTAATTTAAATTTTTAAATTTTCCTAAGCCTTTTTCTTTTCTTTTCTTTTCTTCTTCTTTTCTTTTCTAATTCAATTCATAAAGTTTTTTAATCTATGTTAATTATTTTATTCTCTCATATTTTTAAATTTGACATTTAGGTCAAAATTCACCTTTGGGGGTGAAATGACCAAAATGCCCTTCATGCTGCATATCGGATTATTTTTATTATTTTATACTAATTAATAAATTCTCTAAATTTTTATTTTATTTTCTCTAAATTTTTCCTATATTTTCTTAACATTTATTCCATCAATTTATGACTCCTCACTATAGTTTAAGTGTAGTTCTAGACATTCTGACTGTCCGAACAGACATTAGTCATCGAAATAGTAGAATGTATGGACTACCTACAGTGAGGGCGTTACAGTCCTACCCATATCTAATACCATTACACTATACACACACCGATACACACACAAAGCTTCAAATTATCCTACGGCAATATTCACAATAATTTCATCAATTAAAATGCAACACAAGGCATGCCTAATATTTAATTATATACATATATGTATAAGTGATGCATGGGCATACCTTGAATCATAAAATAATATTGAAATTATAAATAAAATTAAGTACACCAGAAGCTGCTGTGACAGCTGGGTGGAGGAGGAAAACTGACCCGGCTCACCTAAACAATTACAAATTTATCATAATCAACTCAAAACAAAACTTTAAAGAGTCAAACATACCCTAATTTATGTCAGAAATCTGGTAAAGTTTTCCCTGCACCTAGGATCTACCCAACCTGCAAAGTAGTTCAAATAATACTTTCAAAATTACACATCTCAAATCCACATCTCAACAACATCATATGGCCCCTTCTGGGCCCGCTAAACCAGGCAAGCTCAAGCAAATAAAAAAAATCAGCTATAAGTTTTAAAACTAATATTTTTCAAAACCCAACCTAATTAGCTTTAAAAATTCTAAAATTTTGCTTCACGATTCTTAACAATACTATAAGGCTATTGCAAAAGGAATTATAACTTTCTAAGAACCTGCGAATATTTTACGGTTTTTTATTCTAAACCCAGCATTAGGTAAATAAAAAAAATTTAGAGTTCGGGTTTACCTACGCTGATTTTGACGCTTTGATCTCGTCCGGGGTGTCTAAAAATAGTGGCAAGAATTGCAATTCCGACCCGTTTCCAAATCGGCTTCAACAGCTCATTTGTCCAGCCCGAAAATGCAGATTTGATCACCGGTGAAATTTTTGCAAAATGAAGGTACCTACGCAAAGCCTACAACACTAGGAGTTAGAATATATAAAAATTAAATAAGCTCATTTAAGGCTCGAAAAAATACTGCGAAGTCCGTGGGACCCATCAAATTTTTGGTGTCGAAAAATTTTAAAATTTATATTGCCACGAAGCTCTTATCGAGTGGAGCATGCTGATACTCTCGAAATCTCTGTGGGATTCCTAGTTTGGGAGAAATTTAGCCCAAAAATCAGAATGAGCTAAAACTTTTCGGGCTTAAATCGGATAATCCGTTCAACGAAAATTTGTGTTCTTAGTGTCTTTAGAATGCTCTCGAGGAGTAGAATACGTCTAGGACTAGACTTGGTCTAATTGATGGCCAGATCGACTGGATTTTGATCGGAAATTTGAAAAGTCACACTACACATAAGAGCGAGTTTGGTGAGATTTTCTGGCCAGCTGGGGCATCAGTTGGTGGCAAGTAGGCACCTTGGTGGTGCACCGGCGAGCTGGGGAGGGGAGATGGTGGCTGGCGATGGGGAGGGAAGAGGAGAGGGAAAATGAGAGGAAGGGAGGTGGTCGGGAACACAGGAGGAGGATGAAGAAAAAAAAAAGAGTCGGTTCGATTGTAATGGCCCGGCCCACTAGTGATATTGTCCGCTCTGGGCTGAAGCCCTCACGGTTTTAAAACGCGTCGCTAGGGGTTACGAACTGCCAACTTATAAACCCAGCATCTCTCCCGTGTTTTGCCGATGTGGGATTTGCCTAAGGGACCTTTCTCCCCCCCTTTTGGGACTTAGCGTCCTCGCTAAGGTTTGCCCCACCATTGTTCAAGGTTGCACGCGGAGCGGCTTTGATACCACAAATGTAATGGCCCGGCCCACTAGTGATATTGTCCGCTCTGGGCTGAAGCCCTCACGGTTTTAAAACGCGTCGCTAGGGGTTACGAACTGCCAACTTATAAACCCAGCATCTCTCCCGTGTTTTGCCGATGTAGGATTTGCCTAAGGGACGGGGACATCCGATAAAATTGGAACGATACAGAGAAGATTAGCATGGCCCCTGCGCAAGGATGACACTCACAAATCGAGAAATGGTCCAAATTTTTTCAAATGTAATGGCCCGGCCCACTAGTGATATTGTCCGTTCTGGGCTAAAGCCCTCACGGTTTTAAAATGCGTCGCTAGGGGTTACGAACTGCCAACTTATAAACCCAGCATCTCTCCCATGTTTTACCGATGTGGGATTTGCCTAAGGGACCTTTCTCCCCCCCTTTCGGGACTTAGCGTCCTCGCTAAGGTTTGCCCCACCATCGTTCAAGGTTGCACGCAGAGCGGCTCTGATACCACTAAATGTGACGCCCCTTACCCGTCTATTGTATAGCCGAGCAAGAAGTGCCACATTCGGTGCCGGAGCACCCTATCTTGTCTTGTCATTTCTATTGTAAATTTTAATGTCCTTTAAATCAGGTAATTTAAGTGTAGAAATTTTTTTTTTATATCTTATTTTTGTAGAGACCCGAACAGATCCTCCTTTGTTTTATTAGCATCTGGCGGGTTCCACTATCACCTGTTAACATATTCATAGTCATCTCACATATTTCCATATCATATTCTCTTTTATCATATCATTCACAACTATTTATGAGATCTCAAAATGAAGTGTCATTTATTGCATTCATATGGAAATTCATAGATAATAAATTATAACTTTTCATTTCAAGTCCAAAATAAAATACATCATAAACTAGTAATTACATCATGACTAGTGTAACACCCTAGGCAAATCCCACATCGACAAAACACGGGAGAGATGCTAGGTTTATAAGTTAGTGGTTCGTAACCCCTAGTAACGCGTTTTAAAACCGTGAGGGCTTCGGTCCAGAGCGGACAATATCACTAGTGGGCCGGGCCATTACATTTGTGGTATCAGAGCCGCTCCGCGTGCAACCTTGAATGATGGTGGGGTAAACCTCAGCGAGGACGCTGAGTCCCATAAGGGGGGTGGATTGTAACACCCTAGGCAAATCCCACATCGACAAAACACGGGAGAGATGCTGGGTTTATAAGATGGAGGTTCCTAACCCCTATTGACGCGTTTTAAAACCGTGAGGGCTTCAGCCTAAAGTGGACAATATCACTAGTGGGCCGGATCATTAGTGATATTGTCCGCTCTGGGCCGAAGCCCTTACGGTTTTAAAACGCGTCACTAGGAGTTATGAACCACCAACTTATAAACCCAGCATCTCTCTCGTGTTTTGTCGATGTGGGATTTGCCTAGGGTGTTACAATCCACCCCACTTATGGGACTCAGTGTCCTCACTGAGGTTTGCCCCGCCATCGTTCAAGGTTGCACGCGGAGCAGCTCTGATACCACAAATGTAATGATCCGGCCCACTAGTGATATTGTCCGCTCTGGGCCGAAGCCCTCACGATTTTAAAATGCGTCACTAGGAGTTACGAAACACCAACTTATAAACCCAGCATCTCTCCCGTGTTTTGTCGATGTGGGATTTGCCTAGGGTGTTACAACTAGACATAATGAACCAAAATACTAGTCTACACATGGGCCCTACCAAAATACAAAAGACTGGTGAGGTGACTCTGATCGGTGGCAGATCTGGTCGGAACTCTGTCCAAATACTACTGTGGCGACTGCTGATCTTCAGTACCTACGCGATGGAAAACTAACGCGCTAAGCATAACGCTTAGTGGTGCATAATTTATAATAACAATAATTAAACAGTTGAATTAATATTTACAAATCATAAATTCTGGGTCTTTTACATTTTTTTTTTATTACACTTTGGAAACAATTAAAATTATTGGGATCTTTCCTATTTACTTATTGTATATTCAGTATAAATTAATTATTATCAATGCCCAAGAAACCTATAACAAATTATAAAAGTTGGATACATGGGAGTATACGGGTTAGACAGCCATATGTCTACCCTGTATACATCTGTCAGGCACGAGGCCAGCTATCGGGCACGAGACCCGCTGTCAGGCTTGTAAAGCCAGAAATAAAGTAGGCACAATGGCCAGTAAGTAGGCATATAGCCTGTAGAACAATCATACCAGACATATATTGTCAGTTCATGATTTTCTCGGTAGGCGATCGCTATCTGTAGTCCCTAATTGGTATACCAATTTATCCAACTAAATAAATAAGTCTAGGTATACTATGGGCAATTAAATATTTTTAATTAATTTAGCACTATTGACTATTACTATTTTCTAGTATTGTTCATTGGTACCATTAATTTCATATTAATAGGACATTAGTCCCAATTTACATATTCATATCATTTTTAATATTTAATTTTTCTTATGAGTATTTTAATTATCATATATAGCATTTTTCCCATGAACCTTTCTTTAGGTTCATGTTGATGTGTTATCTTTATCTAGGAATTTGACTAGGTTAGGATGTCTATTTAGTCACACTTTCTTCATAACAATTGCTCCTCTATGTTTAAACTTGAATTTCAGTTTTTGAATCACTGAATTTGGGGTTATAGAACTCAAGTTATGGTCAAAATACCATAACTTGGTCTCCAAAGCTGCAAATTGAGTGAAACTAGTGCCAAAAGTTTTATAAGACATAGCACAACAATTTTTATGTTTTGACCAAGCTCTAGAAACCATTGCATCCTAGGGAAAATATTAGCCAAAGTTAGGAATTGAAATCTAGAAAATGTTAAGTTGAACCCAGAATGCCATTTGAAACCTGTGTGTTCATTTGGCCATAACTCCCACTAGGAAATTCCATTTGAGATGTCCAATATGATCTGGAAACATGATACTTAGGGCTACAATATTGATTTAGACACCTTTACCAAATTCTAAATGTAAAGACCCTAAAAAGAGGGTCAAACATACTGCCCTGAAGTTGGTTATTGCCCTTATAGGACTGAGAGTCCAGGTTAATACACTGACTATAACTCACTATACCAAGCTTGAAAAATAAGAAAGATCCCTTAGGCAAATCCCACATCGGCAAAACACGGGAGAGATGCTGGGTTTATAAGTTGGCAGTTCGTAACCCCTAGCGACGTGTTTTAAAACTGTGAGGGCTTCAGCCCAGAGCGGACAATATCACTAATGGGCCGGGCCATTACATTTATGGTATCAGAGCCGCTCCGCGTGCAACCTTGAACGATGGTGGGGCAAACATCAGCAAGGACGCTGAGTCCCATAAGGGGGGTGGATTGTAACACCCTAGGCAAATCCCACATCGACAAAACACGAGAGAGATGCTGGGTTTATAAGTTGGTGGTTCGTAACCCCTATTGACGCGTTTTAAAACAGTGAGGGCTTCGGCTTAGAGCGGACAATATCACTAGTGGGCTGGGCCATTATATTTGTGGTATCAGAGCCAGGTTTAGGCGGTCCTAGACCTAGATAGATAGAAAGAAATAGTTGCATCACATGCATGGGCCTTTAGATAGAGTCAAGGTGACACTATTGTAGATCTGTTCTTTGTCTGTTTTATAGGATCGATGACATCTGATCCTTCAGAGCACGGACCTCCAAGACCGATAGAGGAGGAAGTAGAGATTCACGCACCTGCACCTACGTTTAATCAGGGGCGTAGTAGCAGTAGAGCAGAACCATCGTTGGGTACTTTATTAAGGACACAACAGGCCTTCCTAGAGCAAATGACTCAATTGCTCCGTCAGGTCACTGGAGCTATGCCACCACCTCCCCAGCTAGTATATAGGACCCCAGTAGAGAGATTTAGAAATGATGAGCAGTTTAGGAGAGACAGGCAGTGCAAGAGAGGGTCTGGACCTGGCCAGTCCAGCGCAGCTGCTACAGAGAGCAAGAGACTCAGGGGGTCTCAGGGTTAGATTCAGAGTAGAGAACAGAGGTAGAGGTTCTGATTTGCCCCGAGGTTAGAGGAGGTCAAATGAGTGTATCAATTGACAATTCTGTGGGTCCTATAGCACGGAGATGGTCTTGGATTCAAAAAGTAATGATATAGAAAATGGGGAAACTAATCACTAGAGGCGCTTTTTGGTGGAATGGCCTGGAGAGTTGGAAGAACCCCAGGGTTAAGTGTGCTCGCTTGAGAGAAATCCTAGGATGGGTGACCTCCTGGGAAGTTCTCCATTTCACCTATGGGATAAAACTGTGAGAGCTTCGGCCCAGAGCGGAAAATATCACTAGTGGGTCGGGCCGTTACATTTGTGGTATCAGAGCCGCTCCGCGTGCAACCTTGAACGATGGTGGGGCAAACCTCAGCAAGGACGCTGAGTCCCATAAGGGGGGTAGATTGTAGCACCCTAGGCAAATGCCACATCGACAAAACACGGGAGAGATGCTGGGTTTATAAGTTGGTGGTTTGTAACCCCTATTGACGCGTTTTAAAACCGTGAGGGCTTCGGCCTAGAGCGGACAATATCACTAGTGGGCCGAGCCATTACATCGATTCAATTGGTCCGATCCGATCCGATTTGATTCAGCCGATTTGATCAAGATGCCCTAAATTAAATTTTTACTCTACCTTGAGACCCAAAACGAGACTAAAAAATTTCAAAAAAAAAATACAAAAAATTTAGAAAATTTTGTGGAATCCAAATATATTTTAAAATTTGCCATGTGGTCTTTAGATTAATTTCTAAAAATAGATGAAATTCATTTTCTTAAGAAAATCAAAATGATTTTTAAAAATTTAGAAAATTTCAAATAATTTTCCAAAATATTTAATACAATAAAATATTAATATTTACATATAAAATAATTATATTAAAAATTAGGGGTGTTACATCATATAAGTAGCATCAAAAGAAACATCTTCAAAATTTTGATAATTACTCCTCCCTTCTCCATGCACCCAAAAAACATTTTTCAAGTGATGTTGCTCATCAAAATTAATTACATAAAAGAAGTTACCATCATATGTATAAAATACTCAATCATTGCATTTGCATCACTTGCTTCTAATTCTAAATGCCTTGCTTCTAATTCTAAATGTCTTTCTTTGTCAAGAAGATTTCTAACATCTTTCTTCAAGCAACCAATACTTTGATAACTGCCATGTTGCTTAGCTAATACAACAAATATTTGACTTGTCCTTACCCCTACCACATGCAAAGTGCTTATGTAACACCCCTATTTGTATAGCCTAGTATATTTCACTGCTCCGGTGACCGGTGTCGGTCCGAACAATTAAGGGGATTAGAACCACACTTAAGACAACTAGAGAAACCATAAATACAAATAATTAGTAATTGCCAATTAGTTAAGTATAAATAAGAAAAACAGAACATAAGAAGTTAAACGAGCCGAGAGTCACAGCGATGGATGACTGTCTTGGGAACGACTGCGAAGCCATTTTAAACTCAAATTTCGAATCGTAAAATGTGATGCTGCGGTCCTTAGGACCATTACGAACACAGTGAAAAAGAGAAAATCATGAAAAAGAACTATTAAGCCAGTCAAATAATTAGGTCAAGGAGCCGGAAGAAATATTGAATTATTTGCAAACCGGGTTGAACCGGTGAGGGGCAATTTGGTCAATTGACCCCGAGAGCTGACTCCTGACCTAACTGTCAAATAAAATTGGAGAAAAGAAAATTTCAGAGTCGGGAATTAAATTAAAGAACTAATAGAAAAATAAATAAATAAAAAAGAAGAAAAAGAAAAGTTAAAAAGTTAGTGACATCATCATGGTGACATCACATATGAAGTCATAAATAATTTTTATTTACTAGATAATTTGACTAAGTCAATTAAGAGATAAATATCCAAAATAAAGAAAAAAAAAACATTTTTACTTCTTCTTCTTCCATTTTTCCGTCACCCCTTTCTCTCTCAATTCTCTCATTTCCTTTCCACCATTAACACCCATCTCAAGCTTTCAAACATGAAATCTTGGTGAATAGATGTTATATATGTGAATTGTATATTTAGATTACATGAATTGTGAAGATTAGACAAACTTAGGGTTTTGGACATTAAGGTTTAGAGACAAAAAATGTAAGAAACTTATAAATGGTGTCTTTGACCTAATGTGAAGTGAGAAATGGTTATTTTTGACCTAATTAAGTGTGTTAGAAGTGTTGGAATTAAAGTCGAATTCGGAGGGAGTGTGGTCATGCTGCTGAAGCATGACCAAGTCAACTTTAAGTGACCAAAAATGAAATTTTACAAGTCCAATTGGTATGAGACTAATTGGGAATGAAAATATGCACTAAATGACACAATTTTCATTTAGGAAGCATGCCCAAAAAGTGACCAAAACCTAATGAACAAATTGACCAAAGTTGAAAAATTGTAGGCTGCCTTGCACAAACTGACCAAATGAACAGTGTTTGTTCATTTGGTCATAACTAGAGCTAGGCAGGTCAAAATGACCTGAAAGTTTACCAGTGGTTAGATGAGATATAGGCCTAAAACTTTCATGAAGAACACAAACCCAAATTATGCCATTAACCCAATCAAATTACTGAGCAAAGTTGAATCACTGAATCTGCAGAACTGCAGATTTACCATATGAACAGTAAAGTTTCAATGGTTATAACTCTCTCTAGAAAACTCCGATTTAGGTGATTCTTGAACCGATGGAAACCTAAGGCATAGTATAACATTTCATATGAAGAAAATTAGACCAAATTATGGACTTAACTTGATCAAATTGTTGAACAAAGTTGGATCAATAATCTGCCAGAACTAAAATCTGCAGCATGAACAGTAACCGTAATTTGGATACAACTTGAGCTACAAAACTCCAATTGGAGTGATTCAAAAAGTAGAATAAACTTAAAACAATAGGGAACATTTTCTATGAAGGAAGTTTTGCCAAATTCAAACAGAAAAGTGATCAATGGAACAGTGTAACCTTAGACACCAAAACTGAAAATTTGGCAATTTTGCCTAAAAGACCTAAGTTTTGAGAAAATGACCAAAAACAACAAGTTTGGTGACCAAAATGTGGTATGTGGGTGAAGTTGGAATTCCCATACCTATTAAACCTTAGAAAGTCAACAATTTGACTTGAATAGTATAGTAAATAGTAACCCGAAACACAAAAATTTCAAGAACGTCGAGTTTAGCACATTTAGATAAAAGTGAAGTTAAATTTATTTTTGGATTTATGCTAAGTTATAGTACTGAAACACTGTGAAACTGTGTGTTTCAGCTGAAAAAGACTTGAAAGCTCTGAGAGACTGAGTCAAGGTCTAGAGGCGACTCACGTCAGGTTTGTGCACAATAAACCTTATTTGAGCCTTTTGTCATTGAAAAATTGATTTAGTGTGATTTATAAAAATTTGAAGTTAATTATGAATTGTGTTGCCATCTTGTGAATGAAATTATGACTTTGGAAATTTATTGGATTTCTCACGAATCATTTGAATAAAATGTTTGAAATTGATTTTTGATTCACACTTAGCATGACAGTATCTTATTATTCCTCCTCCATTTATGGGGTGAGATTGGTTATCTTTCCTCCCTCTCTGGTTTACCAGTTGAGGTTGTAGATCGGATGAGTACTCATTAGCTAGCTAGCCACCTCCCTCATTGATTTCGATTAGTGGGGTTGTGGATTGCTTTGTCGTGGTGTACAATGCGGCATTGATCGGAAATTTTGTGTCATGGCTTAAGTTGTGTATGAATTGGCAACACTGTGTTCTTAAATTATTTGACTAAATTGTGTTATTATGAGTTTTGATAATTTGTTAAATGTGATTGAGAAATATTTAAATTGTGTTTTGGCAATGAATGATTTATGTATTGTATTTAAAATTTTTATTGTGCACCACTGAGTATTTTTATACTCAGCGATAGCTTGTTTTGCTGTCGCAGATAAGAGCAAGGAGAAAGCAGCAGAGTGAGCTGCTATCAATATTGAAGATTTCATTGATCTTTTTGTACGGGTATTGTTTTATACCCTTGTAGTTATTTTGATGTAAATATTGTGATGTTGTATGTATCAATGTAAAGTGAGCAGTTGTATAATAAATTGTAATAATATTATTTTGGAACTTCTTTTTGTAAATTAATATTTGTAGTTTGTGAATTTCATACTTTATGCACTGTGAATGAAGTTATTAAAAATTTTGAGATAATAAACTTTGATTGGATTGTGGAATTATTTTTGAAGTGGATTAAATTGAGTTGAATTGAAATTATTTAGTGGTTGGGAGTTGTGAAAAATTTTTGGAAGTGTTTTTCTCAGGTATTTGAAGAACTATTTTCTCTAAATACAAACGAAACTCTGTCAAAATTTTTATAAAATTTGCTATAAAATTAAAATGGACAAAAAATTTTTCTAGTTTATAAGCTTTGAATAAATGATTTTAATTCCTACCAAAATGCTTACCACTTCTAAAATGCAAGAAAATAGTTTTAAAACCCCTTGTAGTGTACTTAATGAATTATCGGTAGGTGAAGTTCGGTAGTTCATTAGGTATTCTACGGGATCATGTTATGCCTTACAGAGGGGTAAGGTGTGACAGCTTATATCATTCTTTTGTGATGGTGTGATAGTCCTATGATAAGGAAAATAATGTGCATGATTTGGAAAGAGATCATGGTTATGATCTGATGCAAGCTCACGTCTAGGCTGGAAACAAGTTCACATTCTATTGAAATGATTTTCCCATGGAACATCTAAAACCAAGCAACAATCACAACTTAAACAACTCTTTTACTAACAAGATGATAGAAACACCAACATGTGATGAATAATCACTTTGATTAGTAGAAGAAAGTTAAGGATCTGATACAAATAAGGCAACTTATACCAGATTACACCAGATATCAAAATGAGACAATATAAGTGACCAACTTATATTGAATCTAAATTCTTAGTGAAACTTAGGAAGAACATACATAAAACTCTCTCACAGGAGTTCTTAAGCTTACAAGCTTAACAATGGCAGATTCTAAAACTGAACTAACAAAATGAAGAAGAAATCCTTATAAGGCTATCCATTGGAGTCTTTATCCAAGAGTTTCTCCAAGTATTGGATAAAATACATTCACCCCCATTTTAGGTAAAAACTACATTTACAAGTCTGAACTAAATCTGAATTCTAAAATCCGAATTTTGAAATCTGATCACAAAAGTTTCTTTTGTCTTATAACTAAAAATGGCAATGTTGCTTTTTCCTTTATATCTTAGACAAGAGACTCTCCCTCTTTCCTTTGCAACTTTGATAAAGCTCATAAGGTACAAGGCTGCTGAATATACAAAATTGGAATCTCTTTGTGATGGAAGAGGTTTGGTTTGGTGCACTTGGTTGGACCTTGGTTCGGCTCACTTTGCTGGACCATGGTTCAGTTCACTTTGAATACCGAATTGCATCAACACGCCACACTTGTGCTCCTCTTGAATTCCTTACATGTTGGGCTGCCATACTTGATCAATATGTGCTTGAATTAATCTTAGTAATGCCTTGGCCCTAGCTCTTGTGATTGCTCGACCATGTTGCCCTCATGATGGTCATCATGATCATTGATGAAACTATGAATAGCCCACTTCCCATCATTTCTCCTTTTTATGTGCAGTTTTGCTTGACAACCTATTTTCAAACAAGGTCGAGGATTTACAGCATTTGATTCTTGCTTTTGCCCATATCTTGTGCAAGCATATTTGGCATCAATAAATTCTTTGGAAGCTTTTAAACGATGAGAAGCTATAGTAGAGACACCAAATCCTGAAAACTTAGCATAACTTTGGTAATAAGAATATGCCTCAATATGCGAATTGAATTCCATTCCTATATATGGATATGTAATAACAAATTTATCATTGTCAATATATTATATTTCTTCATTATGATCTTCCCAATCAGTCATCCCATCAGAAAGAGTATCTTGACTTTCATTTAATCAAAATCCATGGTACCTATAATAAATAAATAAGTAAATAACTTTACAAATATTATTATGATTTTTATACTCATCAAGTTCAATGAGAAACAAAAACTAAAATAAGGCACTAGTTTATTTGAAGTAAATCATTTGAATGACAAGCAAGTAGACATTGAAGTATGACTAAACAAGAAATTCTTATTTTGTTTAACTTGGGTCATCATATTTTACCTAGGTCACCATATTTTCTTGGGTCATCATATTTTCTTATAATAATCTTAAGAAGTTATTCATTCTCACAAAGTTTAATTTTTGAAAGACTGAAATAAAAATTTTCAAATTATTAGATTACAAATAAAGATAAGCCTCACATGAAAAATAGATGTCACCATTAGATTTATTTAAAATAAAAAGGATTGTGAGTATGAAAAGTAACATTTTGGTATTTTAAAGAAAAATGATTTTTGTTTATCCATCTTATTATTCAACTTTCAATTAACCTACAACAAATTGTAGAAAGTTCAAACAGATAACAAATTATTGCACTCTGTTTTAGAGTTTTTTTTTTTAATGAGTTTCAGTTTTTATAGAAATTAAGTGAATTAAGCATATTTATTATTAAAAAAAATAGAGTGCCCAACAAATTTTTGCCTAAATATATCATCTACAAAGGATTTAAAATTCATTAGGAGTTCTTTCAAATTATCAATATATATAAATTATATACGAATAACTGTGAGTATACAATAGAGTACATAGAATAATCAATTTAAAAAAAAAAAAAAAAGAAGAGTGCCCAGCATAATTCATTGGGAGTTCTTTAGAAAAAATCATTTTGTGCCCAAAATAATTAATTAAAAAAAAGAGAGTATAAATTATATGTGTACTTGTTGAAAAGTTTTTTTCTTAAAGTCCTTGTCCTTTAGCAAAAGACTAGCATCCAAAATAAAAAGGTTCTACAGAAAAAGATTGACACAACAAAAGAAAAGTATAAAATATTTTAAGAAAAAAAAAGAAGATGAAACAAAAGAAAGGAGAATGACGAGAGGAAAAAAAAAAAAAGTGGAATGGCTGGAAGGGGGGGTTTTGTTTTGTCTGAGGAGGGAGAATGGTGAATAAATTAGATGTTAGGAGAGAGAAAAGGATAATTAATTATAAGAAAGAAAAAAAAAAAAAGAAGGAAGAAAAAGTAACATGTGATAATAGGTAACAAGTTACCTAAAATTTATTAAATATTCTTTCAACCGATAAGGAAGAGGTTGTCGGACAGTCACTTTTTCAAGTGACTGTAGCTAATATTTCTCAATGAATTATCTTAGAGGACGGGCACACACTATTAAGATATGCTATACTTTCGTCGAAAATATAGCTATATGACAAATGTCATTTTCATGATACATGGAAGAAATTACTTGGATATGAAATGGCAAAATTCCTATTGTAATGAAAATGTGTCATTTCTATTGTAATGAAAATGTGTCATTCCTAACCCTATAAATATGGCTCATGATACCTGCTAATGTACGCAATTTCATTCTCTTATTACTTCTCATTATTTACTTTTTTATTTGGCATTTATTGAATTGAGCGTTGAAGTGGCCCTGCTTAGGCCACCCACCTCACCTCTTTCATTGTTGCAGGCAATACTAGGATCATCCGCTAATCCAAGAATCTCAAGCAACATCAATTAGCTATTTAAATAATCATGAGTATTTAGAATATTCAACTATAAATCTCTGTTTTTTTTTGTTAGTTATATATCAAATAATATAATTTTTAAATTTTATGTTGTTTGATAATTCCATGGATTCTAAATTCTCTCAGCCCAAACATTGACGTAGAGTTTTTTCTTAAAATATATTTAATTTTATACTGTGGAAGAGAACTTCCCTTCGCTTGAATGATGGGCAACTTTCAATCTTGTGCCTTACAGCACCAGCACGGCTTGCAGTTAATAATCTTAATATTTTAATGAGAATGAGTGAGAGGATAAGAAGGAAACTTAAGATGACGGGTAGGGAATACGAAGTGGGTGTACGATAAGATTAAGGGTATGTTTGGGAAGGGAGGAAAGTGAGAGAGGAAAGAAAATGTGAGGGGAAAATAAATTTATTTTCTATTCTTTTATTTGGATTGAATAGAAAATAAAGGGGGAGGAAAAATATTGGAGGGAAAATAAAATTATTTTATCTTTTTCTCCTTTCTCTCCAAAATGAGGGAAAAGTAAGAGAAAAATATTTAAAAATATAAAAATACCCTTATATTTAATAATTTTTTTTTAATTTAAGGGTAAAGTTATAATTTTACTATTCATAAAACAACTTTTCCTCTAATATTTTCCTCTCCCAATCCAAACAAGGGGAAGAAATATAATTTTTATTTTCATTTCTTACTTTCCCTCTTTTATTTTCTTTCCCTCTTTTATTTTCCTTCCCCCCTTTCCAAACATAGTGTAAATGCTAAAAAAAATTAGAGGGTAAAGTTTATAGCAAATACATTTATGATTGTCTAATATTAAAGTAGAGTAGATAATAATATAATATTTAAAAATAAATTAAGTCTAATTACATTTTAAATTTTATATTTAATACAAAGTTTTTATCTTAAATTAATATAGGACAACATTACTCTGTGCATTTTAATCCTTCACTAAAAAATTATAAAATTTCCTCTTCATTTGAATTAAAAAATTTTTAAATTAGACTGCATTGTAATATTTAAACATTTATTTAAAATCAAGATGATCTCTTACAATTTCTTTTCTTTTTTATAAAAGATAATATAAATACAAAACTTATTATGTGCAAATGTTAATTACACGTTCAGCATTGCATAACCTTCACGGTAGGAAAACTAATACTCCTTCGAAGCAGATAGTTTCATGAATTAATTTTCATTTTTTATATTAAATTTGATTAAAATAAAAAAAATTAAATTAAAACTCTGTTTATTTCATAAAAAATAACTTATATACAAAAAATATTTTTTATAAAATATACTTTTTAAAATATTTTTTATAAAAATATTTTTCATTGTTTGATTATAATGTTAAACTAATAATAGGTATTTATATTATATACATATAAATATTTTAATATTTTAATAAGATTATCGAAATCTAAAAAATAAAAATAATTTTCTTTTTTAAAAAGATAAAGTTATTTTTAAGTTAATTTTTTAATTGATAAAAAAATATTTTCCGTTAACTTATTTTTCTTAATACTCAAATATTAAAAAATATAAAAATTATTTTTTACAAAAAATTTTCCGTGAAATAAAATAGCCTACTAAAAAAATCTATACAGGAGAAAAAAAAAAATTTTCCTTCATATAAAGTCTAGTCAACATTGTGTATATATAGACTCATCCATTTAGAGTTAAAAAATTGTTATTTTTTATTTTATATAAAATTTTATTTATTTTTAATAGTTAGGAAAGGAGAATTCAAAGTTAGAAATGTGATATAATCCTTAATGGGCTGATATTAATTTGTTCAATGATTTATTGATGTTGGGCTTGGGAAATAACTCAATGGACTGGTTTTGGTATTGACTATGTGGGCTTTATGAAACAACTTTAGGCCCCCAAAGATTGATAATTTTTAACTGATCAAAGTATTTTTTATAAATTTATATTATTTATAAAAACATTAATTAATTTATATTAAAATTTTAATTTAATTATAATTTTTTTTTTAAAAATTACACATAATATTAATTATAAATTTTAATTCAATTGTTTAGTCAAATTTAATCACTTTTAACTATTAGATTAAGATAATATTTTTTAATTAGTATTATTAAAAATATTTTTTAATATAGTATTAAAATGGTGAGATTTGAATTTTGTCTTGTTCACTTAATTTTAGGTGTTTTAGTGAAAACTATTAAATAATTATTTAAGAAATTCTTTATAAAAATAGTGATAAAAAATAATATTACAAATTAAGGTTATGATGGAAAAATAAAAATATTAATAAACAATTTAAACCTAATCTTAGTATGTATAAAAAAAAAATTGATAACATTATTTATTTTTATTATTTAAGGTTAAATATTAAGATCAAATTAAAATAACTAGAGATGAAACATCGATTACTTTTGCATTTTTCTTTGGAAGCTTCCTTCAAGGATAAATCAAGACTAATTATTGAATAATAAAGTTGTTTAGCTCACCGTATCTTAAGATAAAATTGTAACAAGATTGCAAACAACAAAGGGGTGGTGGCGCAGTTGGCTAGCGCGTAGGTCTCATAGCTTCTGAGTAATCCTGAGGTCGAGAGTTCGAGCCTCTCTCACCCCAATATCTTTTCTTTTGCGCTAATTTCTACTGTGCGTGTGTATATATACATGGACAGTTGAGGAAGAAGTTGTATCTTTTGCCCTAATTTCTTCTGTGCGTATGTGTATATACGCATGGACAGCTGATGAAAAAGTTGCGTCAATCGACTATTGAACTATCAACCAACCATTAGCACATGGAAAGCGGCCCAGATCCAAAGGCAGCTTTGATTTGATTATTAATGAAGTAGAAAACAGTAGTAGAGTTCCTTTCCTGCATGAACTTTATGGCTTATAGGGTTGTGCATGGATTTTAGGGGATCTGAATTGAACCTAAGCATCGAATTGAATGAAACTAAAATTAAAAAGAATTATTATTGTAAGAATCGAATAAAATCGAAATTATTTTACTATTTTGATTTAATTTTTGTTCTTCATTAAGAATCGAATTGAAATTAGATCAAAATCGAATCAATTTAAAAAATTAATTTTATACATATATATATTTTTATATTTTTTATATATATTACACAGTTTCAATAAAATTATATATATTATATGCAATTAAGATTGTTATATATATAACTTAATTTATTATTAATCATAAGTGTATATATATAACCTAATATTAACTATCTTATTTTTAATTTAAAAAAATATTAATTCTAATCTTCAAAATTTTTATAAATATCAACTATATTAAAATTAAATTTATTTTTAATACTTAGTATTGTAAATCAAAATTTAAATTTGTAGAAGTTACACATTGTCCAACAAAATTTTAACTTTAAAGAGTTGAATAAAAATATAATAAAGAATTTTTCTAAAGCTAAAAACTGCATAGTTTTGTAGTATTTGCTTAGGTTACATTAATCCTAACTCATATTATACTTATTGATTTGCTGTTATTTTATAATTTGGATGAAAATATTATATAACTTATTATGTATAGCATCGAATACTTACCACCATATTAAGAGTTTAAGCTTTTAGCAAAAGCGCACTCTAACCCCTTATAGTGTAGGGCTCAAGCGCCATAGGTCAAAGGGATCTAAGTAAAACGTTGGCCTACTGAGCTATCCCTACTTAGTGTCAACAATCCACCCTCAACACCTACTAGTGATTTGAACCTATGACCTTGGCTCTGATACCAATTATATGATCTAACACTTACCACCGCGTCAAAAATTTAAACTTTTAATAGAGTCACAACTCTAATTCTTTATAGCGTAACAGCCCAAGTGCCATAGGTTGAAGGAATCTAAGCAGGATACTAACCCACTGAGCTATCCCTACTCAGTGTTATCCCTTCAGCAGAATACTAACCCACTAAGTTATCCCTACTCAGTGCTAACATTATGGATATTTAATATTATTTTATTTTTTTATATGAAAATTGTTAGTTTGATTTTAGTATTTCTCTTAAGCAAGTTATTATATTTATTTTACTTTATTAAAATTTTATTTTGATATTGATATTATTATTATAATATTATGACTATTATTTTTATTGATATTTTGTTGTTAAAAATATATAATTATTTTTGTTATTTTAAAAGGAATACAATAATACTATAATGTTAAGTATAAGAACCGAGAATTGAACCAAATTGAAACCGAAAAAATAACTGAAACTAGAATCAAACCAGAACCAGAAATTGATTCATCTTTTGATTCTAAAAAATGAAAGAACCAAAGTTCGATTCTAATTCTAGTTCTTATAAAAAATTAAACCAGAACCAGAACTAGAACCGCACAACCCTAATAGCATCCGTGTCACTTTGCTTCATGTTAGCTCACTACAACAAAATAAAAATTTGGTGGTGAATTTTTAGTGGTGAAAATAAATTTCCACTCAGGGCTTGCTTTCTAATAATGACAGTAGCTATGTTTCTCTCTTCTATTATTTATTTCTCACTTATGACCTTGATTGATTTGAAATTTGAGACATACTTAATTAATCTTTATACTTTTACAGCTATATTGTATATGACTAAAGGAAATTTTAATTGAGTTTCTATATCCTAGAAATTGACTCTAAGAGTCTTGTTTGTTGTTAGAAAAGAATGATATAATGTTCATTAATGTAAGAAGACATGACCCCAAGTGTGGACAAAAGTTATAGCACCTAAAATATGAAACCCCTTCTACCTAGAGGTCCAGTAGTTACTGCACAAGATAAAAAAAATGCAGCAATTACTGCCCTTCTAATTGAAGCTTGTGCCACTTAAATATGCATCCCTTACTTACCTCTGCTGCAGTGAAAAAAACACATGGTGCATAAAAATTAAAGGCATACAACTCACTTCTGTTCATTATTCCTTTGTAATCATAGCCCTAAATTGTCATTATTTTAGGTTGTATTTATTGTCTTTTTCGTGATGCAGATACCTAAAAAAATAAGCAAGTGGACATTCAAGTGATTAAGAACTGGGCACGTCAAATCTTACAAGGCAACTAGTATCTACATGGCAGTCATCTCCAGCAATTCATATACTTGAAATGTGATAACATCTTTGTCAATGACCATTTTAGAACGTGGAGTTAGAAAATCAGCAAATATATATATATATATATATATATATATATATATATTAGTAGGGAATTTAATATTTTCTTGTTAAATTCTTAACATTAATTTGTACAATGTTATTATAATTTATAATATCAAAAATAAATGCAAAATTAGTATGAAAAATTTGTGGCAATTTTTTTTTTAGCAAATATTGCCAGTAATTCTTTTTTGCATTAACACAATTTTTAGTGACTAAAATTTTCATTATTAGTGGAAATAATATTTCACTACTAAAAGTTTTCTTGTAATGAAAATTTATTTTGCCACTAACTAAATATGAAAGGCTTCACTCAATCTCTTAATCGATCAGAATCTTTTTTTAGGAGAAACCCTGATGGTACAGTACAAACCTCCTTTCAGCCATCTTGACATTCTATAGGATCTTTGCTTGTATTCATTAAAAATTACTTTTTATAGTAAGATTTTATTTCATCTCTAAATCCTTGTGTGATGCTCTTTTTATGACGAAGTAATGATAGTTTTAATTTTTGTCACTAAAGCTTTTATGGCGAAATCTTTTCCCCACAAAAGGCCCATTTTGTTGTACTGCTCTTTACAGTGAAAGATTTCTAGCTGGAGTTCACAAACTTGAGATGCAATATCCTTATAATTAGATTATTACAAAATATTAGAAATTAATGTCACCATCGTATAGTTTTTGACATTTCACAAAAAAAATAGTATTTCAATTTTTTTTTAAATAAAAATAATAGAATTGTTTGTTGGGCATATTCACCGACTAAAAGAGACAAGAGTACTAAAATCAAAGGCAACATTGTTAGGAATCTATATAAGTTAGGAATTTCATAATTGTTATAGAGAGTATTTGATTCTTTTTTTGGTGGAGCTAATAATTGATTGAGATTTAAATAAGTAAATTAGAGTATTTGATAAATTTTAAAAAATAGAGCTGATAGTTGATAGATAACTAATTTCAAATTATAATTTACATTAACTATATTTTTAAAGCTATTTTCTCAATAACTAATTTAATTTTATTTTTTATTTAGATTATAATATTTTTTTATATAATTTAAAAATTAATATTTTTTACTACTTTTATCTTTTTTATTTATAATCTTAACATTTTAATTAATGTGTTATTATTTTATTAAAATATTTTTTAGTGATAGTATAAAATATAAAATATTTATTTATTATAAAAATATGTTTTTTATATTTAAAAACTTAAATTTAATTATAAGTTTTTTATTAAAAATAATAATTATTTTATCATTATATAACTATATTTTAAAGTTATTTAATTAATTTTTAAAAAAATTTAATTATGTTTTTATTTTAATAATAAAATAAATGATATAACACATTATACGCTATAGGCCACCGCCCACCGACACTCTCTCTCTCGAGTAGTGACAAATATGTGCAGCATCTAAAGTCTCCTTTGTATGGCTTCCTTTTGTTACGATGGTCGAAAAATTGGGGTGATTTGTGTGGAGAATCTTTCGGTAGGCAACACCTTGAACCTTCTGTCCGTCCATTCGCCTGTATTAATATAGCAAACCCAGGAATATTAGGAGGTATTTAGTTTATTTATTAGGTGTAATTGATAATTGATAGATATTTAAATAAATAATTTAAAATATTTAATAAATTTAAAAAAATAAAATTGATAATTGATAGGTAATTTATATGGTACCCATCAACTGCAGTTTATATTAGCTCTATTTTTAGAGCTGTTTCTCATCGGTTGATAGCTGATTCAATTTTATTTTTTATTTTGATTATATTATTTTTTTTATTTAACTCAAAAATTAATATTATTAATATTTTTATATTTTTTATTTATAATTTTAACATTTTAATCAACACATTTCAATTTAATTAAAATATTTTTTATTAATAACATAAAATATAAAATATTTATTTATATCTAAAAACTTAAAATTAATTATAATTTTTTTATCACAATAATAATTACTTTATTATTTTATCTATATTTTTAAAATTATTTAATTATTTTTAAAAAAAATTAATTATTTTCTTATTCCAATAATAAAATAAATGATATAATATAATAGATTAATAATTATATATTTATTTTAATAATATAATAAATGATATAATATATTAATTTAATATTTATATATTTAATAATAAAATAAATAACATAATATAATAAATTTATAATTTTATATTTATTTCAATAATAAAATAAATTATATAATATATATGCTTATTAGTCATTTTACATATTTACAACAACAGCTAAATATAGTTTTACCAAGCACTTAACATAAATTAATTATCATCAGCTACCAGCTATCAGTTAACAGTAATAACTATCAGCTAATCGTTATCAGCTGTATTTAACTGTTAAACCAAACATTGAAAATTATTTTATTTAAATTTAATTAATATTTTTAAATTTTAAATTTATCTTAAATTTAATTAAAATTTATTATTAATTATTTAAATTTATTTTAGATGCAAATATTATTATTTGGAAATATACAAACATGTTTAATTTTATATATTTTAAATAATAAGTTACAAAAAAATTTATTTTTATTAATAATTTATATTTTAAAATTTTAATAATCTCATAAAATATTTAAATTTTTTTATTTAAAATAAAAATATAAAATTTATAAATATTATCATAAAAAATATATTTTATAATTAATTAAATATTTATATAAATGAATTCGATAAATGATACTCAATATATAAAATCATAATTTTTTACAATATTATTTTTTAAACTTAAACTTAATTATATATTATTTAAATATATTTTATTAAAATTCAATTAAATCAAATATCTATAAAAACTTAACTTGTTCCCGTTTAATGGCAACTAAAAACCTTTAGAACTTGTTGCTTTTTTTCTTTTCTCCTCCCAAGAAAAAGGAATGGGCTTTCTTGATAACTCAATCAGGGCCGATTCATTCTCTAAATCGAATCAAGATTGACTTGAGTGAAGTTTCAAATTGGTTCAGATCAATAATTTAAAGGCATCAATCAGAAATAAACCAGCTATAGGAGGTGATTTCAATCCCAACACTCTTCTAGTTTTGAATCGGAATCATTGATTTTATCAAACTTAAAAAAAAAAAAAAAAAAGGTTGTGATTTTAGAAAACACTAAATGAATTAAATTATTTTTGAATCAAAATTAAAACTATTAAAAATCAAAACCAAAACTGAAATTGAATTAAAATAAAAATGGATCAAAATTGATTGAAAAATCGAAATCAACTAGAACCATGGCCAACCAATTCGATTTCATTTCATTCCTGGGCCAATACTTAAATTGCCGTTTCTAACTCAGTATCGATCTGGATCAGACTGGTGACCAAAATGAGAATTTACGTGAATTGAACTGCCATTATTAAGAAAGTACAATTTGCTGCGTTTATGACTTAGTAGTGGTGGCTCGGAATTACAAGAAGATTCATTTTTCCTTCCAATTTACCAGCTACAGTGCTACACACTCATCTAAAATACCTATGGAACCTGTGCCTCATCACAGTGCACAATCAAATTACTTCATTATCCACAGAATATTCAAGGCCCCACGATCAGACGGTCATGGTTGCTTCTTCTACACCGGGGCAGAATAATTGTGGGACCTACCACATAGGATTCCAAGTTTGTCTGATTTATTTTTGCACATATGGGAAAGCATAAATCCGGGACACACCCAAGTCAACTATTTCAACTAATGGTCTCCAAGTCCAAGTTCTCGGAAAAATGATGGTAAAGAAAAAGAGTTAGATCTATCATCAAAGGGATTATGCATAGAAATCGCGATGTGGCCCCGCTCGATGCTGCAACGAGTCCAACACTCGTGAATCCGATTCCTAACTCCTCTTCAATCTCCATTCTTCATTAATGTGTTTCGACTTTTTTTCTTGTTAAATAAAGAAATTTCTTATAAAAAATCAAATTTAGCTTTTTACTGCCATGAAGAGTTATGATGCAGCATAAATTTATCTAAGGAGCATTAATATGGTATTAATAATTAATTGTCTTAAATTAAATTAATTTCAATTTCATTTTTAAATGAAATTCCAATTTCAAATCAGTCAAAATTATATAATAAATTATAAATTATATTCAATATATATTTACTAAATCATTCTTCATAATTAAAAGAATTTTTTTTTTTTATAAATAAAGGCATATTTATGCATCGAATGCGTTCTATGGTTTCACTAGATTTCACAGAACCCATTTAGCCACTTGATTTTCACAAGTTGAAGCATTTGATTGGATTAAAATATTAATTGTCCCATGTAAATTAAAATTGTTAAAAATAAATTGAAGGGATAATTTAGTATCAAAAGGATTTTTTTTTTTTTTTTTTTTATGTCCTACTTGCTCCATGTGAGTGATCTCTGATTCGACGTCTCCTCATCTGATCTCTTCTTCTAACCACTGCTGCTCCTGCTGCTGCCATTTTCTCATTTAAGTCTTCTACTTTCCCTTTGCTATAAACAAGTATAAAAACCCATCTCTCTCTGTCTTTTTTTCTATGAGTTTTGGATCCAACGTGTCCAAGCTCTGGATCTTCTTTGAAGCCCCATTGGATCTTTCAAGACTGATACACCTACAGTTCACAGCATGGCTCCACTCTTGTACTTGAGATTCAAGAAGGTACTTCTGCTTTATCTCGTTTTCTTCCTGTTTGTTTCTGTTCTTCTTTGTGCCTCCTCAGATTGTTCTCAGCTAGAAAGGAAAGGGTTTATTGGTAGAAGAAGAATGTTAGAGGTGGAAAAAGATCAAGTCCAGCTGCCTAAGAAAAAAAGTACCAATTCTTCTACCAAGAACCAAACCAACCTAATCAAACCCAATCTTTCCTCTTCAAAAAACCAAACTAAGCTCTCTAAGACTAGCTTATCTACTAAGAACCAAACCAAGATTACAAAATTTACAAATTCAACTAAAGCAGCTTTTTACTCCTTATCCAAGGCTGAGCTTAAAAAGCTCAATTCCACTTCCCAGCTTAAGAAGCTCAATTCCACGTCAAAAGCTTACAACTCTACCAAAACCAGCTCCGGCTCTACTAAAAAAACCTCAGATCTACTCAAATTAGGCTTCCCCAAGAACAAAACATCCAAAGCCACTTCAACAAAAGGATCCCAAATTCTTGTGAGTGATTCTGAATCTCAAAAACAAACCAAGAGCCCATTAAAAACCGCAGAGAAAAAACCCAATAACGAGAAGAAGACCACCACCCAGCAGGCACAAAAACAACCCAGTTGGGTTGATCAAGAAGGGGAGGATGATTTGGTCGCTGAGTTCAGAGCTCTACCATCCAAATTTCAACAATCTCTCCTGCCAGACATTGAAAAGATCTCAATAACCTCCAAAAAATACCTCACAAAAGCCAACAAAGAAATGGCCAAAGGGTTCAAGCCCATAGTTGGAAACAGATATGCATCCACCATTGCCACTGTAGTCTGTTTCGCTTTCATTTTAATACCTCTCCTTCTAGTTTCTTTAATCGTCAGCCGCATCAAAGCTTATTTCTCTATCCAAAAGATCGTCATCTTCATTCAAGTTTATCTCTCAATTTACTTCTTCATTCTTTGTCTCTCTTCTCTAGTTACTGGGCTGGAGCCTTTGAGGTTTTTCTACGCTACTTCGCAACCCATGTACGTCTGTTTAATGGTTCTGCAAACCCTTGGCTACGTGTTGTATCTGTTGTTGCTGTTAATGCACTTGATTCTGGTGTTTTCCACTGAATCTGGGCTGGGCTCAAAGTTTCTAGGCCTGGGCCAGACCTTCGTGGGCTTCGCTGTTGGGCTACATTTCTACGTAGCGGTTTCCCACAGGGTGGTCATGCACCAGCCACCCAAGACTACGTGGAAGGTTCATGGGATTTATGCCACGTGTTTTCTTGTGATTTGTCTGTTTGCTAAATTTGATAGGACAAAGAAGGCTTACTTGCAAGATGGCGATGAAGAGGGCAAGAAGAATTAGTTCATAATAATTTTTTTTTTCCTTTTTTAAAGAAATGTAATAAATTCACTTTTTGTACTTTATTTATTTATTATTAATCTTTGGGGTTGTTACGAACAATGGTGTTTTTCTAGAGTAGAAGTTTTTTTCAAGTGTTTTAAACTTTATCTAATCTTTATTTATCATAAGATTTTTATATATATATAAAAGAAAAAAAGAAAATTGCCCCTCCGCCCAAATAAATAAATAAACTCTTCTACTCTTCCTTCATGCATGTTTATTTTTGTCTTTTCCATTCAACCCGTTGCGTTTTTTCATGACTTGTTGGCTTTGGTGATATGTTTATATATATATATATATATATATATATATATATATATATATATTATGGTTTTGGTGAGTGTGTCGGTGGCTTTTTGTGGGGCAAATGTGTGTATTTGGGTTGAAGTGAGTGTGTAGTGGATACACCCAAAATGACAAGGGCCCATCTGGTTTCATTGTCAACTTAATTTGGTTTATTTTTGATGAGATCTTGACTACGTTTAATTTCTATCTTGACCTTTAAACCTCCCTCTTTTCATTGTGAATGCGACAATCACTTCACACCAAGGTTTATTTTGTATTTTCATAATTTTTTTTTCATAATTAATTAATACACTCATCTATTTTTTTTTAGACATTTATAATATTATATCATTTGAATCCATATCATAAGATGTGACAAAATTTTACGCTGATTGTCACCTACCTACCGCAACCCTCCTCCTTTATCCGGGCTTGGGAGTGGTACCAATTGAGGATAAGTTGAGAGAAAGGAGATTGAGGTGGTTTGATCATGTGAAGCATAGACATACGGAAGCTCCAATTAGACAAGTAGAGCACATTAGGTTAGAGGATAGAAAGAGAAAAAGGGGTAGACCTAAATTGATTTGGAGGAGAGTAGTACAACATGACCTAGAAGTATTACAAATTTCTGAGGATTTAATCGAAAATCGTTTAGAGTGGAGATAGCGAATCCATATAGCCGACCCTAAATTTTTGGGATAAAGACTTAGTTGAGTTGAGTGAGTTGTATTTATAATTTTATATAATAATTAAAAAAATAATTAAATAATTTTATTTTTATAAAAATATATTAATAATTGACTAAATTACTCTTTGTTTAATTTAAAAAATTATATAAATATTTATTGTATTTAATAAAAGATAAAAGATAAAATTAATAAAAAATAAATACTCTTTAATTTTTTTAAATATGAGAAATAATTTTAAATATAATAAAAAATTAAATACAATAAATAAAAATAATAATCTTACTTCTTCATTTATTAGATTTAGGTAAATGCACTAAACTTTTGTGATTTTAGAAATACTCATACTCATACCAGTTTTTAGATAACGATTTTTATTATTATATAAAAAAAAAGAAATTAAATTTATGGACAATAAAATATTAAAAAATATCTTGATATGAATTTTGTTAATGATAATTTTTTTTATATATTAATGCTGAAAAAAAAAGGTGTAGAATAATTAGAATGATTTATACAAACTATAATTGACTTGAAATTTCAAACAAAATTGAGCAGCTTTTACTACAATCATAGTTTAAGTTATGGATTTTAGTATCATATTCAAATGTTAGGCAGAATTAAAGAAATAAAAATTCAACAAAAAGCTGGTCAACTTCCATGATCATTGCATGAAATTGGGATGAACAAATTCCATAATCGACAACGGAAATCAAAGTTTAATATTCCAATTTTGAGGAAATTTTTTTTATACTCGGTTTATTATAAATTTAAAAATATAAATATGTAAAATTTATATATTTAATAAATAATCTTACCATATATCTTATATCTATTCATATTAAATCGCATTTAGGATATATATATATATATATATATATATATATATATATATATATATATATATATATATATATGTTCATTAACCCATGAGCTTAGCTTTTACATAAAACAAGTAAAAACAAAAAATTATATAAAGGGTGGCTTGAGGTTTATCAAAATTCACAGTATCACCTTAAGTTTCAGCAACAATTGACTCTCTCTTTACAGGGTCAATTGACAGATGAATATTTTTGTAAATGAAAGGTCAATTGATTCTCTCTTTATAAGCAAAATTCTGAATTAAAAAAAAAAAAATTATATGTTTGGCCGATATTTTTATTTTTTTTAATCCGTCACTGCAGGAAAGAACACAAAGATAATATTTATACATTATACAGAGCATGCATTATCTGCTCCTTTTAGGGTTCAAAAGGCAGAATTTGAACTTAAATCTTCACACCTTATAGGCTATAATTAAGCCTTTGGTTTGAATTTCTGCTGGTCTTTAAGGGTGTTGGTTTTACTTGGAATTTTTTTTTTTCTACTTATTATAACAAATCAAATATTAAAATTTTTTTATATTAAAATTAAATTATTTATTTATTTTATATTAAATTAATTATTTTATTATTTATTAAATTTTTTGACAAATTGACAAATTGATTAACTTTATTAGTCACTTTCCACGCCAAAAAGTATGTATATTTAAATTTTTTGCAAATTTTACAATAAATTTGGAGAGCATATGCTCTCTATCTCTCTCTCTCTCTCATTTGATATTTAATTTCACCATTAATTAATATTTTGTAACATCCTTTACCTGATATGCAGAGTAGCCGAGCAAGGAATGCTACATTCTATGCCGGAGCACCTTACTTTTTCTTACTTTGTTCATTATTAATTTAATTCCATTTTATTTTTAATGCACAAATTTTAAATAAAGAAACTAACGGAGTTTTCCCTATTTTATTAAGATTTGCCCTGTTTTATCAGTCACCTATTTAAAATATTCTCATATCCAATCTCAATTTCAATTATCATCGCTGCATAATATCAAATCATAACATCAATTCTCATCTATATTTATTTTCATAAAATTTTCATATTCATCCATGAAATTCATCAAATTTATTAATTTACATAATGTATAAATTAATTATACAATCTCATAATTTATATTACAACTTAATGAATATTTACAATGTACAAAAATACACCAGTATGACTCATGTGGGCCCTACCAAAATGTGATGATGAGGTGACACGACACCCCTGCCGATCTGACCTCCAATCTTAATCCACTATCGACTGGGCTTTATCTCCAGTCCCTACGCGTGGAAAAACTAACATGCTAAGCATAACACTTAGTGATGCCATAATAAAATAAAAATAAACTAAACAAATAAAAATAATTAATTCAAGTTTGTGTGCTCATAAGAGATGCATCTTTAATAAATATTTGAGTCATGCTTATTTTGGTGATCTTTAGAAATCATTGGTTCAATTGTTTATCATCAAGTTTTCTTAACTCATTTCAATGCCCAAGCAACCTGTAACAAATTGACTGGACTGGATAAGCGGGTATCACTAGCACTGGACACATCTGTGCCTCGGGCCGTCATACCATGGGATACATAATATCAACCAGGTATGCAATAAAATGGCTAAAAAGCCATAATAGCAATTGGGCATAAAGCCATATGCAATAGGATGCAACAGAATGACTGGAAGCCATGATCAATAGAATGGCTCAAAAGCCATAATCACAGAATGGCACAAAGCCATAATCACAGAATGACACAAAGCCATAGGCAGTACCCATATACACATGTTTAGGTATACATGGGCAATTAGTATTATTAAGTATTCATAAGTCACATAATTTCATCATATATAGTATTCATACTTCATAATATTTTTGTTCCAATCATGTTGAGAACATAAGTTGAAGGAGTGAAAGCATGAATAAAGGGCATCAGAACCTTGAATTTCAAAAATTATTTCTAAGGTTACATGCACCATACCAAGTATCTTATGATCCTAATCAATTTTCAATGCCCAATTGCATACTGAAACATATTTTAGCATGCATTAAAATTTCATTTGCCATTAAAGATTGTGAATTAACATTTATTTCAATTAAACCCTAACTAAAAGAGAGATTTTTAGGTACCAACCTCTTAATGCACAATTGAAGCCTCTTAAGATGTTCTTAGAACCCCAAATGTTGTCCCTCTAATTTGTCCACCACAAGCACATGCCAAAGATACAATGGCAGCCTATAGATTTGCTTCTCAAGCCTTATCAACCAATTTTGAGATAGGGTTTATGCTTTGTGAAAGTTGTATGAATGTATTGGGTGTTAGAAACACTTTCTAATAATTTTAATTCAAAAGGAAATCATAATTTTTCCTTTGAATCAATTGAGAAATTGAAGAGGAGAGGGAGAGACAAAGTTGCCGTCCAACTTAAGAGAAAAGAGAGAGGAGTGTGTTTTTTCTTTATAACTTTTCTTTATATACTTAGGTCAAACCCTAACTTACTCCCTTGTCACATGTCATCATAAGATCCCATCTTGTTATTATTTGATTTAATCCTATGAAGCCAAGTGTCAAGCTCTATTTAAATCATGACATGTGGTCTTCCATCATAGGAAGACAAGTGGCAAGATCATATGATGTCATGTGTCACCATCTCATGGTGCCACATGTCACCATGTGAAAAGACCAATTTGCCCTTACTTTTTAATTTGAGTTCTCAACCCAAAATTATAATTTCTCCTCTTTAAATCAATTTATATCAAATAGAAATTAATTAATTAATTAATTAATCTCTATTAATTAATTTCTCATAATTAAATTCATATTTAATCAAATTAAATATAAATTTGATTTATAATATACATCCAATAACTAGATTTGATTTCAAGTCATGCTAGGTACTCTGTAATCTTATTGCAAATCAAACCTCTTTAATTAATTAATTAATTAATTAAACTATTTAATTAATTAATTAAATCACATTTTAAATAGTGATTAGCTTGTGTAAATGTGTGACTTACTAGGCCCATTACTTATTGGCAATGAGAAATAATATTAACTCTTAATATCATTAGAACTATTTTTTATCGTAAATAATTTCTCTAAATAATTTCAAACATCTCATAGACCATAGTTGACACCTAGCATAGTATCCATGGCTACCCAATTAGTAATAAGTAATACCTTAAATGAACCTTTAATTATATGTTACCATGCATTAGAATCTCTCCGTTACAAAATCTCAATTCGAGCTGGAGTCATGGTTAATGTCAAAGCCCATTTGCTATGAACATTATGTTCTCTTTTAATTCCAGTTCTTGATTAATTAGATTTTCTTGTCAGAAACTCTTTTCTGACTAAATCTGTATGTCCAGGCCAGGAACTTGAAACATCAAGAACAGTTAAATGAACATAGGATTTTATCCCTATTTACTTAGAGTAACGGATTCCATCTTGATCAACTCCTAGCTCCATATATAACTATTAAGAGCCAACACATGCCCATATACCCATACAGTATAAGTATGAAAGCAGTATCAAACTCAAACCACCTATATACATGATAACTCATGTTATCTCAGATCTAAAAATTATATGCACTAATATGATATATGACAATGCATTGACAAGAGTAAACTCCATGTTCTTGTCATAAACGTCACTGGTTCAGCCTATTTATCATGTATAAGTGCTTATCATGTTTGTTATATAGCATGAGACTCACCACTCTATCTTATTTACATCTCATATAAATACCTTGGGAACAAACATGATTACAATCTTTATGGATAAGTCATGTCCTTTGTGAAGTATCCTCAACTGTAAACCAATTTATGATACTTTGTACTAGAAATACTGTCACTCATATTCTTAACAACTTAAGAATAGAATTTCTAACAAAACATCAATGGACATTTTCTATTACACATAAATATATTATGTAAACGGAAAAGTGAAATTGCCTTTTCTTAATAAGATATGTACAAGATACATACAAAATGATATGCTTTAGGGCATACTACTAACATAAGTTGTAACAACATTTTCATATGTTTATTATGTTCATCAAGTCATTGGTGTTAATTACCAATCACATTTCTAGTCATTTTACAGGTGTCACATAAGTTCCAGAATTTGTGCTTTAACTTCCCCTAGTAATTTGGCCAAGATGCAGAATCCTTTTGGCCATACTTCCCTCATGGAAGTTGTTCCTTATTGTCTTAGCTTTAATTTCCTTTTTAAATAAGTCAATTTGAAGTTTTGTAGCTCTAGTTATGATCAATTTATCAAGTACTAGTCCAGTGATCAATACTGTTCCAGAACAGGGCAAATTCTAAAATCCTATTTTTTTCAAGCCATTTGGACAAGTTACAGTCATAATTTGGCTTGGTGTTCTTCATATGAGTTGTGCTCCTGTGTCTCATGGTTACAAAGATTCAAGAATCACTAAATTTGAAGTTGTGTAAGGTGAGTTATGGCTAACTCATGAATCCTACAACTCCAGGATTTCAGGTTTTAGGCCAGTTTTACAATTAATATTTAAGGGTCTTACACTCAGAATTTGAGTAAGGTTTCTAAACCAAAGTTGTAGCCCTAATTCTTAGGTTTTCATATCATTTTGATTCATCCCAATTGAAATTTTCTAGTAGAAGTTATGGTCTGATTACTAATCTTGGGGTCAAATGGCAAAATGGCTTAGGTGTAGGAATTTCAGGTTGGGAATTCCTGACTTATTCTAATAATTTCTCTAAGTTGCTTTAGGATCTGAGTTCTGGTCAAAACATAAAAATTGTAGTTCTATGTGTTATGAGTATTTTGGATTTAGAATCACTACATTTATAATTTTGTAGTTCAAGTTATGGCATTTTTACCACAACTGGTCGGATACACTAAAGTTTAAAATTTCCAGGTTTAGGTTTAGTCCAAGACAGGTTTGCTGGACTAACTTTACCTAGCAATTTGTTGAGCAAGGGTCAAAACTAGGTTTCTTGATCTTTACGAGAAATGTTCTCCTATGTCTCAGAATTCCATAAGTTCAAGAATCAGGTCAATTGGAGTTTCCTACAGTAAGTTATGCTTAAATTACTAAATACTATTCATATGGTCATTTTGTCCAGGTCCAGAATGTCAATTCCGGCTTCAAAGCTTAATTAGGGAGATTTATGGTCATTTTCTAGGCAGACTTCCTACATAATATTTCTAAGATTATGCCTTAGGTTTCATCTCCAATTAGCCTCACACCAATTAGAACTATGTAGCTCTACTTATACTCATTCAAACCTACTGGACTCAAGGGTTCAGAATTCCTGCAAATCAAGCACACTTCCAAATCATTAACTCATCTCACCAACCAACTTCATTTCATAATCAATACACATCAATTGATCAATATTTGACTACAAGAACATCAATGTCATACCATAGCACAAAATTCCCCAAATTTCTAAAACCCTAATTCCCACATAATCCAAATTTCATGGAATCACTTGCAATTCAACACACAATTCATATCTATCACCTTACCTAAGCTAGAATTCAAGTTTTATTTCAATTAAACACATCAAACCCTTCTTCTATATAAGCTGGCCGAAATTCCAGCTCATCCAAGCATACACAATTTCATCATTTCTCAATTCTATTTCTCATGTTTGAACTCAATTTCAAGAATTAAAGATGAAGAAAGGGTAGATTAAGCACTAACCTCAAGTAAGAAATTCCCTAGCTTGCCAAACTTCAATGTCTTCCAATCTTTTTGCTACCAATCTTCTTATCAAAGCTTAATTCAAAGTTTTTCTAAGGCAGGTTTATGGAATTAATGGAAGAAAGTCAAGTAATCAAGCTTGAAAATGAAAAAAAATGGAGGAGGAGAGAGAGAGCTTGAGTTTCGGCCAAGGGAACTTAAGGAAGAAGATGGTCTTTTTCATTTATTAATTTTGTCTCTTCCTTTTATAATTATCCATAATTTAAAATTTAATTATTTTTAATTCTAATTTTTAACAATTTCCATAATTTCCTTTGTCTCCCATTTTTAAATTTCCATACAACTTTCATTTTTTTTAATTGATTTTTAATATTTTATTCTCACACATTTTAATTAACATTTAGGTTAAAAATCAACTCTATGAGTGAATTAACTAAAATGCACTTCATTGAGTTTTAGTCTATTTTTTTCGATAACACCGATTAAGTCCATAACCCGATGGTCATTTTGATTTTTATACTGCTTATTTTAATTTATCTTCTTTTCATTTTTGATCCTTAAACTGACTTTGAATAGTATTATTCATGGACTGAAAATAGTACTGTTCAGAGTTTAAAAGTTCAGGACGTTACATATTTAATATAATTAATAAATAATAATTTTATTGAAAAATTCTCTTTAATTTTTTTTTAATTATAGATTTAATTATTAATATTAAATAATATTTATCAAATAATTTTATTTTAAAATATATAATTTTTTAAATTTGAAACAAGTGTTAATACAATATTAACTAAATATTATATAAAAAAAGTCCAACATAAATACTTCAACAAAAATAAAATAAAAGTGTTTTTATAGATCTTAACATTTGAATATAAAAATATCGCATATGGACTTATAAATTTTAGTTTTTTTTTTAAATAAATTGTATTTATAATTGACATTAATGTATAAAAATATAAATGTATAATTAAATAATTAAAAATATTAAAAAGATGAGACATCTAATATATATATATATATATATATATATATATAGAAAAGTATTTTTTTTCAACGTGAATTGCAAGTTACTATATTCGTTATGTAGATTCTTGATTTATTTTTTTTATATAAATTTCTGCTATTTTTAAATATAATATTTTCATAATATTATAAATATTATATTTAATTATTTAAATTAATATTTTAATGTCAGTTTAATTAATGATATAAATAAATATATTTGTTAATTTAAGAATTATTTTTTATTCCATCATATATCTGTAAAAGTTGTGTTATATTATTAATATATAATATTAATTTAATTATAAACTTAAATGTAAAATAATTAAAAAATAAAATAAAAAGTTTTACACATATAAATGGGCACAGGATTTTAAAAATTAAAATAAATTAATAATAAATATAAATTAGTTTATTAAAATAAATTTGTTCAAACTCTGTTATTTTACTTTTTTTTTTTAATTAATTTATATATATATTTTTATTTTAATTTTTATAATTTAAAATGATATTATTTTGTATAATAAGGTTGCATAATTAAATTAATGTGAAAGAGAATGATTTATAAAATTAAAAAATACAATAATTTTTAAAATGTATTGTTATTAGTTTAGTGCAATATCATTATAAAAATTTTATTTTCATTATATTGATATCTTGAAGTTTTATATTGTAATATTGTTTAAACACTAATTTTAAAATTTATTTAATATTTAATTATTTATTACATTTAATAAGTATTTTTATTTTTTTTAATTATAGATTATATTATATATATTATAAATACATTATTTATTTAAATATAAATATAAATATAAATTTAATCACATATTTTTAATTATTTCATAATAATCATATAAGGATACTCTCAAGTAGTCAATTTTTTCTTCTTTTCCTATTCATATTTTTCTCTAATTTTTATTATTTTAACAATTTAAAATGTAACAACTTAAAATTAATATTAAGATGAGCATAATTTCTAACATAAATATATATAAAAATATAATTAAATTTTCTTATGAACTCATGGTAAAAAAATAACCTAGCTAAGATTAACTAATAAATTAAAAAATAAAAAATATGTTCATGCACATAAGTATATTAACAAATTATAATTAATCTATATTAAAACTAAATAGATTCAAGAAAATTAAAATCCATACAATCACACACCTTTTTTTTTATGCAAATTTTCGCTTTTCATAATATTATTTAGATGAATTTGAAATAAGTTGAATAAATTTTTTAATATTAGGTTATTAATATATTTTAGATTTAACAATTTATTATATTAATCATTTATTATATTTTTGAATTAATAGTAGTTTTATTTAATTTTTAGTAAATTAATTTTTTTATTTTAATAAATGTTTTTATTTTATAATTATGAATTAATTCTATTAATTAATTATTATAGAATTATTATTATTAGTTTATAAATTTTTTTAATTAATATCTAAATAAATAATTTATTAATAAATTATATATTTTGATGAGAGCCCTAAATTAAATTTCTGCCTGCTTCACTGCAGAAGCCCATCCCTTCTCAAAAGTTAAGATCGTGAACCAAGCAGCCTCTGTTTCTGCTTTGCAACCCACCGCCACTCTCTTGATGTCAGGTGTGCAATCTACACGCACTCCACTACTTTTGTTAGGTGGTGGAGAAGAGCGCGTATGTACATTTTAGGATGTGCAGTTTTCGGTTTAAATCGAAAAATCAAATCGAATCGATTAATTCACTTCAATCGGTTCGGTTTTAAAATTTAATCAGTTCGGTTTATGAATTTGATAATTTCAGATTAATCAGTTCGGTTTGGTTATTTTCATAAAAAAATAAAAAAAATGAACCGAACCGAAATTATTAATATATATAGGAAATAAAAAAAATCGAATCAAATTGAATCGAACCGAACCGAAATCAAAGAAAACTGAACCGAACCTTAAGATTTTTGAGTTTTGATTTCTAATCTTTTTTGTTTTTATATTTTTATTATTTAGATTTAATGTTAAAAATATGAAATTTTATAAATTTCGATTTGATCGGTTTAAAACCGAACCGAACCGATATTTATCGGTTCGATTCTGTTCGATTTTCTCTTATCAATCCGTTCGGTTCGGTTTTTAAAATTTTTGATTTTCGATTTTCGATTTTATCGATTTGGTTCGGTTCGAAATCGAACCGACAGTTTGCACACCCCTATGTACATTGAAGGCAATGGAGCTAAAATTTCAATGAAAATATATTTTATTTTTGTTATTACTTCACTCAAAAAGAAAGCCTCATCTCCTCTGCCACAGTACCTTTTGTTTAGGTCATTAATTGTAGAGGAGAATGAAAGAGAATTTGAGTAGGGAAAATAGAAAGAAGAAAAAAATGTTTGGATACATTATTAAAATAGGAAAAAAATATGAGTAGGAGAAACGATATTCGTATTTATATAAAGTAATTTTTATATTAAAAAAAATTAATTTTCTTTCATTTTCTTTTTTTTTGTTAACAGTAAAGAGTTGAGAGATATATTTTTCTTTTTTCTCCATTCAATTTAATGTCCAAATAAAGAAATTTAGGAATGGCAATGGAGCGGATAGAGAGAGGAGATCGCTTCTCCCGTCCCCGTCCCCGTCCCAAAGGAGCTCAAGGCCGAGCCGTAGCATTCCTCGTCAGGTGCGGGACAGAACGGATTTTTCTCGTAAAGAATTTTTTTTATTTTTTTATTTTAATTTATTAGTATATAATATAAATTTATTAATTAAAAAATAAATTATAATTAAAAATGTAAGTTTTACATATTATTTTAATAAAATGTTTATATATTTTGTTAAAATTATAATATTTTAATATATAAAAATAAATTATTTTTAATTAAAAAAATAATATATTACTATACAACAAGGGTTACAAAATTTCAAGGTGGGGAGAAAGTTTTTCTATCCCTGCCCCGCACAAATTAGAGTCTAAACAAGATCAAAGAAAATTGATCTGGTTCGAGATAAGACGGATCTAATTCGAAAACTTTTGTCATCCCTAAAAAAATTCAAGGAAATCAAATTTCATTTTTTTTTATATTCTCTCCTTTTCCTTCAAACCAAACAAAGGGTACTCATATTTATATTTGATTGAGCTTAGTAAATTAATAATTACTCATGTATTATAACCCTTTATTCATGTTTACTCATGTATCATAGAACATTAATCACATTTATATCATAGCTCATTGGTCATGTTTTTACCATGGCCCATTAAAATGTCTAAGTTTGCCCCTGAAATTATATAAGGAATCCGCCCCCGAGTGGAGATGGAATGGATATGGAGCTTGAAAGATTAGTGGGTTTGGGTTGGGAAAGAGAGGATGCAAAGAAGGGGGAAACTTGAGAAGTTTGAAATTGGAATCCAATGGGCTTTCATTGATGGAGAGTATTTCACTGAAAGCCCAATTTATTGGCCTGTAGCTCGGTCCGCCAGACGCTGTCCCACCCTCCCCTCTCCGACCACCAGCCACGGCCTTCCTCTCGTTCCTATCTCTTCTTATTTGTAAGTGTCGGATTCCTGCACTGAGCAAAGATACTCAGATAATACATGAAGAACCCTCCTCTACTTTACTTAATCTTCTTCACTTGTATACTCCTCATGTAAGTTTTCGCGCCTTCTCAAACTACCCTCCTTTGAATTCTTAATTTACAATTTTCTTTTGGATGCTCTGCGTGTTTATTGTTTTGAGCAAGGTGGCTGCATATTAGAAATAAGAAGGCCATGGAGTTCATAGCGAACTCAATGATCGCCGCCTCATTCCTCTCCTCAGGGTAACTCAATGGAGGTTATAATTTGTTAATTGGAATTTCGTGCTTCAGTTGATATTATTTATTTACTTATTTATGTTGTGAAATAACTCTAGTTGTGATATTAATGGAATAGAAACTAGTTTCTTTTTTAGGGCAGTTTACAAGGGCCAGAATTTGAATGGAATTTTTATATTGATTGAGGAACTAGCAATTAGCTAACTAGTTGACATTATCAGTATTTGAGCCAAAGGGCTTCTATAATCTTTTATAGGCATTAAGGGCTAGTAATTAATATTTATCTGCACTAGGAATGTATAAAATTAGTTTCTTTTGGTTTGCATGACTATTTTTAATTTTTTTTATTTAATAGGGGATGTTAGTTCATATGAAATCTATCTTCCAATTCAAATTGGTACATAATTGAACGTAGAGAAGAATTGTAAACTAATAAGTGAGTATCTGCTCTTGAAAACTTGGTTTTATTTTATTTTATTTTTGTTTGTTGAATGTCAGACTGCAAAAGAGAACTTTGAATTGGCTTGGAGGCTGACAACTCAAATACCCATGCTAGTTATCGGTTGTCCAAATTGCATTTGAAGTATCATGCTCCTGGAGCTTGTAAAGCTTTATGAGTTAACTTTCTAATTTTGTTTTGCTTGTATGAGATGTAGAAATCATCACTACACTAATGGGTCAAAATGGTCTGAGATCTAAATTAGCAAAATTTGAATTTTAATTGTTCTCCTTCTTCCAAAAAGAATATTGGAATTGGGTTGGTTTTAAATTGAAGATTGGAGACCTTGTCTACTGTGAGTGCTTATATCTGATCTTTTAAAGTATTTAGATAACAGTTTAGAACTGTGGATGGGGCTTTCCAACTTTTTGGTTGTCTGTACCTTTCAGTGTCAAAAAGTCCTATCCATATAAACTATAACTTGGCTAGTTATTATATTTCTGCAATCCATTTTGATAGTCAATTTTTACAAGTAAAATGTCATGTAAAGTTAATCATTTTTTGAATGTTTGTTGGTTGATCTCATGTATTTAGTTCGTTTATTTCAGTTATTGACTAATTAAAATTTTCTATTATCTGTTCTATTGTGTACAATATTAATGCTGTTTTTTCTCTTTTTCATGACACAGAAGAGCTGCTTTGTTAGTGGTAGTTGCAGATATGGGTGATCCAGATGCGCAATGTGAATTAGGCTGCCATCTGAGAGTTGAGGTTGGGCAAATCAGTATCTGTTGAGTGGATTGTGCATGAGCAAACGCCAGTCAGATTTTTGTTTAGCCTCTTTTATGTGCATCTACACTGCAGTGGTTGAAGATATAAGTAACATAGAATTAGTTTTTATTACATTGATAAACAGTGTGTGGCTATATTGGCACAACATCATATAAGGGCTGGGATTACCAAACCACCACTAGATAATAATGGAGCTGTTGATTTAGTTTTTTAAACTTAGTTGCATTTGCTACTGAAACTTAAGGCAGAGTCAAACAATTGGAACAAGGCATTATTTGCTGATTTAATCTTGATCCTTACTTTTGCAATAATTTACTCTCATTGGAACTTATTGTTCAGGGTACATTATTTAAATTCACACTGATGAGCTTTGCAACTTGATGGTTTAGATGTTTACAATTTATATATGAGCTAGATTTACATAGATGGCTAATTATTATGGTGGTTCTATTAGTTTTGAATTGTATTTGACATTATTTGGTAATTTTCTCTGTCTTGTTCTTTTGATAGAATGATTATGTTCAATCAGAGCAACAAGCTTTCTATTATTTGGGGAAGGCAATTGACCAGGTGTGTTTTCCAAAAGCATATACTTAGTAATGATGCTTGTGAGATGTCTTACAGCCTTGTGTTATTGCCATGTTTTAGTTCCATCCAGGTGCTCTTTACCTTCTTGGTGCTGTATATTTGACTGAGTATTATGTGAAGAAAGGTGTTGGCTCAGCTTTATGGTTTTTTCATAGGGCATCAGATAAGATAAAAGAAAGTGTTCTTTGTGCTAAATAATTTGCATCTGTTGGTTTTCAATTACTTTATTGGGGCACACACCGGAAGATTCTTACTGCTAATAATGCATTCTAAACTTGATATTGATTGACATTCTCAACTTTTCCTGTTCAATTTTCAAGCTCATTTTAGAAAGTTGTAGTTTGCACTTGCCAAAAACTCAATACTTATTCGCAAGTGCACGGATTTGTATAACTAATACAAGAGTCAAGTATTGTTCTCATAAGAATTGCCTTTAAGTACCAAAATTTATGCTAATCTTATCAATATCTATGCTATCAAATTGATTTAATTGAAAGAATTCAAAGTAAGCTAAAATAGCAATTGAACTAAAATTAACTTCAATTTAAAATTAGATAGCAAGAACAATAAAATTAAGCTAAAAACCAATTAAAAGGAGGCTAGGGATGTTGATTTCACTTGACCCATCATTTAATATTAATTAATTTTGTCTAATAATCAATTAAAAGGGGGCTAGGGTAATAATCAAATAATGTTTAATAATCCTTCCCAAGTCTTATAAAACATTCTAATTAACAAAATAACTCCTATTTCCCAATAAAGAGCTATTGAATTAATTAACGCATAAAGAAAAAAGATTATGACACACCACATAGCATTAGCCTTCTACCTAAAAATCTATGATAATGGTTATCTCAAACAAGATTCGCAACTTACTTCCCAGCAAAATCATAAATCAATAATAAATTAGGTTTGTCTCTAATACCCAATAGCATTGAGAGTAAAGAAAACCATTAATTGCCAAGATAAAGAGAACAGATCAAAATTCATAAGATTAACTTAGGTAAGCTACATCAAAATCCCTATCTAAGTAACTTAGCCAACTCATGATATCAAAAAACAAAACAAACTTAGTGAAATTATAACCATACATGACAAAATTAAGTGGGTTCCCAGTGAAAAAGAACTCTTAGAAGACTTTGGTGCAGAAAATCCTCTTTCAAATCCAAATCCTCCAAGAAATTCCCTACAAAAGCTTGCTTCCTAGCTCAAAAATGGATTCTCTAAGTGTTTGGAAACTTGAAGGTCACTTATGGCAGAAAAGAACCTCCCCTCTTCAAGGAAAAACCATTCTGGAGTCCCCCTATTTCCTGGTCCACTTTTCAAGGTTGTTAAGGAGAGAATCTGCTCTTGTTGGAAGACTCACGGCCAGGGCGTGTGCGATGGCCAGTCTCACGGCTTGGATATGGAAATGTCTCTGGTCACTTATTTCTTTTTCCCAAATTATGAGCAATGTTCATGCCCTGGGGGTGAAATGTTCAACAATCACGGCTTTGACGTGACTTAGGCACACTAAAATGGTCCCAAATGACCTCAAGTGCTTCCTTTACCTAATTCCCTTCAATCCATGGTCAATTTTCACCTAAAACCGAGTAAAAACACCAAAATTAAACTAAGAACAAGAAAACTAACAAAATTACTGTTAAAGATAAAAATTAATCACAAAGCAATTCAAAATTTGTTGAAAACTAATAAAATTAACTAAAATGAACGCTATATTTTCACAATATATCAATCATAAATGACACAGCTTTAGTGTCCTTGAAGTTGGGATTGCTAAAGTTTGATGTGGCCTTATAAAACCTCCATAGAAATGCATCTTTTAACTTTTGGAGTTATTTATGTGCATAGGGATTAATTGGTGATAAAAGAGCTCCAGATTCCTTGGAATTGAAAGGAGGAATTATTCAGCATTATTTCTTTATATCACCTTACTAAGTTGAGTTCATTGTATTATTTGATGATAAATGATAAGCATTTGAAAAAAAAAAGTTGTGATACAATAGGTCACTGATTTGTAAGACTTTTTGGAAATTTAGAAAAAAGATTCAACAGCCTGATGGGAGACCTCTAAAAATTATACCTAGATGTGCACACTGCCTGTCAGCAACTTTTGATGATGTTTGTTTTATTTGTCTCGACTGAGAAACCTCTTTCTGAAGTTCCTGAATATCATGCTTGTTTCTCTCTAATCTCTCGTACTTCTCCATTTCTTCTATTTTTTCTCTAATTTCATCTCTGCCCCATTCTACTATCCTCTGTTCTTCTCCTATTTCTGCTTGTACTTAATCAGTCTCAACAGTTGACTGCCTCTAGTAGCATATAGGAATTAACCCGTTGCCACATAACTGGTTTTTTGAGTTCGAGTGCTTTCAAGCATGTCTACAATGGCAAGACTGAAACTTACAAAAGTACCTGTGATGAAAAATGGTTCCTTTCACTGTCTGAGAAGGAAAATGAAAATGCTGAATTTCTAAATTTTTGAACCTCATTGTTATTTGTTAATGCATCAACTTCATATGGACCTCTCCTCGTATTAGCACTTTTTGCAGGGGCATGCTGGTGCAGCTATAGCTGTCACGACCCAAAATTCTAAACCGTGACCGGCGCATAATTTAAGTATTCTTAAATCATGCAAGCCTTATCAGAGTATCTTGAATAAATATATTGTCACTTACTAATCCCAAAAATAGACAAAATCCAAATAAACAAAATGCTGAATAAATATCATAAATATCCCATAGGTAAACTGCGGAGTCTCTATAGATTTCAATAAAAACTTAAACTGTTTAATAAACCAAACTAATTATTAGCACGAGAAAACACGAATTCGGGCATACCATGAGAACAAATCAAAGTTGTCCCTCTCCAGAAAATGGACTGAATATTTGGATCAGCTGCAGAATTCTACTGATCCAAACAGATAATGCATGTGAGAAAACGTGGTTTGAGCTAGATGCTCAGTGAATGATAATTATAGCACACAACAGAATAGGAACAGGCAGACGCTTGATTAATTTCACAATAAATTTTCTATTTGATAAATTCATGCTCATGCTGTCAAAATCATTAATAAAATAACTTCATAAAACATATATATAAAAGAAATTCATTCAATAAAAATTTTATGGTACAGTGCACCAGGGTGATGATACCCCACATCACCAAAGGCCAGATGGTAAGCGCGTTACCAGATATCAGATACCTTCCTCCTCCTTCACAGATATCAATGCATATGATACTAATGCAAACCATAAACTGCAATGATGCATGACTCGACAATGCAACCTAATACCGTGATAGTCCACACGGCGGGGCCAGATAACAAAAACAGATACTGGACACAGGTACCAATTCAAAACAGAAAATCAATTTGTACAAATCAATAAAAATCAATAAAAAAATTTCAGATAGCAAATAATAACTGATAGTGCAATTCCAATAGTGTATTTCAATAGTTTTAGAGAGTCAATAAAATCAAATCAATATCAAATCAATTCAGTAAAATCAAATCAATCTCAAATTAATTCAATAAAATCAAATCAATCTCAAATCAATTCAGTAACACATTAGTAAATTTTATAGTCAAATATCAATCAATATAAATACATTAAAGGTCTGTTCCCGGAATCCTAATGGGTCTAATCCAGAGATAGTTGACAAAATCAATTATTTAATCAAAATCGAAATAAAATTCAATAATAATATAAAACTCTAGAAAATCATATATAAAATAATTGTTAAAATATTGATTTAAAATTTCATTTAATAACAAACTTAATGTTAAGAAATTTTAAAAGGGACTAAAACGGTACCATGTACTATAATTACCACTCACCTGGAACCTCCAAAATAATAGCTAGATTCAATAAAAGAAAGACAATTTCAGCTGACAGAATGAATATTTGAATCTCCTACATACCCAAAATATAAAAAAATATTAAATAATAATAAAATAAAATAATTTTAATATATATATAAACCTTAGACGGACGTGGACCAACATACAAAGGTTTATATATGTATATAATCTAAATTGAAGGTTACTTATCTCACAGTAATCATGATCAACCCAATTCAATACCAATGGTCAAAGAAAAAAAATAAATTTCTAGAGTAGTTGTAACAAATCGAGGAAAGAAAATAAAATCAAATTCACCCATTATTGAATAAAGAATGAGAATTTTTATTTTGAAAACATAATCAAAGATGATGAATTGAGAAATAAAAATTTAAGAATTATCTGCGCACATCAGATTATTTTATATATATACGTATAATAATAAATAAAAGATTATGAAAATACCTGTTGAGAGTATTTGGTAGGAAAAGGAGGTGACAAACAGGTTTTGAGAGCAAAGTTTAGCAGAAGAGATGATTAGGGTATATATATATTTCAAGAGTTCTATTAGGTGTAGAATGGGATAAGAATTATTATTGAACTGGGTTGTTCAGATTGCAGATATATATTTAATTTCAAAAATAATATATATATCTAAAAATAAATAAGCAGACCATCTAATAAAATATATATATTTTTTATAAATATATTAAATTATTGTTAGCTAATTAAAATAAAATAATAATAAATAATAAATGTATATGGGTTTTCACAATAGCATATCGATCTTTCCTTCTTAGAGGTTAGCTGGTCCTACCTTTTTTGGCAGTTCTGTACTTCTGTTAGAATTCTATGATTTTAGGTAATAATATCCTCCCTTTTTGATTGCAATCAATCAATACACACACATGAACATGTTCTGGTTAAACCCAGAGCTGAGAGAATTCCTTTTGAGGGAGGATCCAATTCCATTGATAAATATTTTGTGTGTTAAACTACTAAGTCTTTCATTATAACAATATTGCATCTTTTCTTTTGTCATTCGCTACAAACAAGTCAAAAGTAAAAACTGCAGGCCTTGCTAGCTGAAATTTCATATTTGAATACTGGAGGCAAGTGGGTAATCCTAATCCATCACCACTTGATAACACTTACTTTTGGCAACTCCTTTTCTATTTTCTTGGGGTGGGTGGTTTCTTTCATCTAAATGTAGTGTAACCTCTCTAGGTTGTTTTATCTATTCAAAAGAATACAGAAGTGCTTCATTTGATTTGAGCTAACCTTAATGGTGCAATTCTCAGGTGCTCAATTCCCAGAATCACTAATGAAATTCAATTTGAAGAGGAGGTCCTCTACCAAAAAGGCAAAAAATCATGAAAGCACAGTGATGAATCCAGTAGAGATGGCAAAAGAACATTTCCTGGTAGCAGCAAAAGCAGGAAGTGCTCTTGGATTGAAATGGTTGCCACGACTTGAGGAGGTAGAGAAACGCCTACTTACTGAGAGGAGCTCTAAAGATCTGTACCAAGCTAAATTGATCCATCTTAAGTTGGACATCTGTGATACTTCAGGGATTCCCTATTACTTGATGTTTGATCAAAGGCCCATTAACATTCTACATTGAGATGATCTGTACTGCATTGCCATCAGTTCTCAGCTTCAAGTTTTGATATGTGATTAGAGAATAGTCCACACCACTTTTAAATTGAACTTTTAAAACCTCTTGTTTTTATCCAATATCTAAGGGTTTGCTCTCCTATTTATTTATTTTTTTTTGGGAACTTGATTATGGCATGTTAGTTATATCCAGAAGCTGACTTGCATTACTAGAATACAGCTTGTTTGGATGTGATTTGGGGAGGCTTTTGATGGTTTTATAAGATTTGGAAAATTCCTTATATATATATATATATATATATATATATATATATATATATATATATATTCAGACGCACACACAAGAAATCATAACATTGATATTAGACCAAAGTAACTAATTGAACCTGCAAAAAAGAAACAGGACTAACTGCAAGAAAAGAATGCTCTTTTTGTCACCTGAACAAAATAGTTGAATATGAATGAGACATTGACTTATAGAATTTGACATTGAATAAGTAAATATTCTTTATTAGTATCTAGATTCTAGTGTTGTTTTATCGTGGAATGGACTATATATTTACATCATAGCAAAGATTCATGATTTTGCCAAGAGAAAAGCCTGAAACCCATGCACGCTTTCACAATTCAATATGTATCATTTCTCCCAAATCCAAGCAATGTACTTTTATACCATTTGTGAGAGTCAGCGGCTGTTACGGCTTATCTACCCTGTGGAAGCCATATATAACAAAAGAAGTCAACGAATATAGCCATACCAACCTCCTTCCAATCTACATCTATAGCCACATGCAAGAGTAAACGATATTAGTGCCTCACCTATACCGCTACGCGCGCGCACAGAGGATATCTAAAATATTAAAAAAAAAAAGGCTTTTCACCTATAACATAATAACAACTAAAATTATGAATCAAAGATTATGTTGCGAGTTGCAGAACTATGTAAATCATAAAAAAAACAAAGTAAACATTCACAATAATAAAACTTAAGTAATTCATCCTTTCAACTTAAAACTACATCCATAGGCATACATTTACTATTTTAAATATATTATATAAAGAGTATTTTTAACTATATAGGCAATAATCTCTCGTTAATGAACAATAATTCTTTTCTCTTGAATTTTATTTCTTTTTCTTCACTTTAGATTGAATCCTCTCCTTCCATGGGCAACAAACAAATAAACTTATTTATAGTATTAATTTTTTTAGTCCTAATCTAAATAGGAACTCAATCTATAAATAACACTATAATTAAAATTTTACTCTAATATAAGAAATAATATTTATTGAGGGATAATTCTCCCACTCTACTTAGTAAAAGGTCTCCCAAAATCTTATTGGATTATAAGCCATTAATATACCTTGACTCAAAATCTATCAACGATTTCATATCTCAAATTCTTGGGTGTCTTCAATAACCAAGTTTTCATGCTTGAGCTTAAACTTTTAAAATATTCAACTCTATTTGCTTCTTTCTTCAAAAAATTCTCATGTCATCAACCTTCTTAATTTTGCATCTAGAGCTCCACTTTAATTTTAACTTTCCTTCACCTTCAATCAAACTGACCAAGATTGTCCCAGGCTTTGTTACCATCTATTGCGAACCGTGGAAGTGTATAAATTAAAAGAAACAAAGTAAACATTTATAAAAATAAAATTTATGTGGTTCACCTTCTCAACATAAGGCTATATTCACTAGTATGTTGTTTTCTACTATCTTCAAATAAATCATACAATTATAGGAATAACGCTATAATTAAAATTTTACTCTAAAATAAGAAATAATCATCCATCTTATCGAAAAATATTTTTCGTACTCTAATTAGAAAAAAGTCTTCCAAAATCCTAATTATCAGTCATTAATAAAACAAATTGCTGACCCAATATACAAATCTATAATGTAGATATATAATGATACATGAACATGACAAAATGTAAATAATAGCGATGCTAAATGCAAGTTTAATATCAACTCGTTTATTGGGCAACTACATCAACTTTATCTGGTTGGGAGGAAGAACATGATCGGTTCCGATCAACTATATACTTTTGTAAAGCAAATATCAAGAACAATCCATAAACAAATTAATATAAAAGACATCCTAAGGTCAAGTCATAAATTTGGTAGAGTTTTCTCCATATTGAGTACTTAACCTCATACAAGAAAACATATTTTCATAGACCAAACAACACTCAAATGGCCTCAAGCCTACAATATGCCTTACACTGCCCATTTGGGGTCAGCCATATCATCATCGTTTAATCTTCGTTCCTCAAATCCAACTCAGGGGCCTAAACTCCTTTTATATATAATCATTTAATCTCAATTAATTCCAAACATTTATTATAGTCTTTAATATTATTATTTAATCCTCCAAACTCAAATACTCATTTATCTACGTTCAATTGCATAATTCTAGCATTGATAGGAAACCTAGCTTATTATACCACAACACTTAGAGTTTACATTTACTTTCACCAAAATTGCTACCAGAAACACGTCTATTACTCCTATAAATATAGGAAACACCTATAACATTAGGCACCTTTCAAAATCAGCCTCGAGTTTGCGCTTTCAAGTGAAAATTACAGTCTCAGGTACTGATAGAATTTCGTCAAAATAAAAATATCTACATGAAGCCCACAAAAAGAAGAGTTAACATTTATTTTAATTTTCTAAAAGAGATAATTGTTGGAAAAGACAGTTAAAAATTCTAAAAGAAATTAATTTTATATAAATGGTAAAACGGATAAAGAAGGATCCATGGTGTATAAAAAAAAAATTTTAACTTTATGGTACAAAACAACAACTTGTAAAATTAAAATTATATTAAAAAATAAAATTATAAAAAGTTGAAAAGGATTGACTTTTTTTTTTTTTTAAACTATTAAGGCCAACCAAAATCCATAAACAGTGGCCCAAATGAAGATTTGCTTTGTTCAATGGTCCCATTTGCCCCAATCACAGGTTGGAAAATGCACATGAAATGCCGCTGTCAAGTATCAATCTCTATCAACCTCCGAAATAAAGAGACATCGCCTTCCATAAATTATCCACCTGACTATTCCCACCATCACAGCTACAACATCCGGTGATGTGAGCTACTTGTATATTTTTTAAAACAGTGATAAATCTTATTTAAAAATAGTAATTTGATATTTATAATAAAATTTATTTTTTTGAATTTAAAATATAATAATGAAATATTTATATATTACTAATAATTATAATTAGCTTCAATTTTTAAATAATAATATTATTATTTTCATCATATAATTTTTTTTTAATAATATTATTCTTCTTATAATTAGTGAAAATCTCCACCACCATTAATTATTATTTTAGTGTTTTCAAAGTTTAAATCTTTAAGATATATTATATCAATCTTAAAAAAATATATATATCAAATTGCAGAACTTAATTGAGCATTGCAAAAGATCTATATCTTAAATATCATAAAAAAAACAGCCAAACAAAGAAAAGAAATCTTACATAAAATAAAATTTTCACTGACAAAGATCAGAGGAAAAAATTATAAATATTAAAATTTCGTTTATTTTATAAAAAATAATTTTTATATAAAACATTTTCATAAAAATGTTTTTAGTTATTTAATTATAATATTAAAATAATAATATATACATATATAAATATATAAATTTTATATATTTATAAGCAAGAATTTCTCTCTCTACAATGTACAATTGCAAGTTGTTGATATTCATCAATATTACAAAGCTTTTACTAGAGGGTGGCGCCACTTCCCATTCTTTATATTTTACTAAAATGGTCAAGGCAGTACTTATGTTTGGTGAGTTTATGTTTTCTCATTACAATATAATATGAAAGAGTAAATCTCATTAATTTAATATTTTTCGTTCATTAAGAGACTCATATGAAAATCGAAAATTTAATTTTAAATATTTATAAAATTAGTTCTTTTTCAAAGATAAAGAGATAAAAACCTAAAAGATGAACAACATCAACCTGCGCATATAAGCATTTTTTTTTTTGTCTAACTTCACATACCTAGATGCTGTAGAAGTGTAAGAATCATGCACGTTGGCTTTCGAATAGATCGAAACAAAAATTCTCTGCCATCTGCAAAATGATAGTGTTAAATAAACATCTTAATATTCATAATTATTTGAAAATAAAAGTAAAGATCTTCAAGAGCATTGTTTGAAAATTCATCTCATCTGTTAAGTAAGATGAGGTAAGAATCTTTAAAAAAATTATGAAGATAATTGTTCTTTCAAGTTACAAAATTCCATTAAAAGGATAGACACAAAGGATATATGAGTCGTATACTTTTTTTTTTTAATTTTAATATAATAAAGTGTGAAGTGTGAGATTTTTTTTTTTAATTTAATTTATTATGAATATAAATATATATGTGAGATTTATTTTTTAATAAGTAAATTATATTATATATTTTATATTTTAAATTTATAATAAAATGAGTTTAGACAAAAAAAAATTCCTAAAGTGAAAATCCAATGATAGCTATTCCACGAGTAATGGGTTAGATGGAAGATACTAATGCATGGAGATTTGAAATGAATAAAATAATCAATGATGTGCAGATAGGCTCATCGATATGGACGACATCAAATTGTTGGATCAAAAAAAAAAAAAAAGGATGAAATGAGTTGTCTCTCTAATTCTTCCTTATCGAACACAAAATCATGCAATTTCACATTCAATTCAAAGACCCTTACTTTTTTTTTTGTTCTCAAAATAGAAAGATTTCATTCAAATAATTAGAGTACATAGAGAAATAAAACTGGAAGAAGAAAACAGATATCCTTACAAAGATTTGAGGAATAAAATAACAGATTCTTACACAGATATTATAAATAGGTGAGAATCATTTTGTCCATAAAGTAGATTGAGGTAAAATATTCACGAATCTGCAAAGATAATTATTCTTTTAAGTTGTCTCTTTTTAATTGTCTTTTTTTGAAGATTTTCAAAACCGAAATCAAATCAAAATATATAAGTTTATATAATTTTTAATTCATAACTAATATAACACAAATAAAAATCATAAAAATTGGATGAAATTAATATGGTTTTGTTAATTTAATTGATGGTTTTATATACACCCCACCAAAAGCTACTATTCAAAGACCTCTAGTGTAACATTCTGAATTTTTTAAATAATAATTTTATGTGTAAATTATAATATTTTAATGTATTAAATATTACTGTATTTAATTTAAATTTTCTGAGTTTTCAAAATAGGATTTTTATTTTTCAAGGCAATAAATTTTTATGATTTTTAAAAATTAATTTAAAGATCACATGATAAATCTAAAAATATAGTTGGACTCCATAAATTTTTTTGAGTTTTTTGTAATTTTTTCGAAACTTTTGAGTCTCATTTTGGGTTCCAAGACAGAGCAAAAATTAAATTTTAAGTACCTTAAATCGGACCGACCTTCTTTTTCTCCTCCTCCTTTCTTTCCCGCGGGTGTCACCTCCTCCCTTTTCCTTCTCTTTTTCTCTCTCTCCTCCCTCCCCCACCGCCAGCCTACCCACCCCCCTGCTCCCCCACACGCCGACGCACCTTCGGCTAGCCTCCCCTACTGGCGACGCCTCTCCAGCCGGCGAAAAAATAGCCCAAAAATTTCCTCCCTCATCTGCGTGACTCTTCATCTTCCTGGGTTGATTCCAACCAATAGGACCGGGTCTAATTCTCTACAGATTCTACTCCTCGAGAGCTTCTCATCGACACCTATTTTGCCAATTTTCATTGGGTCGTTTATGTGAATCAAGCCTAAAAAATTTTAGCTCATTTAAACTTTTTGGCTAGATTTCTCCTAAACTGTGAATCCCACTGAGATTCCGAGACCACCAGCACCCTCCACTCGTCGATAGCTTCGCAACGACACCAATTTTGAATTTTTTCGACATCGAAAATTCAGTGGGTTCTGCAAACTTAATAGTGATTTTTCGGGTCTTTAATGGATTTTTTTAATTAAATAAAAAATATATTCTAACTCTCGGTGTTATGAGCTTCGAGTAGGTGTTCTCGTTTTAAGAAGATTCCACCAGCAATTGGGATTGCATTTTCGAGTCGAATAGGCTGGCTACCGAACCCACTTCAAAAGTTGGTCAATATTACAGTGCTTTCTACCATATTCAGACGCCCTAGACATGTTCTAGGCATCAGAATTAGCATAAGTGAGCCCAAACTCTGAATTGCTCTTTTTGCCTAATACTAGATTTAGAATAAAATTCATAAAATATTTGTGGATAGCTAGAAAATTGTAATTCCTTTTGCAATAGTATAATGGCATTGCTAAGGATTATAGGGCATGTTTACAAAATTTTTTAGGCTAGTTTGGATGGTTTTTACAAAAATGCTAGCTTTAAGCTTTATAGCTGAATTGTGTAGTTATTTGAGTTTTGGTTGGTTTGGTGGGCCTAGGAGGGCAATATGATGTTGTTGTGATATAGGCCTGAGGCCATTGGATTAGAAAGTATTGTTTGAGTTACTTTGCAGGTTGGGTAGATTCTAGATACAAAGAAAACTATGCTGGATTTCTGGTATAAATTTAGGATGTTTTTGTCTCTTTAACTTTCTTGTTTTGTTTTGATATTGATAAAATCATATATATAATTATTTAGATGATTCAGGTTAACCCTTCTCCTCTGCCCAGCCGCTACAATGATCTTCAGTTGTTCTATGAGTAGGTATTGATTTTATTTATAATTTCAATATTATTGTTATATATTCAAGGTATGCTCATGCATTCACTTATAAATATGTATATATAGTTAAATGCTAGGCATGCTCTGGTGTTGCATATTTTATTGATGAAATTATTGTGGATGTCGCCTTAATGTAATTTGGAGTTGTGTGTGTCACACCTTACCCCTTTGTAAGGCATAACATGATCCCGTAGAATACCTAATGAACTACCGAACTTCACCTACCGATAACTCATTAAGTACCCTACAAAGAATTTTAAAATAATTTTCTTATTTTTGACAAGTGGTGAGCATTTTCTAATAAATATTTAAAACATTTAGTTAAAATTAAAACTAGTTAATATTTTTGGTCCATTTTAGTTTTTTTGCAAATTTTATAAAAATTTTGACAGAGTTCTCTCTGTATTTTGAGAAACCAGTTCTTCAAATACCTGTAAAAAGCACTTCTAAAAATGTTTTCTCAACAACTACTTCAACTTCACGATCAAACTCAATCCATTTCAACAACTCCACAATCATTTCAATCAATTTTTCAAGTTCAAAATTCAATAATCCTCAAAATACTAATAATACATTTCATTCAAATTAAATAAAATAGTTCCATTCATATTTCATTAGAGACAAAACAATTTATATATATATACATCATTACAAAATTTACATCAAAGGAAATTCAAACTAAATTTTTTTATTACAAACTTCATACAAACTTTGTACAAGCTGCTCAAGACCTTTTTACATATCCATACTTTTATATGCAATACATACATCAAAAGAAATATTTATAATTAGAGTATAAATTATACCCGATGACTTTAAGCTGATAGCTCCTTACACCTCAGCAGCTCAGTCTGCTGCTCCTCTAGTCTTTGTATCTGCGACAGCAATAGAAGCTATCGCTAAGTACTAGGACTCAGTGGTGCACAACATACTAAAATAATCTTTATGCAAAACTTAAATCACATTTATTCAAAAAATTTGACTAAATATGAGTATTAAACACAAAACATAAATTATGAGATTTTAATGCAAACCAAGTTCATTTCAAAGTATCAAAACACATTTCATAAAACCCACAGTTAGATCATGCCATTCGAAACAAATAGAATTTCAATAGCCAGAGGCTAAAGAGAAATCACATCACAAGGCTAGCTAGCTCAAATATATGGATATCCATTCACATCTTCTTCTACTGGCACACCTCAACACTTCTCCAGAGAAGGAATCAAAATTCAAAACTAATTACCCCCACTAGTCGTGCTAGTGAGGTGTTCAAATATATGGTCATGACACTGTGGTTTCAAAACTTATCTTAACAATTTACTAAACATTGTCATTTCAAATATACACAGTAACTTTCACAATTTAAATCAAACATCATAAGAATGCCATAATCCAATATTTCACATTATTCAAAACAGTATGTAACAGATAATTATAAAAAGTATACGTTGTGCACAAACCTCAAACGAGTCGCCTATTGGCCTTGACTCGACTCCTCGGGTTCTGTACCGGTATTCTTTTCCACTGAAACACATAATTTCACAGTGTTTTAGTACCATAACTTAGCATAAATCCAAAAATAAATTCAACTTCACTTTTACCTAACTCTAAAGTACTAAACTCGACGTTCTTGAAATTTTTGTGTTTCGAGTTACTATTCACTTCACTATTCAAGTCAATTTGTTGACTTTCTAAGGCTTAATAGGTATGGGAACTCCAACTTCACCCACATACCACATTTTGGTTACTAAATTTGTTGGTTTTGGTCATTTTCTCAAAACTTAGGTCTTTTAGGCAAAATTGCCAATTTTTAGTTTTAGAGTCCTAAGTTGCACTGTTTCATTGGTCCTTTTACTGTTGGAATTTGATAAAACTTTCTTCATAGAAAATGTTTCCTATTGTATTAAGTTTATTCTCCTTTTTGGATCACTCTAATTGGAGTTTTGTAGCTCAAGTTATAGCCAAAATATAGTTACTGTTCATGCTGCAGAATTTAGTTCTGCAGATTTATTGCTCCAACTTCGTTCAGCAATTTGATCAAGTTAAGTCCATAATTTGGTCTAATTTTCTTCATATGAAATGTTCTACTATGTCTTAGGTTTCCATCAGTTCAAGAATCGCCTAAATCGGAGTTTTCTAGAGAGAGTTATAGCCATTGAAACTTTACTGTTCATATAGCAAATCTGCAGTTCTGTAGATTCAGTGACTCAACTTTGCTCAGTAATTTGATTAGGTTAATGGCATAAATTGGGTTTGTATTCTTCATGAAAGTTTTAGGTCTATATCTCATCTAACCACTGGTAAAATTTCAAGTCATTTTGACCTGCCTAGCTCGAGTTATGACCAAATGAACAAACACTATTCATTTTGTCAGGTTGTGCAGAGGCATACTGTGATTTCTCAACTTTGGTCAATTTGTTTACTAGGTTTTAGTCACTTTTTGGGCATACTTCCTAAATGAAAATTGTGTCATTTAGTGCCTATTTTTATCCCCAATTGGTCCCATATCCATTGAACTTGTAAAATTTCATTTTTGGTCCGTCAAAGGAGATTTTGGTCATGCTGCCACCACATGACCTTATCCAATCCGAATTGGCTTTTAATTCCAACACTTCTAACACACCTCATTTGGTCACAAATGACCATTTTTCACTTCACATTAGGTCAAAGACACCATTTACAAGTTTTTCACATTTTTGGTCTCTAAACCCTAATGTCCAAAACCCTAATTCATGTCATTGATTGCATTTAGCTAATTAAACACTTATAAACATGCTCCCTTAACTCAATTAAGCTTCCTAACATGTTTAGCTTAAACAAATTTATACTTTGTCCAACCAAACCCTAGCTGTCCAAAATTCTATATAATCCCTCAACAAATTTTCTTTCCATTTTAAGTTTATTTACAAGCTCAATAAGTTAGAAATGTAAAAATCAAACTCAAATTATCAAATTTGATTACTAACCTTTTATTTAGAATTTCTTTTTCTTCAAAACTTTTTCCTTTCTTTTTCTTTTTGTTGTCAAGCTTCTTCCCAAGTGACTAGAACAAGTTTTGGTGAAGCAAGTATGGAAGGATTTGAGGTTTAATGGTGGTTTCAAAGCTTGAAGACAAGCTTTAATGGAGTTTGCAATGGTGAGGGAGAGAGAAGGATGGGAGGCGACAACAAGGAAAAAAAATGATGACCAAATGAATTTTTTTGTTTCTTTTCTTTTGTTTTTTTATCCTTATGGAAGACAAAAATTGAATTAATTAAATTCACAAATTCTTATTTTTATGGCATCATGCATGAGGTCATGCATGATGTCATCACCTTTTGACTTTTTTATTTTTTTTTCTATTTTTTTTCTATTAGTTCTTAAATTTAATTCTCGATTTCGAAATTTTCTTTTCTCCAATTTTATTTGACAGTTAGGTCAGGAGTCAGCTCTCGGGGTCAATTGACCAAATTGCCCCTCGTCGGTTCATCCCGGTTTGCAATTAATTCCATATTTCTTCCGGCTCCCTGACCTAATTATTTGACTGGCTTAACAGTTCTTTTTCATGATTTTCTTTTTTCCACTGTGTTCATAATGGTCCTAAGGACCGCAGCGTCACATTTTACGATTCGAAATTTGAGTTTAAAATGGCTTCGTAGTCGTTCCCGAGACGGTTACCCATCGCTGTGACTCTCGGCTCGTTTAACTTCTTATGTTCTGTTTTTCTTATTTATACTTAACTAATTGGACATTACTAATTATTTGTGTTTATGGTTTATCTAGTTGTCTTAAGTGTGGTTCTAATCCCCTTAATTGTCCGGACCGACACCGGTCACCGAAACAGTGAAATATACCAGGCTATACAAATGAGGGTGTTACAGTGTGTGTGTGTGTGTTAGCGTGCGTGTGGTGTGGATATAGATATGAGTATGAAGGGTAGTCACGACTGGAGCTTCACTTGTTGGGATCCGATTCTCATATATGGATAAGTAGGAGTGAGTACAGCTTTGAGTTGATCTCGCTGACCCCCACACTTGGATTATTAAGGAAAAGTCCAGCTTGAGTTAACCTCGCTAGCAGGTATTGGAATTAAGAGAGCTGTATAGGGAATTAGCTATCATATGTATATATTTGATGATATGACACACGGGTGTATGAGTGCTCCGGATTATCTTTTGTGCAAATATTGTTTGACTTGTTTGAAATTATGTGTGTATGTTGCATATCATATACAGGCATGCATTAAGTTTAGATAGTTATAGAAATTGTATTTAAAATCAATATCTTACTTTATGAGTCGAACGCTCACCCCTGTTCAACTATTTTTCCTCAGGTGATAGGTGGATTTATTAAAAATAACCTGCATTTTTTTCTCACAGGTTTACTAGAAAAGCTTAATTGTGGTTTTTATCATCCTTGTTTCAATTCTAAAACTCTGCATATACCACTAGTGTATTAATCTTATTTGGGATTGTAATAACTTAAACTTTTGGTGTTGTAAACTTATTATATGAATATGCTTGGATGCATTAGATGATTATTTTTTTGGATGAGGAAGTTGAGCTCCCATTTGATTATTTATCTATTTTGAGGATTGTGAGGGTGAGTTGAGCTCCTTCTATTGTTGTTGTACTGATTTACAAGTCGAGTGAGTTAAGGCTCTCTGTTGGATAGTCCATTTATGGTCAGACTCTGTCCGTTTGTTTTCTTAAAATTGGACTAAATTTATGGTCTTTATGGTTGAGCTAGGAATAGTTAAGCTTACTACGAGTTTCGAGGGCCTTATGCTGAGCCAAGTTCTAATGCCGATCCGGCCCAGAAATTGAATTTTGACATTTAGTTCACATAAATATAAAATAAAATCAATATATTGATATGAGTGCCATGAGCAATACAGTAATAATAATTTATTATTTTAAATTTTACCATAAAAATAAATCACATTTTTAAAATATTTTATTTTAATGAAATATTTTTATATCATGTAAGAAAAATAGGTAGTCCAAAATATTAATTTATATATTAATTTGCAAGACTTAGTTGATAAGGTTCAACTACTGGCCTGGTAGCAAAATTGTGCGTTTAATTAAGTATTGCATTTTAATTAGAAGCTAATTAATTATGAATTTGCAATAGAGATAAATAAGTTAAATTATATATATATATATATATATATATATATATATATATAGCAAGTAGGTATTTTCAAGAGATTGACATATGGCATTCTCTTTTATAGTATTATCTCGTGGCATTCTCTATTTTGTATAAATTATTATAAATTATTTAATAATCATTCTCTCAGTACTATAATAAGTAGATATTATTATAAGATAAGTTACGATATATTAAAATATATTAATTACATATATTTATATATTTATACTTATTATATATATATATCTATATTATATATATAAATTTTAATTATTTCTATTTTAAAATTTTTATTAAAAATTCGAAAAGTAAAAAGTAATAAAAATAAAATATGAAATAATTAATAAAAATTTAAATAATATATATATATATTTATAACCACGTGCACATGCAATTTCTTAGTTTATAATAAAGATGAGGGTAAAGTACACTTTAATATCACGTGGTTTGTGTGTTTTATTGATATGAGCCTAGGATTTTTTTCTTTTTAACTGTTTGTGTTATTACGCTATTAGCATTTAAGGATAAAATTATCAAACGAAGTTAATGTATATTGACGTGGCAAGTCTATCCGTACTTTTAAACTTTTGTAGCAAGTGGTCCACCTATTTGGCTATATAATTATGTCATAAATCTAATACGAAGTTAAGAAGAATGAGAGAAAATAAAATATGCTGATATTTATCCTGGAGGAAACTAATAGGCAGATTGACACATATAGTCAAATAGATGGAATTCACTTGTCACGTCAGCTTAAGAGTATAAAAAGATTTGTTATGTTAACATATATTGATGTCGTTTAACAATTTTATCATCAAATACTATTAGTGTAATAACACCAACTTTTAAATTAAAAAAAAAATCAGATCTCTAAAAATAAAACCACAATCACAAAATACTAAAACATAATTTTTTTTCTAAAAATAAATAAATTAATTTAATAAATTAATATAATTATTTATCTTAAATGCATTCTATTGATACGCCTTTAAAATTGTATAATGATATATATAAAAAGTGGATTGATAACAGGCTACGATGACAATGGTTGTGCTCTCATCAACGGTCACAAAGGAACAAAATGTTCTATCCTCTTGTCCTCGAACATGTAAGAAATCAAAATAATCTTTCCATAACGGTCCATTGCCATGTAAGAAATATAATTCATGATCTCTTATTATAATACTTTACCCATTTTTTTAAGAATAATTATTTTAGATTAAATAAATTAGATAAATTCCTTTTTCAATTAAGGTTAGATTTATTTTACTTTAATTTTATCACTATATATATATATATATATATATACTAATATTTATTCAAAACATGCACAAAAGAAGATTTTATTCTATTTAATCTTCTTAATAATATAATATTAATATTCATAACACTATAATTTCGTATTTTAATTAATTCACTAAAATTGAGTGACTTTTAAAATTGTGAGATCTCAAATCAACTCTAATCAATGCCAATTTTAAAGAATTCTCCCCAATTCCATCAAGAGCCCCACAAAATTGACATTTGACAACTTTCTATTTGTAAGTGATGAAAGCGATAAAATTCACATTTCATAACGGTTGTGTTATTGCATTGCAACTCAAATTTTTCTCTTATTTGGCAAAGCCATTGAAATCTAAGATTTTTTTCCCCATAAATAAAAAAGCACAACAACATGATTAAGCTTTAAAATCAAATTGAACTTTGAGCTTGACAAATTATTACTTTTTTTTTTCTTAAAAAAAAATTAATTAACTAAAATAAAGTAAGAAATAAAATCTTAGGTAAGCAGGTTATATATATATATATATATATATATATATTTTTTATATAATTAAATGTAATTGAGATTTAAATTTAAAATTTTATAAGTCTAAAAGTGATTCAACACTATTATATTAACTTTGATTGATAAAAAAAGTATTTATTTTATTAATATATATTTAAAATATTGTTATCTATATCAATTCACTATATCATTTGATAATATAATGCTATAATATTAGTGCATGATTAACTATATTTTAAAAATATTCTTTGAAGGACTAATAAAATAATTTCATGTAGAAATTAAATTGACAAAAATTTTAAACAAATAGCATTTTTCATCTTTTTTTTTTAAGTAAAATTATATATTTTCTCCTTGAAATTTGATGGTATATTTTGAATCAATGAGAGTAAAAATTATATAGTATTATAATGATTTCATGTCAGTATTTAACATGAAATGATAAATAAATAGTATTTAGACAAATATATAAATATGGTTATATTTTTTTTTTAAATTATAAGATAATTATAAAATTACGGGATCACTCATGCATATACGTTTACTTATTGAAACCCATATATATTTACATGTTCACTCATTATTGGATCATCATTCCACATAGGATATCATACATTTAGTAACTGCTTTACAATATAATTTCTCTAACAAGAGGCATGCATAAAATGATTCAAGAAAATAAAATTAAAATGATTATATATATATAATTAAATTTAGTGCTTTGGACTTAATATGATTTAGTTTAGCAGTTGAAAGTATATTATTGCTTGATAGAGCTAAGTTAGAGTTCTCACTACTTTAATTTCCCACTAAAAAAAATCAGTGCTAGGGAAATTTAGGAGGGTAGTTATGTCATTTCGAAGCTTGAAATTTCAAAACGGTGAAGAAGAGATAGAAAGCAAAGAGACAAGCGTGAGGAAATGGGACCAAAACCCAAAACCCACAAACAAAAAGCCAACCTTTTTACCTTTGTTGCTGTTGGTGTTGCAGCAATTATATTATTCTTCCGGAAATGCCTGGCCCATCCTTTCTATTTCCATGTCTCCCATGCGTTCCCCCTTCTCTTACTCTCTCTCTCTCTCTCCCTCCATCTCTCTTTCTCTCTCTCCATAGAGAGAGATAGATTCTAACATTGATGAAAATTAAATCCTACGCCATGCATGGTATCATTATACTCTTATGAATTTTCATCATGTGATATTTTCGTTAAAAGGTTTAATCTAATTTATTGTGCAAATCTTGTTGATATTGAAGTATATTATTAAACTATGTGTAATGTGTTATTGAATCATTGAAATCAAGCCAAATCTGATTTCAAAATTGAATAAATCATCCTTTATTTATATTCCAAATGTCATGATTTTATTAAGATGTCGAATCCTCTCTCTGAACGTTGCGAATGTGCATTCTATCTATTGACAAAAAAAAAAAATTATATCCCAAATGAGTCATCAATAGGGTTGGGCAAAATTCTGTTAAACAAAAAAAATCGGTCAAAATGATTAAACTTTGATTTGGTTTTTTCAGTAATTTGGTCTATTCATTTTGTTTTTTTTTTTCAAGAAAAAAATTGATAAAATCTAATTAAATAGTTTACTTTTTAATTAATTATTATTAGGTCTCAAATTAGAATTGAAAATATGAAATATAATTGAAATTGAGTTTGAAATGAGCTCAAAATAAGAAAAAAAATGCAAACCCAAAATGAAAATCCGAATTAATAAATTGAACCAAAATGATTTGATTCAATTTAATTTGATCTACTAAAAACTTTTTATTTGTTTAATTGGGTTTTTTTTTATATTTTCTTTCTAATTAGTTCGATTTCACTTAATCTACTAAAAATTTCAGTTTATTCCATTTTTTAATTTTTCTGACCAAATCAAACCAATTGATGCTCACCCCTGCTCATAAAAACAATGTTATTGTGGCATCATTTTATTTTTAGAGGTATAAGGGGGCAATGTCTAATGACTCTATGTTAACATTTTTCAATGCCATTAAAAAGAAAAATTTTTTCAGGAACTCAATAATAAAAGTCTCTCTCTCAAATTCCTCACTTCAATTTCTTTTCCTCCGTCATCCACAACATCACCTTCTTCTCCTTCATCACCCCTCACACCAACCCTCTATCTATTTCCATACGCTTTCACAATCTACAAAGTCCTTGACAGCCAATCATTCCTCTATTTCTCCAATGGAGGATCTCTATTAACGGGTCAATTCCAAAAAGCCATGGCCATGGGATGCTCTTTTTGCCTTCCTTTACCACAAAATTCTCATGGTGGTACTCTTTAACATCAGTCATTGTTGGAAACCACGGCCTTTAGTCCCTTACATAAGTATGAGTCTACGCGTTGGACTTGCCAGTTACCGGCTCATCAATTATGCCCTCCATTTACTGGATGGTGCGGAGGAGAGGTGATACGAGACTAATCAAACTTAAATCCATTTCTATTTTCTTTAATCGAGGAATTTTTTACACACAGTGAATTTAAGCTTCCTACTTGTGGAATTCATTTTGTTATTGTAGATTATGCAATTTCAATTTTGCACTTTGTAGACTCTCCTACTAGTGGAATTCTTCAACAATCATCGTGATTGAAATTGTGCAAGGCTATTATGCAAGATTCATTGGAATTTGTTTATGTATTTCTTAATTAAAATTTTATAATTTGTTGGAAACTTGAAATTATTTTGTTGGAATTCCACAATTTGTTTGATTGAAAATATATAAATTGTTGGAAAATTGAAATTTGGAATTTGCAAACATACTATCTCTCTTTTGCATTGATTTTTTTTTTTTAATTTCTGTTTTGACTATATGTACAATTTATGAGATTAGACGGTCAAAATTTTGAAAATTTCTTCGAGAAAGACAGTCAGAGGGGAGAGAGAGAAGGGCATGGCAAGAGGGAAAGAGAGGAAAATAAATTAATAAAAATAAAAAAAATTATAGAATACCTCGGTGCATTAAAAAATGGTACACCGTATATTTATATAAAAATAATTATATAATAAAAATAGAAAAATATGACCTATTATTTTATTAGTGAATGTGCATATATACCGAGTACACCTAATAATTTGTCCAAATACAAATAGGGAGGGAGAATAAATAGGGAACGAGTGAGAGAGAGAAACAAATGCATAGGAGAGTAAGGAAAGAGGCAAGGGTGTTATAGGAAAAAGAAATCACATAACTTGTTTAACCGGTGGAATATATTGAGAAAATTTGACAAAGGGATGAAAGTATTGTTGAAAATAAAATTGATGGATTTTTAATATATATTTTTTTAAATAGAGGGATGAAAGTGTTAATAATGATAAAATCTTTTTTTTTTATCTATGTATATTTTTTTAATTTTAATTTCTACATTTTATGATAATCAAAATTTTGTAAATTTGTTTTATATATATATAGAGAGATAAATGATAAATTTCAACTAAATCCTTGATATATAGAAAAATTTACAGGTCAATCCCTAGATTATTTTTAAGTAGGAATTTGGTTCTCAATTTAAATTCTATTAATAATAGTCTTTACGGTCTAAATTGGCTATTAACTGCTTTTTAATTTAAAATAATTTAGTATTTAAAATTTTATTTTATTAAAAAAATAGTCTTTATATCTAAATTTTATATTTAAGTAATTATTTATTTTATATTTACATGGTTATATATTTTTATTAAGTATTAAATAGGTAATAATATGATTTTTCAAACAATTAATTTAAATGAAAATTTAATTTAAAATGTAATTTTTAAAAATATTTATAAATTTTAAATAAATTTTAACTTTAACCGATATACATATATATGATTATGTATTATGAAAATAAATTACATTAGATCATATAAAAATAAAAATTTTAATATAACTTTTCTTGAAAATTATGTTAAAAGAATTTTATAATTATTTATTTATTAAAAAATATTTCTCTAAATAAAATATTTTTTTTATAAAATTCTAGAGCATGATATAAAAATTTTAAGAAATTAGTGAAACATATTGTTTGTTATCAATAATTTTTTACTATTTTATATTTAATTAATTATAAAAAATTGAATATTTTATAAAATATAAATATTTAAATATAAAATAATTATAATTTAAATATAAAATTTAAATGTAAGCATTATTTTAATTAATAAAATATTAATTAAAATAAATTTTAATTAAATTTAAGATAAATTTAAATATTAAAAATGTTAATTAGAATCAAATTCAAGATTTTTTTATGAGTTGTTATCCTTAACCATAAACATAAAAGAAATGAGAGAAATGAGTAATAAAATTAAAGGATTTTTTAAAATAGAAAAATAAATGAATAATAATAATAAAATATATGAACTTAATAGTAAATCAACCTATTTGTTTAGAGAAAATGGAAATTTAATTATTTGATTAATTTTTGCTATTTCATTAAAACAGTGTGTTTTTCATTACAAGATCTTCTTCCACTCTCCGCTGTCAGAATCAAGCAAATCAAAAAGCAGCACCTCCGTCCCCATTTGTTCTTGACCGACTCTACTCTCCACTGTCTACTCTGCCAATTTCCTCTCTCTCTCTCTCTCTCTCTCTCTCTCTCTCTCTCTCGCTGTGCTCTAGCGTTTCCACTCTGCAACGAGTCACAAGGGAAGCAGCCGTTTCCACTCTGCTTTCATACAACACAGAAAAAGTTTCCTGCTTTTCGCGTCTTGGCTGGAGAATTCTAGTGTTATTCCTTCCTCTTCTCTCTAGACTTTACGAAACCCTCCTCTTCCTAGGTATGTCATTTCTCTGTCACTCCATTTTTTTCTTAAATGTTTTCTGCTCTTTTTTTTTCAAAATCATTAACTTTTTCTCGACTTTTACTAGGATTTGTAGCATAACGTAGCGTAGCATTTATGGTGAAGCTTTTCTCTGGTTGGATTTTGTTTCCTATAGGGGATCGGTGGTCTATGGGTTTTGGATCTTATTTAAGGACTTGGGTCGGCTTTGTGTTTAGTTTAAGTTTTGTTCATTTTAGATCTAGTTGATTTCGTAACGTACAATTTTTGTGTGAGAAGAGATTGTGATAGTGTTTGTTTACTTCTCAGATTTATTTTTCTCTCTGTTTAGGGGATTTCACTTATCAATTGTTTCCTTTAAAATAACTTTAATGTTAACTGACTAGACAAGCTCATGGGTTTCTCATGATTGGCTCTAATTGCTAAAGAAATTGATTCAGTACTTGAAAAGAATACAAATGCTCAAAATCAAAGGTTTCTTTTAAAAAATAATAATTAAGGACTGAGTATGTAGATGCGACAGCAATAAAAGAATTGGTATTTCAATTTTTTTTTTTATGTGGATTTGGGTATAATAATAAAGATCAACTTCTGTGGTTATAACTAACTGTTCTCATATTGCCTATTGATTCCCATACGCATACACTTTCGGAAACTCTCAGGAAATGGGAGTGACAATTAAGGTATTTGCTTCCTCCAAGTTCATGAATTAGCTGATGGCAAGTGCCTGAAAGTTGCTAAAAAGGGCTTGTAAAATTTATCATGGGATGTCAATGTCATTAGGATACCGCTACCTAGATAATTAACCATTTTTTTTAAATGATTTTGAGCTGGAAATAGGAATATAAGGAAAAGGTGGCCGTTGTTTTGTTCTAAAATTAATTTGGACTTTTGCTTTTAATGTGTTGTTAACAATTGTTTGCAACTTCTGCAACATGTACCACTCGTTGAATATGCAGCATAGAAGTTATGTTTTTTTAATGAAAAGCTGGTATTGTTTGTTTGAAATCCTTGATTTCTATTGTAAAGGTTGTGAGAATGTGGACTTTTATTATACATAAAGACAAGGTTGTGGACCTTTCTTTATTGCTGCATCTGTTATATGGTTCTTGATACTTATATTTGGCATCATTTTTTATACAGTGCGTGCTGAAAGTATTTATGCAATTTGCCAATCGATGAAGAATTGACTTGGTGGTGTGTGAAGTCTATCAATTTGAATATCTGAGCATGGATAAAGTATCACCAGACTGTCCATACCCAGGATGCTTTTTCTGTGTCATGAAGGAAGGAAATCCAAGCAAACGCAGAGCAAGTATATTAAAATTTTTTAGGGAACTTCCTTCACAGGATGATGATGGCCAGGTTCTCCCAATCAGTGGTCTATGGAACACTGCCATGGCACATCCCAATGATCCTGAGTTCATTGAGTTGGGAATATTTGAATGCATGGCTGCACTTATATGGAAAGGCTTAAAGAATCGTCGATGGCTTTCTCATGATCAGAACATCTACATTCCTTATTATGCTGCCCATATTATTGGTTCCTACACCATGAATATGGAAGAATTTGCAGAAAGTGCTGTCCATGCTGGTGTAATTCCTCCCTTGGTTGAGCTTTTGAGGGGGAGATTGACATGGGTCGAACAAAGAGTGGCAGTACGAGCTCTAGGGCACTTGGCTACATATGCCAGCACTTTTCCTGCTGTAGCAAGTCATGGTGAAATCCTTGAGCTTTCCATTCAACTTGCAATGAGTTCACTAGAAATAGTTTACTCTCATTTTTACCAGTACGTTGACAGAAGGCTAAGTTATCACTGTGATTTGCTTACTCGTGGCATGGGAGGTGTTGAAATGGAGTCCAGGAAAGCAGAAGAATGGGCCAGTCAGTTGCAATGCTGGTCACTTCAGCTTATTAATTGTTTTGCTTTCAAGCCTGAGTTTCTTCCTACCATATGCAAGCCTGAATTCATGGTAAAACTGCCAGGCATGTGGGGTGGACTCGTTAATGAAAATTCACCTGCTGGTATTGGTTTATTGAGAACAATTTGTCATCATAAGCTTGGTAGGGGACCTGTTGCTAGCTGTCCTGGTATAATTGAGGCCTTGTGCAACATCGCTCGCTCATCAGATGATTGGCAATGTATGGCTATAGATTGTCTTCTTTGGTTGCTTCAAGATCCGAATACATGCCATAAGGTAAATTAAATATCTACATGTGATGTTCTTTATCTTTCCAGTGTTGTTACAATGAAAATTTGCTTTTTATTTTTGATGATAATTAGGTTTATTTGATTTTTCTGTTGAAAACTACTAAACTGCATGCTATTGAACTTTCTTCCTATCCTGTTCTTGTTCAGCACAACTTCATTTTTAATTCTGAATGTAGTAAATTTTGTTTACTATAACAGTTTTTGAACTCGTTTATGTTATCGAGGATGCTAATACTGATGTTTTATTGGACCATCTTGCTTACTTTGGAAATTACTGCTGGATTGAATGGTTACTGTTGAAGGAGTGAAACTTCCCTTCATGCAATTTAGTCATCCATGACATGCTTGTGGATGAATCATTCTGTTCTGTCTTCCCATTCTTTTCTTTTTGAAGAATTTCATTGAATCTTTGCATTCCTAGTGGTTTTTTTTTTTTTTTTTAAAAAAAAAAGAAAGACTCTTTTTCCTTTTTTGGTCGCTTGGTTTGTGTCCCTTTGCGAAGATTGGAGCTACAATATATTAGGGATAATTCATACTAATGGTCTCTGAGCTTTGTATTTATTTTTGTTGTGGTTATGAAAGATCAATTTGTTCCAACTTGGTGATTAAACTATAATTTCGTTACAATTAAACTATTGTCAACTGATTCCTGCAAGAAGACTATGATTCAACATGTTATGCAAGTTTGCATTCATAACACCAGGAGTGTAGGTCAAAGGCTTAATTGAAACGCCCTAATTTGTCTCTTTCTTCTTTTTAGCTAAACCCACAAGAATGCCAACATAAGATTTCCCGTGTGCTTTTTTCAGGAATAAAGTGATATAAGCATACTTGCAACCAAATTATTTTTGGATGACTAAATTGAGATTAAATCAAAATTTTATAATTGCAATGACAATAGTACAAATTTAGTGACTGTTGGTATAATTTACCTACAAATTAGTGAATGAGATGTTGTGGAAGACCTTTTGAACTCATTTCCATTAAGGAACTCAAGTGACAAGGTGCCTTAATGAGTCTGTTTTAAGGATCTAGACATTTTTGTATTCCACTACTTTTTTCATCAGATTACTCTGTACATTCTTTTTTTTTTTTTTGCAACAACCCATTGATGCTATATTGTTTAGGTGCAAAAAAAAATCATAAAATACATCAAAGTGCACACATATTTACATGTTTATACCCTTTACTCCTTGGGTGAAAGAGTGCTGAAAATTTGCAAATAATTATGATTTATAATATAAAACTGAATTTCTCAGAATCTTAAATCACAAGGCAGCTCACCTCATGAAAACTTAAAGGGATAATGAAAAAGTACATATGTGTGTCTACTGTCTATGCGTGTGAATGAGAGAGAGAGAGAGAGAGAGAGAGAGAGAGAAGCTCCATTAAGGTGGTTTCTTCAAATTTGTTGAATCAGGTCTTCTAGGAAGCACGGTTCATAGGATGCAAAGCGCAAACAATGCAATTTTGTATATTATTCTGAGTGTTGTAACATAAGTTCCAACTTCCAGGTGATCTAAGAATCATCTTGTTAGTGTTTAACTACTGGTGATCAAATTGTAGCAGTTTTTCATTTCATATACAAGGAAAACAATAGCTTAATGCCACAAAAGCATCTCCACATAGGGATTGTGTAATGACCACTACATGTTTTGGGTATTCAAATTTATGAGTATTTTTGTTCCCTTATTTTTACTTGACCTGTCTCATAGGTGATCGATAAGGCAGTACCTGCACTCATAGACCTTGCTGAGATCACAGCTCTGGGTGATCACAAAAAGCTTGGTGATTCTATTGTTAATGTTCTTCTGGATTGTATTCAATCACAAGGGACAGGGCGTAACTCTGTTAGTAACCGCACAAAAGAGCTGATTGAGGAACTTTTAAATTCAAAACAAAGGTTGAAATGGGAAAAAAGCATGCCAAAAGAAGATCTACATATTAAGCAGGCAGCAGCTTTAGTGGTCAAGCTCGAAGGAAATTCCCTCTTCTCATCTGGAAATATATCTGGAGCTGCATCGAAGTACTCTGAAGCATTGTCATTGTGTCCAATGAGATCCAAAAAAGAGAGAGTTGTTCTATACAGTAATCGAGCTCAGTGTCACCTTCTGTTACAACAACCCTTGGCTGCTATAAGTGATGCTACAAGTGCACTTTGTCTTCACAATCCTCTTAGTCGTCATGCAAAAAGCCTTTGGAGAAGAGCTCAGGCATATGACATGCTGGGATTAGCTAAAGAGAGCTTGTTAGATGCCATTCTGTTCATTAATGAATGCTCTCAATCAAATGATCCCGATCTATGTTCGAGGCAGAATAAAGTTCCTGACTATGCTGAGCGCCTAGTCAAGAAGCAGATGCGTGCAGCCTGGTTATTTAGAGAGGCAGCTATCAAACATGGGGGTGTTCACTGTGAGGGAGATGCTGTTGATGTTTATGGCCAAGACAGTGATGATTCAGAATGGGAAACGGCAAGCGAAAGTGACATAGGAAATGATGGAAGAGATGAAATGGGTGATGACGATGATGATAGTGAATGGAAGAATGAGGATGAGAGGAAAGATAAATATGATAAGCCATCCTTAAAAGGTACCTTTCAACATTTCTTACCAAGTAAATTTATATTTCTATGTGACTGTTTACCTGGTGTTTGAATGAATAACTTGCAAAAACTAAAGTATTTGACACTGATGTGATGTGTCCCATGAAGACAATTCTTTAACTGAGAACCACATATTATTGAATGTGAAAAGTTATCCTTTGATTGAGAAATTATTCAGTGCACCCCATGCTCTGCTTCTTCCTTTCATAGTCATACAGGTCTTACATATTTGTTCCACAAGTGGGTCCATTTAATTACGAGGAAGAGAGCAGTGCTCCAGTTAATCTAGTATTTCTTATTTTGACCCAATTTAAACAGAGCTACCATCCATCACATTTTGCACTTCTCACTGTATAGTGGTCCACTTGTTGGCAATTGTCCCTCCAAAATACTGCTTGCATCTTATATGGCATTTTTATCTTTGTTCAGCTTATGTTCAATTATGCAAGTGTATATCCAATTCTTGATTGAACTCCTAAATGTTGTATTGGACCCTTGATTTGGTACAGACATAAAGCATGGGTACAATATGCAGCTTGTGGAAGATGAATCTTGATTTGTAAGCGGTCTGCAGAAGAAAGCCATGAAGAAATGCCTTCAACTACGTTGTGCATTTGAGTTTGAAATGACTATTGAATCTTATTTGATTTCATGAGAAGCAGGTTCAATAGAAATGTGTAATTGGTCAATTGTGTTTTATCAGGTAAAACTGTTCTGTAAATTTTCTTATTTAATTTTTGTTCCCCAATTCTTCTTGTTTATTTCAACTGTAGAAAATGGAAGAAAGGTTTTGAGTGTAGAGAACAGTTTTAGATTAGAGTATGTGAAGCTATTTTTTGAGTGATATAAAGAAAGCTTTTTGTGTATATAAAACCCTTTTGGTTTATTTGGATGATTACATCAGTCTTCACAACACTTTGCGGCTCTTTGCATGATAGATTTTAACCGTGGATTGTGATGGAATTCACATGGAACTCACTGTAATCATTAGTTATAACAAAATCGATGTACATACATTAGTTATATTCTAAAATTTCTCACTTTGAATGGAACTGGGGAAAATAATATTACTCAGAGGAGGATTCCATGTGGGAAACAAGATGCAGAAGAAGATTAGGCAGCTGAGTGGGAAGACTAAAACATAGAGAATTACAAGGAAAGCCTAAATGATGTTGCTTAGCAATCCAATCAGCCGCCAAGTATGCCTGTCTTCTGACTCAGTTGAATGACGAAAATGTGACTTGACCAACTTTAATTTTTACTTTCAATGCTTATCATAAATATAATAATTTGCAGAATATAACAGCATGGCGTGATAACGTCCATCGTCCATCGAACTAGGTGCTGTGGCTTTGTTGTTGTTGTATTTGTATTTAATTTTTAGAGTACTCTTTTTAATTTTGTATCACCCATACTTGTTATCTCCTAAATAAGATTTATTTTTCTTAAATGTTGCTTAAGTAAGCTCTTAGGTAGGAATAACAATAGGTTGAATATCTATTTGATTCAGTTTTAAACCATATTAAAGATGAGTTTGTGAAATATATGATCAGGTATGAAATGAATTTGGATTTAAAAAATAAAATTTTTATTTCATATGTTATTTTTATTTATATATATATTCAAAAAATTTTGGAATTATTTTTAGGACGAATTGAAGAGCTTTGGTAATTTAATATAAAATTTAATTAAATTTTAAGTTTGAAATGGGTGATTTCGTAAGCATCGAATCAGTGGTTGACATCCCTAGACCCTTAAGTAACCGGCAGGTTTCTAATAGCACATTACGACGTGTTCATTAGGAATAATTATTTAGACCCTATTCGATAATATTAGTTATTATAGTAATTATTAATTATTTTAGTAATTATTAACTGTTTTAATAATTATTAATTATTGTATAGTGAATTATTAGATATTAACTATTAGTTATTTGATATGTATAAAGTTATTTAAAACAGAAATGTTGGATAAAAATAATTACTAGATTAATTATTAATTGTAAAAATAATGGTATAATCTTATTGACTTTAAAATACTTCCTCAACCTCAAAAAGTTAAAAATAACTTTTTATGAATCACTCTTTAAACCTTTTAAACACTAGTATAAACTAAGGGTGAGTAGATTTCGATTCAAACCGAAAAATCGAACCGAACAGAATTAATTCGGTTCAATTGGTTCAATTTTAAAAGTCAATCAATTCGGTTCGATTTTATATTATAAAAATTTCTGTTATTTCGGTTCAGTTCTTTTTTGAAGAGGAAAAAATTTGTCAAACTGAACTGAATAGTAATTTTATATATTCAAATCGAACTAAATCGAACTGAATCAATTTTTGAATTGATTTATTTTTATGGGAAATTTATGAATTATATTTAATTATGTATATAAATTGTTTAATTTCATTGATTAATAGTTATTAGGTTCAAATCAAAGTCAAAATTAGATCAAATAACTTGAAAATCAAGTCTAAATTTAAAAATAATCAAAAATTAAAACCGATCATTTTGAACCGAACCGAACTGAAATAGAGCGGTTCGGTTCGATTCGATTTTTTATTCATTTCAGTTCAATTTCTAAAATATGTAATTTGGTTTTCATAATTTAATTCGATTCGATTCGGTTTGAACCGAATACTCACCCCTAATATAAATATTATGTCACCGAATAGTATAAATATAAATAAAAGAGGTAGTATTTTGACTATGGTCGAAACATTAAATACTACTTTAAAAGTTATTACTGAACATGACCATAATAGATGAATGGTTTCATATATATGAAATATAAATAATAAATCAATAATATATATGGTCTTAAAAAATTATAATTATCAAATATTTTTTTTTTTAAAAAATCTTAATAACCACATTCGTATTAAATTCAATTTAAAACTTAATTATTTTAAAAATGATTCTGATTAAAATCCATTGATTGTCATTAAAGTGTTTCCTTTTGTCTACTTAAGTTTTTACAAGTCATTCTTTTAGTTTGTTCTTGAATTTTCATATAAATTAAAGTAAAATTTTAAATTTAGTACCATGATGGTATTTTTTTTTAATTAATACTAAATATTTTCAAATAATTAAATAGATATTTTTAGTCTCATCTAACTTCATAATTTAATAAATTAAGAGATTTAAAAAGAATATGTATTAATTATTTTTTACAAAAATTAAAAGATCAATAGCTTAGAATTTATTAGGAAATTAAATAAATCTTATTTCAATGTCTCAATCGTTGGTGGTGCGCGCGTGTATATATATATATATATATATATATATATATATATATATATAATTATTTAAATTAAAATTTTATATATTTTTATTATAAAATTATAAAAATTATTTGTAATTTTATATTGATTAAATTTGTCAACATATTGTCCTTCTTATTATCTACATAATTTTTATAACAAATATTTTCTTATTCAGATTAAAATTACTATTAATACACACACTAAATAAATTTTCAAAAATTATAATAAAATCATTTCTCTTACTTCCAAATTTTTTAAAAATTTCATTTCCTCTAAAATTATTATTCGTAAAATGTTAACTATAAATAATGTTAGTATTTTATTTTTTTTAAATTAACTTTCAATATAATTTAATAAAAAAATAAATATGATACTCAGTGGATGAGTACTATAAACTTTCATTAAGTGATACTCTTACTGTTTTTTTCATTTCTTTTAAAATTTCTAAACTTTTGGTCATTTTTTTCTTCCCTCTTTGATAATTAGCTTTTTTCTGTCTTTTTAAAATTGAAATTTAGGTTTTGAAATAGAAAAAGGAATTTGGCTTATTATTTTTGTTTATAGCAATTTTTTTTATTTTTCTATATTATTTTCAACAAATTAAATTTTAATAGTATATTTAAATAAAAAAGAAGTTCAAAAGCTCAAACAAAATTAAAAGACAATGGCTAATAAATATATAACACCTTAAATAAAGGACTCTAAAACGACTTTGACCTAATTAATAAGAAAACAATCATAAAAATAAATAAATACATGAAATCATAAATTAACTTTTAAATTTATATAATATTTTTTTTTCTTTTTTTCTTATTTAAGATTACAATTATTTTCTGCGTAAATTATATTTAAAGTATTTCATATGTGAAATAGATGAAATCTTACTTAACGTATAAGGAAAAAATTTTATGTGAGGATCATTTTTCGAAGTTTGAAATAATTTTGAACTAATAAATATTAAACGGAATAAATTATAATGATTCTTAGATTTAATTGAGTTAAAATCATCAATAATTGAAAAGATTATAAGAATTACTTCTCATATTTGATTGCATTATTATTGTTATTTATAAATCAACATATTATTAGAAATAAAATAAAGTTTAAATTGAAATAAATATCACAGCCCAGAGTTCCCTACTAGATAACTCTAACTTAGCTATTAATAACAAGATCATATATCATTTTTATAAACATATTAATTTAATTCCAATTAAAATAGAATTAGAATTTTGCTTTCTACCATATAATGGAAGAATTCAAGTATATAGATTATAGATAGCTTATATATATATAGAGAGAGAGAGAATTCCAAATAATCTAATAATATATCACCATACAGCTAGCCCAAGATAAATGTTCAATTTCCACATACATAAATCCATGGGCGGATTTAGCATGCCTCACAGCCCCCTTGAAATCCATCATGTAATTAGCTTTTACTTGCTAAATTTATTAATTTTACTTTTACAATTTGCTTAATTTCTTTTTTTTTTTTAAAGAAATGGAGGTTTGAACTTAAGAGATTTAACAGCTCTAAATCTAAGATCATGAATTAAAACTTATTGCTTAGACTAAATATAAATCACTATTTTAATTTTAATTAAAATGTTACTAAAATTTAAAGAATAAATAAAATTTCCATTAAATTAAATTAATTTATCCATTATAATATATATTTTTACCAAATTCATTCTCATTACTGACAATTCCATTCTTAAACTAAAGAAAAAAAAACCTCTTTTATGTATATTATAAAACTTTCATATTTATTACATATTAATTTTTTTTTTTCAATTGTCTTTCCAATAAGAAAAAATTCCCAAAGAAAAATCATTGCTATTACATTCACTCTCACGTGATAATTCAAATAGTTAATTACAAAGTTAATGAATGGCTTATAAAAAATTCTAATAGGTTTTATTACTTTCATTCTTAATATTTATATTTATTTTTATTTGAATATGCATGTATACCTCGATATATATATATATATATATATATATATATATATATTGTTCTCACAGACTAATTTTTTTTTTCTCTACAGATCTGCTCATAAATCAATTTCTGGACAGGGAATAGGGATCTCATGCATGTGAAGCAAACAGATTAATACCATTTGAACTTACAAGGGTCGTTTTAATTGCAAGAGATGTCTATCGGTTCATGATTCTCTCTACCCTTCCTCTCTTAGTTCCGAAATAATATAGTACAAGCCAAAAACAGGACATAGTAACCTTTTTGTTAGATTGTATCTCTATGCAGGAAACAACAAGAAAATCCAACTACAAAGCCAAGAAATCTCCTCCAAATCCAACCTCTTTTGGAACCCGTCCTTATTGGAGTGTTCAGGCACTGATCAATAACACCATTAACAATTTAAAGCAAGAGACTGGGTTTTCGAGCTACGGTGGAGCAACTCACACCAATTCTGCCAAAAGCTGTTGATGTGACTAGTTGCCGGGCATGGTCTAAGTTCAAGATTAATAAAATTTAGACGTTCTGCATGAAATGACAAAAAACTGCCAAGTCGTGGAGTAAAAAAGCCACCAGAAAACAAAAACAAACCCTGACGTAACTAGACTATTCCCACCCCAATCTAAACGCAATAGCCAAGTAGCAGACTCTCTTCTTCTCACTCTTCACATTCTTCTCCTTCTCCCAGCAGATTACAATCCCAACTTCTTCCTTCTCCAAAATCACTTTCATTCTCCCAAATGACTAGCTGAAGCCTTTTTGTATTTTAGCAAAGTCTCATCTCAATCTCTATTTTTTACTAAAATATTTGTAAGCTCTATATTAAGAGGAGAAATTGTTGGCTTCAAAAATTTTATCAAGTTTGAGGTAAAAAATCTTTTCGTATCTCTTTCTTGTATAGTTACTCTTTATTTATTTATTTCTCTGTTCAATGTTTTGAGTTAATAAGTTTAATTTTTTAGTATAAAAATTTGTATTTATAAATTATAACCAAAAAAAATATATTATTTGTAGGTTTAAATCTTTATTGTATAATTTGCAGAGAGATTTGGTGATCTCAACAGAGGTAAGTACATTTTTAAATTTTCATTTTGTTCTATTTCCAGCAAATGGTCATGGGGATTAATAATAAATGAAAATAATTATTTAAAATATTTATTTAAATCATTATTAACTTATTATGTAACCTTGTAGATATTGAGACAGTGAAATATTATAAATTAATATTAATTAAATGACTATAAATTTGCATAAGTGAATTAATAAATTAGCTGAAGTTACCCATGTTATTTGAGAGCCATGCTATGATGAGTTAATAAATAAACTACCAGAATATTGTCTCCAGGGCAGGCAGTATGGGGGGCAATGGTGTCGTTAATTTGTTTTTACATAGTTGAGTGATAAGATCAAGAGACGATTCAGAATGGAGCAACCGAATCCACGCCAACCCCACCAAAAGAACGCACTTCATAATATCTCTCCCTCAGAGTGAGGGAAATTGGCCTCAACAATATGCAAAACTAATTGATTTATGGGATCGGCGACACCAGTTTATTGTTTCAGGGCAACCAGCATCGCAACCGCACGATTATCATTCACAATACCTGAAGTGGGATGGACAAATCGCAAAACGTTGCATAACAGTCACTGGAGCTGCTGTTGGTTCAGGGGTAACACTGATTACACTGGACTTTTATTTAATTTATTTGCATTCTTGTATTTAATTCAAGAAAAAAAAATTTGAGAGATCAAGTGGATTGGCATTAAATACAGAATAATCGGGGTAGTAGAGTTATTTTATATATAAAAATTAAGTTATTTTACTAAAATATCCTTTAGACTATTTCTGTAGGAGAATGCAGATATTTGAAATTTAAATTTTAAATTATATCTGTTGTATTTATTATAGCTATAATTTCAATACAAAATAAAATTTTCATTTACTTTCTCTCTCTTTTTTTTTATTATCTTTTTTTTTTAAACTAGGTTTAGAGCACATTTAGAAAAAAAATTATTTATGTAAATTAAAAAAAAAAACTTAAAAATAAATAATAATATATTTTTATTTATTTATTTTTATTTTAGTGTGTAAATTAATATTAAAAAAGTATAATATATATTACTTTATTATAATTAAACAAATGATCACTCTAAATTTAAATTGATTAAATTAACTCTATTAAATTAATAATATAAATTGACTAAATTGATTCGATTAATGTATATATAATAATAAATAATTAATTAATACTATAATTTTAAATGAATTCAATTGTCTGAAAGATATATTTAATTGAATCATTTAAATGGTAATTGATACAGTTGATCTAAATATATTTGAATAATGTGACATAATGTGACATTTCGTATACTTAATTGATTCAATTAATTAAAATATATATTCAATTGAATCATTTAAATAATAATCGTCACAATTGGCTCAAAACATTTATGATCAGTTGATTCAATTGACTCAAAATATATATGGTCAATTGACATAATGTGACATGTTATATAATTAATTGATTCAATTTACTCAATTAATGGCTAATAATAATCGTCACAATTGACTCAAAATATATATGGTTAATTGATTCAATTGATACAAAATATATATGATCAATTGACATAATGTGACATGTTATATAATCAATTAATTCAATTTACTCAAGTAAGGGCTCAATTGACAAAAATATATGATTAATGTAACATGTCACATACTCAGTTGATTAAATTAACTGAAATATATGATCAATGTGACACGTCACATACTCAATTGATTCAATTAACTAAAATATATATTTCATTGAATCATTTAAATGATAATTATCACAATTAACCTAAAATATATATGATTAATGTGACATTGTACTCAATTAATTGTTCAATTGACTAAAGTATATGATCAATGTGATATATCATATATTCAAAATGATTCAATTGAATCAATTAAATGATAATTGTTATAATTGACTTAAATATATATGAGTATGACCAATGTGATATTACACGTAATCAATTGATTCAATTAACTCAATTAAAAACTCAATTGACTAAAATAAATGATTTTGGTGACATATTACATACTCAAATTGATTTAATTGATTTAAATATATATTTAATTGAGTCAATTAAATAGTAATTTTTGTAATTTGCTTAAATATATATAATTAATGTGACATGTCACATACTCAAATTGATTCAATTGACTCAAATATATATTTAATTAATTATAATTTTTGCAATTGACTCAAATGTATATAATTAGTGTGACATTACACATAATCAATTTGATTTAATTAACTCAATTAAACACTCAATTGACTAAAATATATGTTTAATGTGACATGCAATATACTCAAATTAATTCAGTTGACTTCAATATATACATTCAATTGAATCAACTGAATTATAATCTCGCAATTGACTTAAATATATATGATTAATGAGACCTTGCATGTAATCAATTGATTCAATTTACTCAATTAAAAGCTTAATTGACTGAAATACATAATCAATATGACATGTTAAATACTCAAATTGATTCAACTGACTCAAATATATATTAAATTGAATCAATTAAATTATAATTTTTGCAATTGATATAATCAATGTGACATGTCACATGCTCAATTTATTTAATTGATTAAAACATATATTGAATTGAATTCATATAGATTCATACCTATTTACTCAAACCAAACAAACATATTAATTTATTTGTCACTGCCTAATTTAATTTTGTATCATAGATTAAATTTAAATTAATTTTAAATTGAATAATAATTAATTAATTTAATTTAAATTAAAATCATTTTTGTTTAAAAATCAAATAATTAATTAAAGTCAGAAATTAAAATTAAAAGTGAGATGAGTAATTTGATTTAATTAAAATCAATCCTAAAATTAATCAGCCATATTTTTTTTTTAACTAAACTAGGCAGATTAAAGGGTAGAAAATTTGACATGTTGTACCTTTCACATTTTATGTAACATACATGATTTTTGTTAATTGGTATAGAGTTGAGGAAAAAAAAAAGCCTCTAAATGATAAATATTGGCTAAGAGAAAATTATTTTATCACAAATATTAGCTAAAGGAAAAAGTGTATGTGAATTATACTCTTTAAAGGTTTAATAAAGTAAAATTAAAATAAAATTTCAAAATTAAAATTTAAATATTAAATATATGTTTTCTTCGATATGTGCAGAGAAAATAAGTGTAGAAAAGAAGTTTAATTTTTTTTTCTTAAAAATGAAAATATAATTTATTATTATTTGCTAATAAAGAGGATGTAATTAGAGGGAAAGTATTGAAAAAGAAAAGAGTAAAGGACGAAGAGAAATTTTACCTCAAAAAATATAAAAGGTAAATAAAATATTTTATGTTGCTGAAAACTCTTTGATCCACATTAATTATAGATTCACTTGATCCCTCAATCATGATCTTGATATAAAATAAGTAGTATTAATAACTAATTAATGCACACATGTTTCGTAGGAAGATGGATTGGAGGATTGTCTTTTGCGAATTGGAAATCCAACACGCCAGAATCTGGAGCATATTAATCGCGTACTAAAGGACATGTTTCATGCTCTTCAAGAAGAAAGGCGACTCACCGGTATGCCACTTCCACAGCAAGCTCAGCCAGCACCACAAATTGGAGACTTGCCTCAAGACCCACCTATCGCAGAGCTTGAGCAATCAAACATACAACAATGCTCTCGTGCTGCTCAACGGAGAGAGTCACAAGGCCCTTCAACTGTAACACTCTGTGATACCGACCCACCCGCTATCGGTTTCAACCCATACGACTCTTCTGATGATGCTGGTCCATACACGTCTTGGGCGGCAAGTCCCTGGCCCATCTACATCATGGATGCCTTGTTCACCCTATGAGCAAACCGTTACGGACCGTACGTCCTTAAACTTTGTTGGGACACAACAATCACGGACTCCATCCAATGCCATGTTCGCACCATTTGGAAGACACTCCATTGATATTCCTTCATCATCTAGATTTAATGCTTCAAGTGAAGATGTATCTGCTATTTATTTTGCACCTCAACAGTATGGCCTTGGTCATATCGAATCGGGTATGAGTCGATTTGGCCACCACTATGCTTCTGTAATGCCTTTTGAGGTCGGTGTACCTTTAAGCGAGAATAATAGGGACACACAACATCAGCTTGCCACGCCACATATGGATCTTAACCAGGATAATGCTCCACCACAACCCGATGATTGTAGATGGTAAGGTGTACTGCAAAGTCAGCATCATAGGAGGTGCCCGGGTGTGGAACCCTAAGACGATGACTCTTTTAATACAATGTAATTAAATTTTACTAATATTTTGTTTCATAAGAAAAACTTTATTATGTAATGGACTTTCTTTTATATAATAACAACGCCTATATATAATTATTAATGTATTATCATACAAATTTCATAATAATATCTAACAAATCTATAAATTTATAAATATTTTATAGTAAATAAGCATCTTTTATTTTTTTCCCTCTTATAAAAAAGATGCATTGAAAATAACAGATTAATATAGAAGTAAACAATTTAATTTTAATATCAAGTAATTTACATGTGGCCTTTGATTAATTTGAGAAAATATTTTTTTAGAATTAATTTAAATTAAATAATTTAATTATATCACAATTTGACTGAAAATAAAATTACAAATTTAATTTGAATTAACATTTTAACTCAAAAACTAATCTAATTAGGATTTAAAATTATAATCTAATTGAATTAAATAATTTAATTCATTCTAATTAATTTATAATTAAAATTGCAATTTTACTTGAATTCAACAATTTTAATTCTAGTCCTAATTAATAGGGAGTGGTACATTTGTGATTTTTATCAAAATCCAAGTCAAAAGAAAAAGAATGTCAATATTGTAAGTATTGCAAAAATCAGGGGCATGAGCTTCTAATGGCTATTGTGTAATTATATTAAAACATCAAAGATAAGAGCTAGTGCCCTTTCTTCTCCTTTGCATCGAATAACAACAGCCATGGAAGACTCAATGCTGCCAACGCATTCCAATGCCATCGCTGGCGTTGATGCACCACCACCCTGGCTGCAACACAGTTGGGACATCGCTTGAAATATCACACCACATGTCAGGATCTCATTACGTGTCACCACAATCATCTGTAAGCGAACCATTGACTTCCATGGCAGCGTAGTAAAGCACAGGCCACCAGAAGCCATCAACCACAGCACAATAGTCATCGGCCTTTAGTGCGCCCCACGAGACGCTACTGGCAGTTCAGCAATCTATTCGCAATTGCTTCGTGTTCATGCAATTCCTTTCAATTGCAAATCAATTTTTATATTCATTGAAAAACATTTATTATAATAATATAAAAAATTCTAGATTCTCAAATAAAATTCAGATTCAAAATCTAGTAAAGAAAATTAAAATATAAAATAAGAAACCAAAATTAAAACCCAAAATATTATGTATAGAGAAAGAAACTAATTTTGAAAGAACATAAAAAAATTTATAATTCACAAATCAACACAAACAATAGTAATAAAACATGCTATAAACAAATTATACATGTTAAACAGACTAGGAAATAAATATTTAGGGCTCTAATACCAATTAAGAAAAATTATAAAGACCCAACACATAAATTTAAATGCATGGATCCTAACCCATATTTATATAATCCTAAGATCTCCATCATATTTGTATCACTAATTTATCATATAATCACATAAATAACGTGAATTATATAGATTAGTTCATATTCTAGATGTATACTTTATTCGCTTAACAAATGAATCAGGCAAGCGTCTTTTAATAATGCCTAAAAAAAAACCAATATACTATCATTCAGTGCACACACTTCACACTTCTGCATGTGATTTTTTAGTGTATGTTATTCTATCTCTAATGAAGACAAAAGCTTAGCTATTTATAAAGTAATGGTACATTTTGACCAATAGTTGCATCACTTCATATATATAACTATTAATAAGAGTTCATCTTACATCTTTTGATCAATACATAACTTTTGAATTTTATCATCTTTTGACAATATGCATGACTTTTAGAGAATTCTCATTTCCCTTGTTTAGAAAAGAAAGGGAAAATAGAGAAAGAAATAAAAATAAGGGTTATTTTATCTAATTTATTTTCTCTTCGATTTAAAGGAAAATTAATAAAAAGTGGAGGAATTGTACATTAAAATTTGTCCAATTATATATATAGCATTTATTTAATTTTTTTAATTTGCATCCTTATTAGGTAAAATGGTAAATATAATTTATAGAGTGAGGATAAAATAGTAATTTTAACTCTTATTTCTTTTACTCATTCTCTTTTCAAACAATAAAAAATAAATTTATTTTCTTTTCACCTAAATATAAAAAGGAAAAATAAAAAGGAAAAAATTAAAAAAAAATTATTTATGTTATTTTCCTTTTCTTTCCATAAATTATCTAAACAGAACGTAATGGTACTTGTAATAGGAAATATTATATTATTGCACAATTTTGAGTAAATTGTGCAATAAAAATATGATATTTATGTCTTAATTTATTTATGTGTGTAATATTATAATAAATTACGAAAACCTTGATAATAAAATTTATATTTATATCTAAATTTATTCATAAGTGAAATAAATAATTTTTATTTTTCAAATTATAAAATTTAAATTTTCATATACGATAGTAAACTAATATATCATGACTTTATTTTTTATTGACGTAATTGTAAAAAAATATTATTTTTATTTTTATTTTTTTACAATTCTAAACAGATTCAACTTTTAATTTTAGCAATTAGCTACTTTCACAAATTATTTAATTCTTACAATTCTACCATTTGGCCCGATTCTGGTTAATCAGCTTGCTGAAATGTTGACGCGGCATTTACATTTTATGAAACAGTGCATTTAAAGGGGGGGGGAAAATCTCAAGCAAAAGGAGAAATTAATGGTGTGTTTTGGATATGTGATTTATTAAAACCCTAACTTTCGTTTTCGTTCAAATTCAGTCACTAAAGCTTCGTCTTCTACCTCTTGAACAAAGAAAGAAGTTGCTTGAGCATAACAACAATATAGATAGGTTCATATGATCTACATTCCTTTTGGCTTTCGATTTTCCTTTTGATATGGATCAAAACTAGCAAGTACTTAGGAGCTTGCCACGTGGTACCTGCAAAATAGAGAGAAGGGGTTATGATCATACCTAGATTTCGTTTTTTAACATTCATGCCATGTATTCTCGTGTTTGGTTGGATAAGTTGACTCAGAAATTTTAACTTATTATTTTATTTATTTATTTATATTAATAATATTTAATTATTATAATATTTTATAGTAATATTAATTTTTTATTTTATTTATTAACCTAATTTAAAGACAATGTGATGATAATTTGGAGGGCTCTCAAATCAAACATTTGTATGAACATGCAAGTCGATGAATGATGACACCTTTCTGCACTTGGAAGATCCTTCTATGTGGACAAAGGAGAGAATAGTTTAGACCTTCAAATGGGGGGGCTAAGTAACATGTCAACCATGGCTGCTCAGTCCCTGCCATATTGATTTTATATTTAACATAAAACACCCACTTGGTCCATTCCACACTTCCATGATGCCCAAAACCAAAAACATTGCAGGAAAGAGAAACCAAATTTAGCAATACGTCCATCCACATGCAAAGGATAACTCACACTACGAATATAGCATAAACAGCATTTCATACAATGATAAATTATTCTGCATCCAGAAGGAATGTCTCAAGCATCCCCATGGCCAGTCAAGGCAAGCAGCATTTTCTGTGTCTCCAGAAATATCTCCAGTAATTGCACGATCCAGAGGAACGCTGTTTCGGCGATGGTATTCCTCTTTAATACGTTGCATATCCAACTCTGCCCTGGTGGTAACAACTCTAGTAAGAGCCCATTCGTCTGTCCCCAGCTTGTTCATGGCCAGTTTCTCAAAGTATTTCCCAGGACGGGTCAAGCACTTGATTGTTGCTCTCAGTAACATGAGGAACTCGTCTTTGGGGTCAACCTTCAAATTCTGCAAAGAGATTTCTTCGATACATTTAGACAAGCAATGATTTCACAGCAACTCAACATGAAAACTTGATGTGCTGTAGAAAGAATATGGTAATGTTCTAAAGGAAAAAATGCTAAAGATCATTATTGGATGTTAATACCTTGTCGATGGCATTCCCAAATGCATTGTTGTAGTGATTTAGTGTTGCATTAAGTTTTTTCTTGCTCCTAGCAGACAGGATCCTGATGATCTCATCATCATTATAAGCTTTGTCTGAGATCTTCTCATGAAGTATCTTAGCGTCTGATTTTGCCAATGTCATATTCACCTCTTCTCCTTCAAATCGGAATGCTCTCACAAGTGGAACCAACAGCTACACAGGAAATCAACTTGAAGCAAAAAAAAAAAAAAAAAAGACCCAAAGAAAAGGTTCTACATAGAAGGAAGAAAACAAATTCAAAGAAGGCTGACAAAGAAAATTATAATTATGAAACTTGGTGGAACACATGTTCTCTATTCTATGCATACTTGTTGCAATTCCATTTGATTAATCAATTCACATATGTCCATTTTGTTCTTGATAAATCAATTATAATATGAGCCCAAGTCTCCCAAAAGAATAACACACAGTACTTGAAAGGTTGATGGCATTACCTTGCGGAAGTCTCCAGTTGAGTGATATGCAACATCTTCCTCAGTGGATCTTTTATGACAAGCATGATATGCCTGACCTAGAGCAAGCTATTTCCATGAGAACCACGATCCAAAAACAATCCAGACCTCTGCATTAGATACCCAAATTTTCAAATTAAAAAAAAAAAAAAGCTTTAGCGATCAAAATGTCAAGGCGCCTGCCTTAATTCCCTTTCCAAATGAAAAGGGGATCTACCATCAATTTACAGCATTCTTATTTGAACAAGAATTAGGGAATCTGACCTCAAAATCACTAGAAAGTTCTTTGTCCAGAGCTTTATGGAGATCTTCCCCATAAGCTTTAGCATAAATCCGTCGAAGTAATTTGCGCTGACGAGAATTTGCGTTATGAGCCACAATGGAGAATTTGCGTTAATTTTGGTGCTTCTTTTTCTTTTTTCAAAATCGTTTTAGTTTAACACTATTTTTTTTAATTTACCCATTTAAAAAAATTCTTCATCCTTTTTATGTAAGAGTGTTAATTTATTCATCAAATTCATCCGATTTGAGATATTAAAACTTAATAACTTTATCCACTTTTATGTTTTTTTAAATTGTTTACTTTTTTTTTTTAAGAAGAGGGTAGCCCACCCATAATCCGATTTGATTTAAGAAATTAAACCATAATAAAATGTATTAACCAATAAGAGATATCTCGACATTTTTTTTTTATTTAATGAGTCAAAAGTATATAAACACTTAATTCAACTTTTAAATACTCCAATTTTAAAAGTGATATTGTTTTTTTTTTCTTTTTAAAATTTGTTTACTTTTAATACAAGAGTGCCCACCCATACGTCAACTAATCTAATTTAAGAGATTAAACTATCATAAAATTTACTGACTATTTTTTTTGTCAAAAGATAGAATGTACACACATAATGCTCAGGGGTAAAACTCGATATCTTGATAAAATCATTATAATTTTATCAAGACTTCTCATTCCATATAAGCGCTACACACACTCCATAACTGATATGGGATCCCAAAGGATTAGCCCTTGGGCACGCCTAACTTACTCGCAGACCTCAATCAAGGCCGCATCGAGACACACACACTCGGTTTACTCCTCAAGGTCTCTTTTTTTTTTGTCGAAAAATAGAACACACACACAACACTCAGCGACAGGACTCAGCATCTTGATAAAACTATGGCAACTTTACTACGACTTCTCATCTTATATAAATGCTACACACGCACACTATATAATCGATGTGAGATCTCAAAAGATTAAATTTACTCCCTTATAAATGATATATTAGTTTTTTTTTAATAAGTTAAAAGCATATGTACACTTTGTATTCAATTTTAGAATGGGTACTTTTTTTTTTACTTTTTAAAAATTGTTATTATTTTTTTTTTATAAGAGTGCCATTCTACCAAATCAAATTTGAGATTTAAGTTACAATAAAATTAATCAACTAATGGGTATCTTAATTTTTTTTATGAGTTAAAGCAAATAAACATTTTATATAAAATTTAAACTCCAAATACTTTTAACTTTATAATTGACATAATATATATATATATATATATAAAATGTAACATTAAAATATGATTTGACAAATATTTATAAAATAATTTTTATTAATTATCACACATATTATTAATAAAATAAAATTTTAAAAAATTATATCATCGCAATGTCGCGCTAGTAATTTTCCTTATATATACTAAAACGAAAGTAGCGTCCCATTCTTATTTTTTTTTTAAATATTTTTTGTTTTAAAGACATTTTTTTTTTGTCATTGTTTTAATGATAGTTTATTAATAGCTTAAAGCTCAATTATATAATTAAAAAAGTTTAATTTAGTCTATTTTTTATTTTTTTATTCAATTTAACTTTAAAATTTTAATTTAAACTCAATTTAATAAAAAATAAGAAAATCAAAAAATTAAATTTCATAATTTTAAATTTAAAACAAGAAATTAAAAAATTTAATCCCAAAATTAAAAAAAATTAAACTTCTTAATTTTTTATTTAAATCAAAAAATTAAAAAATTTAGTTCATAAATTTAATTTTTAAATTTAATTGAGCTTAAATTAAAATATTTTAATTAATTCAGAAAAAAGTTAAAAATGAATTAAATTGAACTTTCTCAGATAAATATAGATGCTAAATTGAACATTTTGCTGTTTACTAATATCTAAACAAATCACATTTATTTTGCTGCTTTCTTTTTTTTTTTATCTTATTTCATAATAACATTTAACATAATTTTTTTAAATAACTTATTATTAATCAGAAATTTCACTACATTAATTTAAAAATAATAAATATGAATATTAATGCACTAACGCCACTTATAACATGCAAAAGATATATATTATTTTCAAATTTTTTATACTATAAAATAAATGCTTGATTATTAAGCAATGGCTTTAAAGATAAATTTATATATTTTTCTATAAAAATATACTTAATTATTAAAATAATATAACTAATTTTATTATTGAGAAAATTTTAACACACTTGAGTGTTCCTATATTCAATAAATAGAAAGTTATAAAAATATATTTGTATATAAAATTTATTATCATTTTAATTAATATAATATTTATAAATTAATTATAGTATACAGAAAGTTTGAATCTTGGCCATTAATTTTTTTTAATTAAATTCTAGCTAATGGAAATCATAAAAGGTAAAGAATTTTTAGGATTGTGACCTAAGACTAAGCCAAAGTTTTGGGTCATAGTTCTTAATTTGAATATATGAGTTACATTAGATGCCCAAATCAAAATTTAAAAAAAAAATTGAATAAAGATAAGGGCCCATATATTGTGACACCCCTTACCCGTATACAGTATACCCGAGTAAGTAATGCCACACGGTGTACTGGCACTCTCTAATATACCTTACTTAATTTGTGTCATGCTTTTGAAGTTAATTTATGAAATATGATTTGTTTTAACCATTTATCAAAAGTATTATTCATTTGAGGTTCCGAAGATTTTAAGGAAAATCCGGCGGAGTACCGGCTAAAAATGGAGAAAACAGTTCTTCGGAACCTGTTAAAAACACTTCCAATATACAATTTCATTCATACTCAACTCCAATATTATCAACAAAACTCAATATCAATATCTCAATAATTTGTCAATTTCAGGTCTCAACAACCTTTTCATTTCTCAAAACATCCCTTTCTCAGGGTTCTCATATATAAACAACCATTAAATACTCAAATTAATACCATACATGACCATAAATCTTTATTATTTACATGAACCTCAAAATACATTACATAAATCCCAAATACATATGAGAAATTAAAAAGTTAATTACAAAATGACAAAATGACATCTAGTGTCCTACCAATGCAATCGCAGTGACGAGGTGACACGGACAGCGAATGCCGGATGGACTCACCCGATGCGTGGTCTACTGGGCTCGCGATCGGGATCTCCAATACCTACGCGTGGCAAAAGCAACGCGCTAAGCAATAATGCTTAGTGGTGCAATAATATAATAAAAGAACATAGCAAGAAAATAAATGTGTATAGAATGTGTATGCTTTCTTTGTTTGGTATTGATATATTCATTGTTTCATTTACGTTGTTCACTTTTATTCATTTGGTTGCCCCAAGTAACCTACACTAAATGACTGGACTGGATAACGGGTAAACTGGCACTGGGTACCTAGTACCTCGGGCCGTCACACCATCGGTCACATACGTATCTCCCGGTGTGTGAGCGGCTAACAAGCTGTAAATAATATCCGGCACAAGGCCAAGTCTCAATACAAAGTCAGAATGGCTAAAAGCCATGAAATCATAGAATGACATTTTTGCCATGTGCAGTACTGCTAACTGAACCCTATTGGCATGCCAAACTATCCAAACCAATCTTGTTAGGTATACTAGGGCATTTGAAACTCTTAAATTTGTCAATTTGTGAATTTCAGTTTTTTTGGTGTTACTATTCATCATGGGTCAACAAAAATGTTGACTTTTAGAATAAAAATGTGTACATCAACTTTGGCACTCCCAACATACCACATTTGGTGTTTAAAACTTGTTGGCATTAAGTGTTTTTGCCATTCCAAAGTGTAACTCAACACAAACAGATTTTTCAATTTTGGTGAGTCAACTTCACTGTTCCATTGGACACTGTTACTGTTAGAATTTGAGGAAATGTAAAACATGAAAGTTGTTCCTTATTTTGTCTAGTTGAATTTCCTTTTTTGAATCACTCCATTTGGAGTTTTGTAGCTCCAGATATGGCTCAAAAACCCAAGCTGTCCGGATATGCATTCTGCAGAAATTTACCATATCTACAGTGCATGAACAGTAACTTGAGTCACTTGGTTGAATGGGTTCTGGCCATAATTTGGGGTAGGTTCCTTCATGAAAGTTGTTTGTCTATGTCTTAACTTGTTGCTGTAAAAATTTCAGGCCAATTGACCAAATCTACAGTGAGTTATGGCCAAATGAACAGTCTGTTCATTTGGCAAATTCTGCAGAATTCAGTGCAGGGCATCCGGATTGTGGCTGAGTTTTGACCCTTTTGCTTTGGTCTATTGAGCATGGTTTCTTCAGCAAAAATGTGCCATTATAAGCCTAGTTTCATGTCCAATTGGCCAAACACCAATTGGACTACCACTGCCCAAGTTATGGCAGTGCAAAGGGACTGAATTTTCAGTCCCTATGCTGCTGTCCTAGGCAGCCTGCAATCCTCACTTTGCAATCTCATTTTTCTGTCCCATTTATGGTCAACACATCTAAAATGGTCACTAATTGACCATTACAATGTGCCCTAACAATTTCCTAAGCCAAGTCACACTTTCACCTTTCCAAACCCTAATTTCCATATGAATTTTTACAACATGCTTTAATTAACTATCTCATTCCATAATCACATGCATACATGGTTTAATCTTGATCTCTAGTCCACTTTAAGTCCATCAAAACACTCATTCCTTTTTATTCAATAGGGCTGCCGAAACCTAGGGCATGGATAGACATAGATTTCATTCATTTTAGTCACAAATTCCTACTTATTCCAAGTCTCTAACATAGAATTTAAAAAGCTTTAGATGTATATATGCACTAACCTTGTTTGGGCAGAATTTTCTCAAGCAATTCCTTCACTTTCTTGGCTTTTCTTGGATGCCAAAGGTTTTAGCAAGGTGCTAGGGCAAGTTTTAGTGAAGCTAGGTTAGGATTTTATGGTGAGACAAGGTAGGAAATCAAGCTTGCTTGGTTGAGCTCCAATGGAGGGTGGAAGGGAAGGGTTCACGTTTTTGGTGGAGAAGAAGGAGAAGAAGAGCAGCTGGTTTTTAATTCCTTTAGCCCATTTTTAGTCTCTTTTATTGGTTAACTAATTGGTTATTTTATTGTGATTGGAGGAAATTTTTAAATGACATCATAATTTGTCATAATTTGCTTTTTATTTCATTTTTCTTTTCTTTTCTTTTCTACCACATTTCAATTTAATTTTTAGCAATATTTATTCATATTTTGAGTCATAATAATTATTTACTTAACTGGACAAGTCGGCCAAAATTCACCTTTGAAGGCGAAATGACCAAAATGCCATCCGTTTGGCTTAACGGGTCAAAATTGGCTGTACCGATTGAAAAATTTTTCTAGGTATTTTCTTGGCATTCTAATGCCATGGGAACCTCAATTACCCTTCTCTGGAGTCCCAAAAATTATTTTATAAAATTTCTCCCGGGTCTAGGGCTCCTCGTTGCGAGAACCGCAACTTCCCTCCGGTTACCCATCGCTAGGGCACCGGCTCGTTTAACTTGATTGTATTTTATTTCTAAAATTTTTACTAAATTTTTCTTGTTAATATTTGAGTTAATTATGGTTCCTGACTTTAGTTTGAATATTTTTCCGGACATTCTAGCTGTCCGGACCGACACCGGTCACCGGAACAGTAGGATGTACGGAGTGGTTATCGGGAGGGTGTTACATATATAATTAAAATCCAATTATATATTTGCATTTTGATATTTTTATAATTTCAATTAAATTATTTTTTGAGTTAGCTAAAAACTAAAATTTATAAATAATGATTTAAAAATAATTTATATATTTAAATTAATAAGAATTTAGAGTGTAATGTTGGAATACTAACCCAATGCCTCTTTTCCTCCATGACTCCATCATGTACTTCACTCCACTCTTAAATACTATTTTTTCAGATTTTATTTTTAAATTTGGTTAAAATCTTTTAGTTTTAACATTATGTCATTTTTTCACTTTTTCTAAAAAGAAATTATTTACCTTTTTATATAAAAATATCACCCACTCATCAATTCATTAATTTGAGATATTAAATTAAAATAATTTTACTAATTTTTTAAAATTATTTATTTATTTAATAAAAGTGTCAGTCCATCATCAACTAATTCGATTTAAGAGATTAACATTATTTGTTTTACGGAAAATAATATATATAATATTTTTCATTATTTGATCGCAATATTAAATTAATGATATGCGTTCATGTATATATAAAAGTTTTCACATTTCAATAAAATTATCAAAATCTAAAAAATGAAAAATAGCTTTCTCTTTTAAAAAGATAAAGTTATTTTCCTTAGAAATAATTTAATTTTTTCTTTAATCAAAAAAATATTTTTCAATGACTAATTTTTTTAAGTGCCCCAAATACTTAAAAAATGTGAAAAATATTTTTTAGAAAAATATTTTCTATAATACATAAAGCCTAAGTCATAAAAAGACTTATCAACTCATAAGTGATATCTTTTTTTTTTTTTTTCTTCAATGAGTTAAATAAAGATAAACACCTTGTTTGTAATTCAAACTCTAAACATTTCTATTTTAGGATGGGCAGAATTATTACTAAAAAACCACCATTTTTTTTTCTGTGATTTTAACATTTTTTCAATTTCAAGTTATTGAATTATTTTTGTTTGATATACCCAATTATCATACAAATATGCATTTATTTTTATTGCTTTTAATTTTTATTTATACTTTTTTTTTCAATTTTAGTTATTGAATTCATTGTTTGACTTATTTAATATTTATATAAAAATTATTATTTAGATATTTTAATAATAAAATTTAAATGATGTAAAAGATATCATCAATTTTAGTATAAAACATATTCTATCAATTCTTTTAGAAATGAACATTCAAGTAATAAAAGAAATAAAAAATAAAATATTATTATTATTTTTTATTTTTATCATGTACTGCTATTTCTGGTCTTGTTATGACTTTTTTTTTAATTTTTATTGTGCATTATATTTTCTTTTAATATGCAAAATTCATTTATGTATCATGTACTCATAACCTTTTATCATTTTTTTAAATTAAAAATATTAAGACATGATAAACAAATACTTCATATACTAAGAAAATGTATATATATATATATATATATATATATATATATATATATATATATATGCTTACACTTTTATTGTGGAAAACGATGTATTTGAGGTATATTGTAAATAATAATTATATAAATATCACTCCCCATAGCTTCCATATTGGGAAATGCTATTTTGCAGATGTGTGTCAACGCATATAGTGCACATCCTAATGAGTGGGTGTGAATAAACAAATTATTTTATTATTAAAAAATTAATAATGTTAATGTGTACCAACTCATTAATTTTAAATTAATAATCGGTAAGAAAAATTAATAATAAATTATTTTTTTATGCTAAATAATATCTCTATTTATAAATATTATTAGGCTAAATGTTCAAATTTCACTTATATATTTATTAAAGATGTGCAATTTAGCCTATGGTTAATTACACTAAATTTTTTAATTTAAATAAAAAATAAAAAGTCTAATTTTTTATTCTTAATTAAATTTCTTAATTTTTAATTCAGTTTAAAAATAAAAAAAAAACTTAATTTTTTGATTTTCTTATTTCTGAACTATATTAATTTTAAATTAAAAATTTTAAATTAATTTAAAAAACATTAAAAAAATTAAATAAAATATCTCCTGAAATTGAGCTTTAAGCCAATATTATTAATTTATAATTATTTTTTCTTACCTTAAATATTATTTATTTATTTATTCATTTATTGTCATTTTTTTCTTTGTAAATTTATAAATTATCTTTTTTAGGCCAAGTATGTTAACTAATAGAGATAAAAATGAGATGGCATTGTACTTTACATATATATTTTATAATTATTGAAAATTAAGAATTTAAATTTTAATGATTTTATAAGAACAGTGAAAGTATCACTTTGTACCCTCTCCCTTAATTACATCTCGACCTTTCTATTTCTAATGACTACTTCACCCTCGTTCTTCATAGCCTTTCATTATTTTTTTAAGAAGAAATATTTTATTATTTAACTAATATAATTAAATAATTTATCTTAACTATATTTTTATTTATATTGATCTTTGAATATAATAATTTTTATTAAAATATGAATAAAATTAAAATATTTTATTAAATATTTTTTTCCTTTTTTAAGCAAAGACAATGTCTCTAATATTTAATTAAAAACACTAAAATAAATTTTATGAATAGTTACAACAATTGCCAATCACATAATTTTACTGATAATTTATCAACAATTTACTTATATTTTTTAAGAAAAAAAAATTAAGAAAATTAAAATTTAAATATATTTATACTGATTAATTACTGATGAAATCTTTACTTAACCTAATTTCATAGGTAAAGGTGGCAATGGTAATATTAGTGAATAAAAAATTTGTTGCTAATTATCAATCAATTCGTATTTGACTGGTAATATTAAAAAAATTAAAAAAATTTAAAAAACTTTTAGAATTTTAACTGTAAAAATTTTTCACCGTAATTATCAATAAACTTATATTTGATCGATAAAAATGAAAAATAATAAATAAAATTTTAAAATAAATTACTTTATGTTGGTAATTACTAACAAACTCTTATTTGATTAGTAATATTTAAGAGAAAAAAAAATTAGAAGCTTAAAAAATTTTATGTATGAAAATTTTTCGTACAAACTCATATATTGATAGGTGATATAAAGAAAAATATAAAAAGTAAAAATTTTAGAATAAATTACTTCAAAAAATTTTTTTATCCGTAATTAGCAACGATCTCATATTTAGTCGGTGATAATAAGAAGAAAATAAAAAAATTTTACTCAAAAATTTTTTATCGGTAATTATCAATGAACTCGTACTTTCTCAGTAATATTAAAGAAAAAATAAAAATAAAAATTTTAAAATAAATCACCCAAGAAAAATTTTCGTCAGTAATTAGTAACCAACTTGTATTTGATCGATAATATTAAGAAGAAAAAAAAAACTTAAAAACATAAAAAATTTTACCTATAAAATTATTTTATCTGTAATTTTCAATCAATTAATATTTAACCAGTAATATTAAAAAAATAAAAAATAAAAATTTTAAAATAAATTACCTATAAAAAATTTTTCATATGTAATTAATAAGAAAATCATATTTTGATGATAATATTAAGAAAAAAATTAAAAAAAAATAAAAAGCTTAAAAATTTTACCTATAAAAATTTATCATCGATAATTATAACTCGAATTTAGTTGGAAATATCAAAAATAAAATAAAATTTTAAAATAAATTACTTACGAAAAGTTTTCATTGTTATTTTTTAATAAACTCGTATTTGGTCTGTAATATTAAGAATAAAGTAAAAAAATTTAAAAAATTTTAGTTACGAAAATTATTTATTAATAATTATTAACAAACTTGCATTTAATTAGTAATATCAAGAAGAAAATAAAAAAATTTAAAAATCATAAAAAAATTATACATACAAAAAGTGTTCATTTGTAACTACCAATGAACTCGCATTTGATTGGTAATAGTAAAAAAAAATTTCAAATAAATGATATATAAAAATATTTTATCTATAATTATCAGTAAATAAAATTTTATTGATAATTCATTGATAAATCACAAAAATTATGAAAATTTTAAATTATTTTTTAATAGATTAAGAGCAGTTAGTTTCCCTATATAAAGGAATTCACTCTCCAACATATAACAATTATAGCATAACTATTATATGGAGTCTATTTTAGGCGCACTGATTTATTTTTTAAATTCATTCAGATACTAAAAAATTAAAATTTAATTTTAAAGTAACATACATACATATCTCTATTGTTTTTGATGCAGAATCACATATATCACATAAATCGATTTAAAAAGGAAAAAAAATTAAAAAATATATTTATTATACTATATCTATTATATATAATAAATGTAAAATATATTTACTTTTAAATATAAAATTGAAATTAAATGATTTTTATTAATAAAATAAAACTTTAAATACTTAATTATTATAAATTCAAATTATAATAAAGGTTATTTTGGTCATTTTAAACTAATGATAATTTAGACAAAGTTAGATAGAGAAACTAATCTATCTATATAGAAGGCTAACATGTTTTTTTTTTTTTTCGATACTGCTACATAAAATTTCAAATGAATTATAATTATATTAAATGATAAATTTTAATTAAAATTATTAATGATAATTATTTCAGAATTTTCTAAACAACTATAATTAAACTGAATCTTTTGATGGCAATCATTTCAGTATTTCCTAAATAGTTATAATATACGATTATTATTTAATTTTATTGATGGTGATTATTTTAATGTTTTTTAAATAATTATAATATATAACTATTATTTAATTTTCTAAACATAATCAAATTTTAATTCTTTAATTAATTTAACCTCTCAAATTCTGATAATGCAGTATAAATAAAATATTATAAGTAAAGTAAAAATTACTTTCCAAGTATAATGTTTCCTTCCTACAATAATCATCAAAATTTCAAACTGTATAATTTTTTTATCCAAAATTTTAAAAAAATAACAATAATAACTATTTACTTAAATTACCCAATTAAAATCCAAATACCATTCTCAAATTAATTTTGACTTTCTAACTCCAAATAATGATAAATTATTTCTATATTTCCTAAACTATTGTAATATATATTTGTTATTTAATTTAATTTTCTAAATAAATCTAAATTTTACTTCCTAATTAATTTAACCTTTCAAATTCAAATAAAAAATTATTAATTATGTTGAAAATCAAATTTTTGATAGTTTAAAAGAGTTAATTGTCCTTAATTTAGATAGTTAACTATCTACTAATTTTAACATTAAATTGATTTAACTAATTTTTAAAAAAAAAGAAAGAAAGAAAAGTCAATAATAATTATTTTTTATATATTTCATAAACGATTAATTTGACCTTTCAAATTTAAATAATCTTATCATTTATTTATAAAAATTAAATATTTAAATTTTTGTAAGAAATTAATGATTGAATTTTGTTTAAAGATGTCCAATTATTAAAGGTAATATAACGTCACGGTGACTTTGGGTATTTTACTAAAATATTATAAATAAAGTAAAAATTACTTTCTAAATGTAATGTTCATTTACTAAAATAATTATCAAAATTTCAAAACGTGCAATTTTTTAATCCAAACTTTCTTTAAAATAATAATAATTTTATTAATTAAAGCTTAATTATTAAAAAATATAAACTTATTAAAGGTTAATTATTAAAAAAAATAAATTTTCATTAAAATTTTGTCAATCTCTTAAAAAGTTATGTTGTTAAAATTAATATGTTATAATTATAATGGCTAACAATTTAAATGTTTACATTTATTTTCAATTTTAATTAATTGATCTTTTAATTTTATTGATTTTATACTAATTTAAAAATTTGATAACAATTATAAATAGCCAATTAATATTATAAATATATAATCATCTTCTTGAGCTATGTGGCAAAAATAACTGTTTTTCTTTGGGCCTAAGGCAATAATAACTGTTGCTAATTAGGAATTGCACCTACTTCCTTTTTTGTTTTTTTGGCTTGAAATTAATTATTCACTAATTCAAAATATTGAAAATCAAAATCTTGACAATTTAAAAGAGTTAATTTTCTCTAATTTGAATAGCTAATTATCCACTAATTTTTAATATTTTTTAAAAAAAGAGAAATATCAGCTTTAAATTTATTTTTATTTTCTAAATGGTTGTTTATTCGGTGTGGTTAATCCGAGATACGTGATGATCAGTCTGACTCCTGACAATGAATCTTTTTTTTTTGTTTTGACTTTTTGATCTAACGTTGACACTTTGACTATTACATTAAATTTTTTGAATAAGCGGTGATTATTTAACTTAATTTTAAACAAGTAATATTAGTTGTTAATATATATTTATATATAAAATCTATCATAATTTTAATTAATATAATATTTATAAACCGATTAAATGCATACATTAGATGCCAAAATCAAAATAAAAAAAAAATTGAATAGAAATAAGGGCCACATAAATAACTAAAATCAAATTATATACTTGCATTTCGATATTTTTATAATTTCCAATAAATAATTATTTGAGTTAGCTAAAAACTAAAACTTATAAATAATGATTTAAAAGTAATTTATATATTTATATTTATTTTTTTAGATTTTATTTTTAAATTTTTTTTAAATCTTTTAAATTTAGCAGTAATCATGACATTATTTCATTTTTATTTTTTTTAAAAGAAATTATTTACCTTTTTATATAAAAATATCAACCATTCATCTACTTATTAAATTTGAGAGATTAAATTAAAATAGTTTTACTAATATCTTAAATTTTTTAAAATTATTTATTTTTTTAATAAGAGTGTCAACCCATCATTACCTAATTCAATTTAAGAGATTAAGTCATAATAAGATTTTTCAACTGATAAGTAATATTTTTTTTTTCCTTCATTGAGTTAAATAAAGATAAACACTTTGTTTATAATTCAAACTCTAAACATATCTATTTTAGGATTGGCATGATTATTATTTTTTTATTTTATGATTTTTATATTTTTCAATATCAAGTTATTGAATTATTTTTGTTCGATAAATTATCATATAAATATGCATTTCTTTTATTATTTTTAATTTTTATTTAAACTCTTTTTCAATTTTAGTTATTGAATTCATTGTTTGATTTATTTAATGGTTATATAAAAATTATTATTTAAATATTTTAATAATAAAATTTAAATAATATAAAAGAGATCATCAATTTTAGTATAAAATGCATTCTATCAATTCTTTCAGAAATAGACATTCAAGTAACAAAAGAAATTAAAAATTAAAATATATATGAATTCGAACAAAATTAAAAATAAAATATTATTGTCATGTTTTATTTTTTTTTTATTGAGAACTGTTATTTCTAATCTTATCATAACTTTTTTTTAATTTTTATTGTGCATTATATATATTTTTTTAGTATGCAAAATTTATTTATATTTCATGTAGTACTAAGAAAATGCACATATGCTTACACTTTGGTTATAATCGGTAAGAAAATTAATAATAAATTAATAAATTATTTTTTTTAAGCTAAATAACATCTCTATTTATAAATATTATTAGGCTAAATTTCACCCATATAATTATAAAAAATGTTTAATTTAGCCTATGTACTAATTTTTTTATTTAAATAAAAATAAAAAGTTTAATTTCTACTTTTTAGCAAAATTTTTTATTTTTTAATTTAGTTTAAAAATTAAAAAAGTTAATTTCTTCATTTTTTTAATTTTTATGTTAAATTAAGTTTAAATTAAAATTTTTAGACTAATTTAAATAAAAAGTTGAAAATGATTAAATAGAATATTTCTTGAAATTGAGCATTAAGCTAATATTATTAATTTATAATTATTTTTCTTACTGAAAATATTATTTATTTATTTTTTCATAAATGCCATTTTTTCATTTTAAATTTATAAATTAACAATTTTAGGCCAAGTCTGTTTACTAATATAAATAAAAATGAGATGGTAGATACCTTTGCATATATATTTTATAGTTATTTTCCCCCTATTTTCCTTAATCACATTTCTTCCTTTTTATTTCTAATGACTACTTTACCCTCACTCTTCATAGCCTTTCATTATTTTTTAATAAAAAATATTTTATTATCTAATTAATTTAATTAAATAATTTAGCTTAATTATGTCTTTATTTAATAAGTGAAATACTTCAATTAGTATATTGAATTTTGGATATAATATTTTTATTGAAATGTGAATAAAATTAAAATATTTTATTAAATATTTTTTTCTTTTTTAATGTAAAAGAAAATGTTTCTGATATTTGAATTAAAAACACTAAAAGAACTTTAAAAAATAGCATAATTATTTGTCACGACCCAACCTATGGGCCGAACCGGCACTAGGACCTGAGCCAGCCTAAAGCCTCCGAGGCCCGTAGTAAGCTTAATTATTCATTAATCCAACTCTAAGGCCCATTTGGGCCCAATATCAAGAAATCAACCGGACGGAGTCCGGCCATAACGTGGACCTTTCAACGGGGAGTTTTTGACTCACCCGACCTGTAAACAAAATATATCATCAATTGGGGAGCTCAGCTCACCCTCCACATACTCATATCAACATAAAGATAAATGGGAGCTCAGCTCCCTCATCCAGTCCATCAAACATGCATATATTAATTTTATAGGTCCACATAACAATTTATATTACAGACCCGAATCAATTAATATTTCTAACACATGCGAAAATTCTAGGAGTAAATAAAATTACACAAATATTGATAAACAACCTGCGAAGGAGAAAAGCAGGTTAACCACAATAAAATTCTCCTGTAGCCTGAAAAAATATTGAACAAGAGTGAGCATTCGACTCAGAGAGTAAAATATCAATTTTAACCATAATCTCTATAACTATCTAAAACTAATGCACCCTGTAGAGTGAAATGCAACACCAACAATAATTTCACATCATAACATCAAAAAGGTAATTTGGAGCACTCACGCACCTGGTAATATTAATCATAATATATATGGGAGCTGATCCCCTATACAGCTCTCTTAATTCCAACTGTGCCAGCGAAGAACTCAGCTCGGACTTCCACTTAATAACCAAATCGGGGTCCCAGTGAAGAACTCAAGCCTTGTCTACCCCGAAGGACCGGGTCCCAGCGAAGATCTCAAGCCGTGTCTACCCGTCCTATCCATAGTCCACACCACATCACACGCACACCAACGCACGCACACTGCTCCAAATTACCACAACAACATACATGGCACTTTCACAGTTATGAATGCAACATAAATCGTGCCTAAAGTTTATCTACATAGATATATGCATATAAGTGATGTATGGGCATCCTTGAACATATAATAATAGTAAAATTACAATTAAAATTAATATTTTACTCACAGACTTGACAACGGTCACTGTGGCGGCTGGGCGGAGGAAGAAGGCTGTCCTGGCTCACCTGACAATTACATTACAATTATTTAATATAAATGACTCAATACAAATCAAGAAAAGACCAAATACGTCCTAAGTCGTGCCGAAAATCCGGCAGAGTCTCCCCTATACCGAGGACCTATCCAACTTGCAAAAGAGCTCAAAACACACTTCTATATTCACAACTCATATATCCACAATTCAATCACATCACACAGCCCCTCCTGGGCCCATCAAATCAGTCATCCATCACAATATGTAAAATTTCAATTTAGTCCTTATAATTGATCATTTTTGCAAAAACTATCCAAACAAGCTCTAAAAATTCTAAAACTTTGCCCCGCGGTCCTTAGCAATATTACTAGGCTATTGCAAAAAGAATCATAATTTTCTGAGCTACCACGAATATTTTATGAATGTTTAATCCTATTTAAGCACTAGAAAATTACAAAAAAACAAGATTCGGGTTTACCTTTGCCGATTCCGACTTCAGGGACGCGCTCGGGATGTCTGACAATGGGGGGTAGCCAAAATCTCAGTCCAATTCGGAGACTTTTCCGGTAACGGGTCTGTCTGGCCGGAAATTCACAGACCTGGACAACTGTCGAATTTCCGCGAATTGAGGATACTTACAGGAAGCCCACAACACGGGGGTTAGTACATAAATTTTACGAAATTTTATAAGCTCATTTAATGCCCAAAAAAACACTACGAAGTTCCGTGGGACCCACCGAAAAACGGTGTCGGAAAAATTCGAAATTTATGTCCCCGCGAAGCTCTCGACGAGTGGAGCTCTCTGGTACTCTCGGTTTTCTCGTGGGGTTTATGGTTTGTGAGAAATCTAGCCCAAAGGTCAAAATGGGCTAAAACTTTCCGGGTACAAATTGGACAAACCGCTCGATGGATTTCAGTATTCTTGGTGTCTATGGAAAGTTCTCGATGAGTAGATGAGTTTAGACACAAGACCCAGTCCGATTGGTGGCCGGATTGGCCGAATTTTGGCCGGGAAGACGAACGGTCGTGCGTGCGTGCGCGTCGCTTCAGGAGCCGTCTTTCGGCGTTCCAGGTAGCGGCCGGCCGTGGGGGAGGGGTGAGGCGTCGCGCCGGCAAGCTGGGGTGGCAGGAGAGGTAGCGGCGCGGCAAGGGGAGGAGGGAGGAGAGAGAAAAAGGGAGAGAAAGGGAGAGGGGTCGGGACGCGCGGGGAGGAAGAAGGAAGAAAAAGAAAAGGCCGATCCGATTCGATCGGTCCGAACCTGTCCGGTTTGATTCGGCCGGTTCGATTCAGAATACAAAATTTTGAATTTTTACTCTGTCTCGGGATCGAAAATGAGATCCAAAAATTCCGAAAATTTTCAGAAAACTCAGAAAAATTCGTAGACTCCAAATATATTTTTAGTTTTGCCACGTGATTTTTAAATAAATTTTTAAAAATCATCAAAGTTTATATTTTCGGAAAATCGAACCCGATTTTTAAAATCCGAAAAATCTCAAATAATTTCTTAAAATTTAAATAAAATTAAAATATCAATAATACTCATAAAATAATAAAATTTAAAATTTTGGGGTGTTACATTCTTCCCCCCTTACAGAAAATTCGTCCTCGAATTTTACACAAGGCAGAATAAAGTACAAGATTACACATTGAACAGATAAGGGTACTTGCTATGCATATCCCGTTCTGACTCCCAGGTACACTCTTCCACCGACTGGCTCCTCCACAAAACCTTAACCATAGGGATCTGTTTTGATCTTAGCTGTCTCACTTGGTAGTCCACTATGGCTACAGGTTGCTCCTCAAATGTCAAATTTTCTTTTAGCTCTATCACATCCGGCCGTAGTACATGGGAAGGATCTGGAATGTATTTCCTGAGCATAGAGATGTGAAACACAGGATGAACATGAGAAAGGTTGGGTGGTAGGTCCAACCAGTAGGCAACTGCTCTAACTCTATCAGTAACCTCAAAAGGTCCAATATACCGAAGTGCCAACTTGCCCTTCTTTCCAAATCTCATGACTCCTTTCATCAGAGAAACCTTCAGGAATACGTAGTCGCTTACTGCAAACTCCACATCCCTTCGTCTGGGGTCTGCATAACTATTCTGCCTACTGAAAGCTGTTTTCAATCGTTCCCTGATTAAAGGGACTATCTCTGAAGTGTACTACACTAGGTCTACATCATGTACCTTTGCTTCTCCCATTTCCGTCCAACATAGAGGAGACCTACACTTTCTTCCATAGAGTGCCTCATAGGGTGCCATCCCGATGCTGGAATGGTAATTGTTGTTGTAGGCAAACTCCACCAAAGCTAGCTGATCATCCCATCGACCTCCAAAATCCAAAACACTTATGCAAAGCATGTCTTCTAGTGTTTGGATTGTCCTTTTGGATTGTCCGTCTGTCTGAGGGTGGAAAGCCGTACTGAAGTTCAACTGTGTGCCAAGTGCCTCCTGCAACTTTCTCCAAAATCGAAAAGTGAACTGGGGCCCTTTGTCAGATATTATGGAAGCCGGAACTCCATACAATCTGACGATTTCTTGAATATAGAGTCGAGCGTACTGTGCAACAGAATATGTAGTCTTCACAGGCAAGAAGTGAGCTGATTTGGTTAGGCGGTTTACAATTACCCATATCGAATCATATCCTCGCGTGGTACGAGGCAACCCAGTCACAAAATCCATAGTAATCATTTCCCACTTCCATTCTGGGATAGGGAGCTCTTGCAGCTTCCCTGACGGTCTCTGATGTTCAAACTTCACCTTCTGATAAGTCAAGCACTTGGACACAAAGTCTGCTATGTCTCTCTTCATGCCATTCCACCAATAGCTATCCTTCACATCATGGTACATCTTGGCGGAGCCTGGGTAGACACTGTACAGTGTATAGTGTGCCTCTCGCATGATTTCATCTCTGAGATTGTCCACATCGGGCACACATATCCTAGAACCTTGCATTAGGGCGCCATCATTGGCAAATCCAAACTCACCACCTTCACCTTGTTGTACTCTTTCTATGATTTTCATCAATTGTTGGTCTCTGTGCTGGGAAACTCTAACTTTGTCTTGCATGTTGGGCCTCACTGAAAAATGAGCCAATAATACCCCCTCATTAGAAAGATCTAGGATTAAACCTTGATCCATTAACTCATGTACTTCCCGAATCAACGGTCTTTTCTCTGCTGAAATGTGCGCCAAACTACCAGAAGATTTTCTGCTCAAAGCATCTGCTACTACATTGGTCTTCCCAGGGTGGTACTGGATAGTGCAATCATAATCTTTCAGAAGCTCCATCCATCTCGTCTGTCTCAAGTTTAAATCCCACTGTTGGAAGATGTACTTCAAACTCTTGTGGTCGGTGTATATCTCGCACACTTCACCATACAGGTAGTGTCTCCAGATTTTTAGTGCAAAGACTATAGCCGCCATTTCCAAATCATGGGTGGGGTAGTTCTGTTCATGCCTCTTCAGCTGTCTTGAAGCATAAGCCACTACTTTTCCATTCTGCATCAAAACACACCCTAGGCTAACTCTGGAGGCGTCACAGTACACGGTGTATCCTTCACCACCCATAGGTAGTGTTAACTTAGGGGCGGTGGTTAGACACTCCTTAAGCTTCTGGAAGCTCTTCTCACAGTCATCTGTCCAAATGAATGGAACATTCTTCCGAGTTAACTTAGTTAGGGAAGCCGCTATCCTGGAAAAATCTTGCACAAAACGCCTATAGTAGCCAGCTAGACCCAGAAAACTTCGCACCTCAGTGACTGTTGTAGGCCTAAGCCAATTAGTTACAGCTTCAATTTTCTTGGGATCCACTTGAATGCCGTCACTAGAAACCAAGTGTCCCAAGAATGAGATGCTTTCTAGCCAAAATTCACATTTTGAAAATTTGGCATATAGCTGGTGCTCCCTCAAAATCTGCAACACCATCCTCAAGTGCCACACGTGTTCTTCCTCGGTCCGAGAGTATACTAAAATGTCATCTATGAATACGATGACAAAACGGTCCAAAAACGGATTGAACACCCTATTCATCAAGTCCATGAAGGCTGCTGGTGCTTTAGTGAGTCCAAAAGACATCACCAAGAACTCATAATGACCATATCTTGTCTTGAATGCCGTTTTGGACACGTCCTCATTCCTAATTCTCAACTGATGGTAGCCTGATCGCAGGTCTATCTTAGAAAAGAATTTTGCCCCTTGGAGCTGATCAAACAGATCGTCAATCCGAGGAAGGGGATACTTGTTCTTCACAGTCACCTTGTTCAGCTGTCTATAGTCAATACACAATCTCAATGACCCATCCTTCTTTCTTATAAATAGAACAGGAGCACCCCAGGGTGAAGTGCTCGGACGTATGAAACCTTTGTCCAACAGATCCTGTAGTTGCTCCTTTAACTCTTTCAATTCTGTTGGGGCCATCCTGTAAGGTGGCATTGATATGGGGTTTATACCCGGAACAACATCAATGCAGAACTCTATTCCCCTTTCTGGTGGCAACCCTGGAAGCTCTTCAGGGAAGACATCCATGAATTCTCTGACAACAGGAACATTTTCCATGTTGACACCTTCTACAGATGTATCTCTCACCAATGCCAAATACCCTTGGCATCCATGCCTCAACATTTTTCTAGCACTAATTGCTGACACCAAGTTATATGGAGCCACGCTCATGTCACCATCAAAGCTAAACTCTTCCACACCGGGTATGTGGAAATACACCTTTTTGTTCCTGCAGTCTAAAGTGGCATAATGAGTTGCCAACCAATCCATCCCCAAGATTACATCGAAATCCATTACTGGTAGAGGAACCAAATCTGCTGGGAGAATCTTTCCATCCACTACTACTGGGCTACCCGGAAAAACCATATCTATATCTATGTTGTCACTAAGTGGGGTAGCTATCGACAAAGGGCATTCTAAAGTTGTAGGGTTTCTATCCAATCTCATGGCAAACACAGGGGAGACAAATGAGTGCGTAGCACCCGGATCTATTAAAACACGAGCCTCATAGGAACAGACCAGAAGAATACCTGCCACAACTGCATTTGAAGCCTGAGCATCCTGATAGGTTAGGGTGAAAACCCGAGCTTGACCCCTACCCTGAGTGGCAGAACCCTGATACTGACTTTTACCTCCTTATCTGCCTCCAAATCCACGTCCCCCTTGTCCTCACTCGTAGCCATCGAATCGATCGTCGCCATGCCTAAGCACCCGGATACAGCTGACGAGGAACATTTGCAATAGAACCCTGTGACCCCATCTGTGACTCACTGAACATGGGGCATTCCCTAGCAAAGTGACCTGGTTGGCCACACCTGAAGCATACTCCTGAACCCATCATACAAGGTCCTAAATGTCCTCTTCCACACTGTGCACAAGGTGCCAAGGAGGATCCTAAACCAGACCCAGAACTGTTGTACTCCGAACTGTGACCACTGCTAGATTCGTACCCTAGTCTGAACCCTCGGGATTTGTGTCTAAAACCACTCCTCTTATTTCTGCTTCTTCCTCTGTAATTAGTTTGGCCACCACTATCTGTAGTAGCCATGTGGGGAACACCTAAAGAACCCTCTGCTCTATTTTTCTTTGCCCTTCCGCTGTCATCCACAGCATAGCTAATTTCAATCTGTCTGGCTCAGTCAACCACCACATCAAAAGACTGATCCGACATCATGGCCAGGTTTGCATACCTCCTGTCAAGCCCCTTTAGGAATCTCTTCACCTTCATAGTTTCTGTAGATACTGCTGTAGGGGCATACCTGCTCAATTCCAGAAATTCTGTAGCATATTCATCTACAGACCTGCCATTCTATCTTAAGGCCTCAAAGGCCCACTGCTTTTGATCCCTGAAGCTTTCTGGCACAAACCGATTGATGAACAGTTCCACAAACTGAGTCCACGACAAACCCTCCATCTGAGGTAATATGTAGTCATTCATCCATTGTCTAGGCATAGGCCCCATGACATGCTGCATACACTCTATAAGTCTTCTATCACCAATCGCACTCGTTTCTTCCCCGTCAGGAATCCAAAAACCGATATGCATCGTCTGACACATCATAAGTGCCAGGCACCAACTTCTTGAAATTTATGATCTATTTGTAAGGTTCCCCTCTTGGTATGGTGGACTGCTGCTGCTGTGGTGGGTGGACCATATACTGCGCCATCATATCGATGGTTCTCTGCAACCCAGCTAGAGCAGCTGCCATGGGGTCCATGGGACCATATGCCATGAAAGATCGATCTCGAATCTGGCAATGCTCTTCTACTTGAGCAGCTCTAGGCCTCCTACCCCGCCTCCTCGGGGCAGGCGCCTCATCCTGAGCTGACACCTCGTCAGGCACATCTAGTTCTGGTGCAGTGGCAGCTCTTCTGCTTCTACGCATTTTCCTGAAATTCAGCAGCATTAGCCCACAAAATTCAAAACTACACATTACACAGCTCTATAGACTCATATTTATACATAATTATGTAAAGCAGAAACTAGAAGCAAAGATGACAATGCAAGACGAATATGGACCCTATTTTCCGCAGGTGACTCCTAGTAGACTCTTCCCAATATTTTAGACAAACAATCCCTAAGAATCTGGAGCCTAAGCTTTGATACCACATTTGTCACGACCCAACCTATGGGCAGGACCGGCACTAGGACCTGGGCCAGCCTAAAGCCCCCGAGGCCCGTAGTAAGCCTAATTATTCATTAATCCAACTCTAAGGCTCATTTGGGCCCAATATCAAGAAATCAACCGGACGGAGTCGGCCATAAGGTGGACCTTTCAATGGGGAGTTTTTGACTCACCCGACCTGTAAACAAAATATATCATCAATTGGGGAGCTCAGCTCACCCTCCACATACTCATATCAACATAAAGATAAATGGGAGCTCAGCTCCCTTATCCAGTCCATCAAACATGCATATAGTAATTTTACAGGTCCACATAACAATTTATATTACAGACCCGAATCAATTAATATTTCTAACATATGCGGAAATTCTAAGAGTAAATAAAATTACACAAATATTGATAAACAACCTGTGAAGGAGAAAAGCAAGTTAACCACAATAAAATCCTCCTGTAGCCTGAAAAAATATTGAACAGGAGTGAGCGTTCGACTCAGAGAGTAAAATATCAATTTTAACCATAATCTCTATAACTATCTAAAACTATTGCACCCTGTAGAGTGAAATGCAACACCAGCAATAATTTCATATCATAACATCAAAAAGGTAATTTGGAGCACTCACGCACTCGGTAATATCAATCATAATATATATGGGAGCTGATCCCCTATACAGCTCTCTTAATTCCAACTGTGCCAGCGAAGAACTCAGCTCGGACTTTCACTTAATAACCAAATCGGGGTCCCAACGAAGAACTCAAGCTGTGTCTACCCCGAAGGACCGAGTCCCAGCGAAGATCTCAAGCCGTGTCTACCCGTCCTATCCATAGTCCACACCACATCACACGCATGCCAACGCACGCACACTGCTCCAAATTACCACAACAACATACATGGCACTTTCACAGTTATGAATGCAACATAAATCGTGCCTAAAGTTTATCTACATAGATATATGCATATAAGTGATGCATGGGCATGCTTGAACATATAATAATAGTGAAATTACAATTAAAATTAATATTTTACTCACAGACTTGACAACGGTCACTGTGGCGGCTGGGCGGAGGAAGAAGGCTATCCCGGCTCACCTGATAATTACATTACAATTATTTAATACAAATGACTCAATATAAATCAAGAAAAGACCAAATACGTCCTAAGTCGTGCCGAAAATCCGGCAGAGTCTCCCCTATACCTAGGACCTACCCAAGCTGCAAAAGGGCTCAAAACACACTTCTATATTCGCAACTCATATATCCACAATTCAATCACATCACACAGCCCCTCCTGGGCCCATCAAATCAGTCATCCATCACAATATGTAAAATTTTAATTTAATCCTTATAATTGATCATTTTTGCAAAAACTACCCAAATAAGCTCTAAAAATTCTAAAACTTTGCCCCGCGGTCCTTAGCAATATTACTAGGCTATTGCAAAAAGAATCATAATTTTCTGAGCTACCATGAATATTTTATGGATTTTTAATCCTATTTAAGCACTAGAAAATTACGAAAAAATAAGGTTCGGGTTTACCTTTGCTGATTCCGACTTCAGGAACGCGCTCGAGACATCTGACAATGGGGGGGTAGCCAAAACCTCGGTCCAATTCGGAGACTTTTTCGGTAATGGGTCTGTCTGGCTGGAAATTCACAGACCCGTACAACTGTCGAATTTTCGCGAATTGAGGATACCTACACAAAGCCCACAACACGGGGGTTAGTACATAAATTTTACTGAATTTTCTAAGCTCATTTAATGCCCGGAAAAACACTGCGAAGTTCCGTGGGACCCACCGAAAAACGGTGTCGGAAAAATTCAAAATTTATGTCGCCATGAAGCTCTCGACGAGTGGAGCTCTCTGGTACTCTCGATTTTCTCGTGGGGTTTATGGTTTGTGAGAAATCTAGCCCAAAAGTCAAAATGGGCTAAAACTTCCCGGGTAAAAATTGGACAAACCGCTTGATGGATTTCAGTGTTCTTAGTGTCTATGGAAAGCTCTCGACCAGTAGATCAGTTTAGACACAAGACCCGGTCCGATTGGTGGCCTGATCGGCTGGATTTGGCCGGGAAGATGAGCGATACAGGCGGCGCTACTTCAGAGTCTGCTTTCCAGGCCCAGCGCGCCACTTGGGAGGGGTGAGGCGTGCGCCTGCGAGCTGGGGTGGCAGGGAGGTGGCGGCGCGGCAAGGGGAGGAGGGAGGAGAGAGAAAAAGAGAGAGAAAGGGAGAGGGGTCGGGACACGTGGGGAGGAAGAAGGAAGAAAAAGGAAAGGCTGGTCCGATTCGACAAGTCCGATCCGGTCCGGTTTGATTCGGCCTGTTTGATTCGGCCTGTTTGATTCGGCCGGTTCGATTCAGGATACAAAATTTTGAACTTTTACTCTGCCTCGGGACCGAAAACGAGGTTCGAAAATTTTGAAAAAATTTCAGAAAACTCAGAAAAATTCGTAGACTCCAAATATATTTTTAGTTTTGCCACGTGGTCTTTAAATAAATTTTTAAAAATCATCAAAGTTTATATTTTTGGAAAATCGAACCCGATTTTTAAAATATGAAAAATCTCAAATAATTTCTTAAAATTTAAATAAAATTAAAATATCAATAATACTCATAAAATAATAAAATTTAAAATTTTGGGGTGTTACATTATTGATCACATAATTTTTTGATAATTTATTGATGATTTATTGATATTTTTCTGAAAAAAAAGCTAAGAGAATTAAAATTTAAATATATTTATATCGATGAAATTATTGATCAATTACCGATGAAACTTTTACTAATGATGTAATTTCGTAAGTGAAGGTGGCACTAAATATTAGTGACAAATTGGAGTTCAAATAAAAAAAAATATATCGATAGCAAAATTCGTTAGTAAGTACTGATCAACTCATATTTAATTGATAATATTAAAAAAATAAAAAAATTAAAAAGCTTTAAAAATTTTAACTATGAAATTTTTTTGTCGATAATTCAATAAACTTATGTTTGATCAGTAATATTAAAAAAATAATAAATAAAATTTTACAATAAATTGCCTACAAATATTTTGTGTCAATAATTACCAATAAACTCTTCTTTAATCTGTAATATTAAGAAAAAAATAACAAAAATTAAAAGTTTAAAAACTTTTACTCATAAAAATTTTTATCAGTGATTACCAACGAACTCGTATTTGATCAATAACATTAAAAAAAGTAAAAAAATAAAATTTGTAAAATAAATTACCTTAGAAAATTTTTCGTCAGTAATTACTAACGAACTTGTATTTGAACGGTAATATTAAGAAAAAAAATAAAAAAAATTAGAAGTTAAAAAATTTTACCTTAAAAATTTTTCATCGATAATTATCAATAAACTCGTATTTGATCAATAATATTAAGAAAAAAAATAAAAATTTTAAAACAAATTGCCTACAAAAACTTTTTGTTGATAATTAATAACGAACTCATAGTTGGTTGGTAATATTAAAAAAAAAAGAAAAAAATTAAAAAATTTTAAAATTTTACTTATAAAAATTTTCATCAGTAATTATTAATGAACTTGTCTTTGCCCTCTAATATTAAGAAAAAATAAAAAATAAAATTTTTAAAATAAATTACTTATGATATTTTTTATTGATAATATTAAGAAAAAAAAAATTAAAAAGTTCAAAAATTTTATCTGTAAAAATTTGTCATTCATAATTATCAGACTTGAATTTGGTCAATAATATTAAAAAGATAAAAATAAAAATTTAAAATAAATTAACAAGAAAAAGTTTTCATTGGAATTTATCTATGAACTCGTATTTTATTAGTAATATTAAAAAAAATAAAAAGAAAATTAAAACTTAAAAATTTTAGCTACTGAAATTATTTGTTGGTAATTATATTTGATCGATAACATTAAAAACAAAATAAAAAAAAATTAAAAACTTAAAAAATTATACTCACAACAAATGTTCGTTAATGGTTACCAATAAATTTGTATTTGACCGATAACACTAAAACAAAAGTAAAATTTTCAAGTAAATTACTTAAAAAAATATTTCATTGATAATTATCAATAAATAAAATTTCATTAATAATTCATATATAATGCGAAATACCCACATTGTAGTTGAATAAATTGAAAAGGAGTTGATTTTCTTGTAAAAAGAAAGCCACTACCCAACATTTGCCAATTATAGTATAGCCAAAAATTAAATTAAAAAATTGAATTAAATTAAAAAGCTAAAATGCTTGTATGTACACTAAAATGGGTTCATTATTTGCTGTTACAGTAACAGTGTTTGGAGAAGTTTGTCCAAGGATTCATGCTTTTTTTTTTTACTTTTATTTCTATAAATTTTTTAAATTATTTATTTACACAAAATTCCAAATTTTCCAACAACCTTATTCCTGCATGACTCAACTATGTATTTCAGTTTTCACATCTTTATGAAACACCATTTTTTTAAAATTTTTAAATCTTTTTAGTTTAATAATAATCACAACACTATTCTATCAATCTTTTAATGAGTCAATCTTCTTTTTATTTTTTCTCCTTAATCAATCAAAAACATATAAACATTTTATATAGAATTCATAGACAATACACTTCAATTTCAGTGTTGGCATAATTACTACTATCACAATTTTTTTTTTTATATTTTTAATATCAGGTTATTGAATTATAGGGACATTTTTATTTGTTATATAAAATTATCATCTCAATATGCATTTCTCTTTCTATTGTTTTTAACTTTGTTTTGATATTTTTTTCAATTTTAGTTATTTAATTTTCGTTATTGAATTTATTTAATATTTACATAAAAGCTATTTTAATAAAAAAATTAAATAATATAAAAGAGATTATTAATTTCAGTGTAAAATGCATTTTATTAATTCTTTTAAAAATGAACATTCAAGTAATAAGAATTTAAAAATTGTAATATATATATATATATATATATATATATATATATATATATATATCTAAATTCAAACAAAATTAAGAATAAATCAACAATAAATTTAATGATGAAAACCATACAATGACACAACAATTATAAAACTAATTTCACTTTATAAAAAAATCATGAAAATATTTCACAAACATTTACTAAATAATTTTTATGTTAAATGGCAAAAAAAAATTAAAATCTTTATGTGAGTAATTAATTTTAGGCAAAATTTTTAGTTTTATAATTTGATCCTAAACCTTTAATATTATTTTTAATTTTAATAATAAATTTAATTAAAAATAATTAAAATTTTTCATTTATATTAATTTTAAATAATCCTTTTAATTCTATCATTTGTTCAATAATTTTAACAATTTTTTTTATTAATTTTAGCAAACTTTATATTAATAAAAAAATAATAATTAAGAAATATATCTAATATTGTTATCTTAATTTATAATTTTTTTATTCATTTAATTAATTTTTTTTCATCATTTTATTTCGAATTTAATGTCTAACAAATTAAAAAAACTTAAATACTTAAGTATAAATTATTCATAAATAATATATATGAAAGAAATCTAATTATAGCTTAAAAAATAATTATAAATATATATATATATATATATATATATATATATATATATATATATATATATATATATATATATATATATATATATAAACAGATAAATTAATAAAAATAATATTTCATTTGCTTTAGTAAAATAATATTTTTATTAATTTAAAAATAATTACTAAAATTTGTAAAATTAAAATTAATATAAAAATTTAAGATCAAATTAATAAAATTAAAAAAAAATTAATTCCACTGGAAAAATATAAAAGTTTAAAATTTTTCTTTTGTTTAGCTTAATTTTTATTAATTTTTACATCTATTATTAATAAAATAAATTCAAAAATTTATATTTTCGTAGCATCCAACGAACATTTTCACTAACTGAAATGCAACTTTCTATTACTGTTTCAGTAATTTATTTTTGGGTGTATTTAATATAAACTTCAACTCATATGAAAATAAATTTAATAATCATTAAATTAAATATTTACATTGAAATATGTGCATAATTAATTAAAATATATATAAAAAATATATAAATTTAAATGTAAAAATTTAATCAAATAATTGATAATCTCATTTTCATATGAATATAAGCTATTTATAAACATACTATTTACTTTTTATTTAGTAACCCAACTTTAAATTTTTCAATTTACTCACTTTAAAATGTTTGGTACAAAAATTAATAAGAGGTAATTAAAATTAATAAGAAACTTTTAATCATTTGTTAATATTTTTTAAATATTTAAAAAATTATATTAAATTTTTATTTCATTAATATTTATATTTTTTAAATTAAATATTAAATTTAAAATTAAATTAAAAAATATATATATTTTTTTAAATTAGAATTTATAATAATAATATTTAATCATGCGCCTCCGATCATACACGTGTCTCAATATGAGAATTGATGGTCCCACACACATTAACAGCCAAGACTAAAAATTTATTTAATTGAGACTAAAATTTTTACATTATTTTTCAAATTGAGCAATAAAATCTAAACATTTAAGAGTGGATAAAATTATAGCGATAAAATTAAAATTGAGAAACTAAGGTAAATTACAATACAGTTTACGAGTTTTGAAAAAATCTATTTAATTTTTATATTCTAAAAATTAAATAATTTAATCTCTTACTTTTCATATGTTCCATCTAATTTTTTTTTATTTAAATTACTATTAATTTCAATAATAATTACTAAAATTTCATTTATTATATTTTTAATATAAATAGTTAAGTTTTTAAGATTTTATTTTATTAATAAAAATAGTTTATTGATTTAAATATTATATTTTAAAAAATAAATATATTATTTGATTGGCGGACACGTATCATCGGAGCTCGAAGAAAACGACATACTCCATTGTTTTCGGTGCAGAACCAAACACATCACATAAATTAATTAAAAAAAGGTGAAAAAGTGTTTTTTTTTTCCTTTTTAATCAGAAAATATATTTATTATACTATATATAATAAATATAAAATATATTTATTTTTTAAATATAAAATTTAAATCAAATGACTAATTTATTAATAAAATAAAATTTCAAAACTTAATTATTATAAATTTAAATTATAGTAAAGTTATTTTGGTGATTTTGATTTTTTGTAAACTAATGATAATTTGATAAAAATTAGATGAAAAGATTAATCTATCTATATATAAAACAGGTAAGTTTTTTATTTTATTTTATTTTATTGATTTTATACTAATTTAAAAGATTAATAACAATTGTAACTAGCTAATTAAAATTATAAACATATAATCTTCTTCTTCAACCTTATGATAATAATAAAAGTTGCTAATTGAGAATTGTTATACTTTTTTAATTTTTAAATTTGAAATTAATTATTTACTGACTCAAAATGTTAAAAATTAACACATTGATAGTTTAAAAGAGTTAATTTTCTTTATTTGAATAGTTAACTATCCACTAATTTTTATTTTTTTTTAACAAAAAAGAAATGTCAACTTCAAATCTATTTTTATTCATAAACGATTGTTTGCTCGGTGCTGTGTGATGGTTAGTCTAACTTTTGGTGATGTGTGATGTAAAATCTATCATAGTTTTAATTAATATTTATATATTGATTATATATATATATTTGAATGCAAGGAAACCTAACTCTTCCCCGTTGTTTTTTTGTTTAATTAAATATTTCTACCTAGTGGAAATTATAAAAAGTAAAAAATTTTTTGGGATTGTGACCTAAGACTATGCCAAAGTTTTGGGGAAAAAAATTAATAAAAATAAGGGCCACATATATAACTAAAATCAAATTATATATTTGAATTTTAATATTTTTATAATTTCTAATAAAAAATTATTTGGGTTAGCTGAAAACTAAAACTTATACGTAATAATTTAAAAGTAATTTATTAGTCTATATTTATTTTTTTAGATTTTATTTTTAAATTTGTTTAAAATCTTTTAAGTTTAAATCATGACATTATTTATTTTTTTTAAAAGAAATTATTTACCTTTTGCATAAAAGTATCAACCCACCCATCAACTCATTAAATTTGAGAGATTAAATTAAAATAGTTTTACTAATGTTTAATTTTTTTTTAATTTTTTTTTAATAAAAAGTCAGCTTATCATCAACTAATTTGATTTAATAAATTAATTCATAATAAGATCTATCAACTGATCGATAAGTAAAATTTTAATTTTTTTTTAATGAGTTAAATAAAGATAAATACTTTTGTTGTCCCTTAAGCAATCCAAGAGAAAGGTGAATTGGATTTTAATAAAAAATTTAAAGGCTAAAAGGATTTTAGGAAAATAAACATAAAGAAGGGAGGAAGAACAATGATGATACAATTGATTTATAGAGATTCGATCATCCCAAATCTATGTCCTTTCTTCAAGGTCCTCATTAAAAGTTAACTTTACTAAATATCTTGTTTGGGTGAAGGATAAACCCCTTACAATAACCACAAGAGCAAACCCTTACTCTTTTACAAATTCTTTTCTTACAAGAGTAACTTAATGCTCTAACACTCTTAATACAATAAATATACTTAACAACCTCACTTTCTATCTCAGAATTCAAAAAATTACAGCTCACAAACAAGCTCTCAAGAAATTAATTGAAATGACTTAATTTGTAGAGAGAGAAAGAGTAGAAAGCTTTTAGAAATTAATAAATTTTCAAATAAAAGGTTGTTGTACTTTTTCTTCAATTATAGATAGCCTTTATTTATAGTTTTGATAAGAAAATGACTATTAAGAGTGCATTAAATACAAAAATAGCCATTCAACTACTCAAAATCCCATTACATCGAGTTTTAGAAACTTAATTTTGACTGCCAAAATTCCTTACTTCGGTTACTAAAAGTTGGAGCGCTGAAACAAGCTTAAAATTATAACTTCTCTACTGAAGTCTTAGAACCTACAATCTTAACACACATATTTTCAAGATAGATTAATAACATACTAATTGTTTATTATTATTAAAATGGTAGATTTATAACACACTAATTATTTATTATTATCAAAATGGTTAAAACCCTAAGTCGAACAACTTTGTTTATAATTCAAACTTTAAATATTTCTATTTTAGAATTGGCATAATTATTATTACCAAACCACCATTTTTTTATTTTATGATTTTTTACATTTTTCAATATCAAGTTATTGAATTATTTTTGTTCCATATACGAAATTATCATATAAATATGCATTTCTTTTTATTGCTTTTAATTTTATTTACAATTTTTTTCCAATTTTAGTTATTGAATTCATTGTTGGATTTATTTAATATTTATATAAAAAATAATATTTAAATATTTTAAAAACAAAATTTAAATGATATAAAAGAAATTAAAACACATTTTATCAATTCTTTCAAAAATAGACATTCAAGTAATAAAAAAAATTAAAAATTAAAATATAAATGAATTCAAATAAAATTAAAAATAAAATATTATCATCATTTTTATTTTTATTATATACTACTAGTTTCTGACATTGTTATGACCTTTTCATTTTTATTATGTATTATATATTTTTTTTATAACAATTTATTTATATGTCGTGTACTCATATATTTTTTTTATCATTTTTTTAAATTAAAAGTCCTAAGATGTGATAAATAGATATTATTTTTTATGTACTAAGAAAATGTATATATATATGCTTACACTTCTTTTAAAAAGGACATTCAAGTAATAAAAAAAATTAAAAATTAAAATATAAATAAATTCAAACAAAATTAAAAATAAAACATTATCATCATTTTTCATTTTTATTATGCACTGCTATTTCTGATCTTATTATGACTCATTTATTTTTATTGTATATTATATTTTTTATACACAATTTATTTGTGTACTTATGATCTTTTATTTTTTTTAAAATTAAAAGTTGCAAGATATGATAAATAAATATTATTTTTTATGCATTAAGAGAATGTATATATATTTGCACTTTTGTTATGGAAAACAATGTATTCAATCCCAAGTTACCCTTCATAATTATTTGGGTAGATTTTAAATACCAAATTGCCCCTGATCCCTGCTCCACTCCACGCGGCTTCCTTCATCGAAAACGCAATTTTACCCATGCGCGTCAATGCATATTAATTTATTATTAAAAAATTAATAAGGTTGACGTGGACCAACATTAATTATAATAAATTAATATTTTTATACTAAATAACATCATTATTTATAATAATTATTATTAAGTTAAATATTTAATTTCACTCCTATATTTATTAAAGATATTAATTTAATTTATTGTCAATTTTTTATTTAAAAATTAAAATTTTTTACGCTAATTTTTTTTAGCAATTTCTTGATTTAGATAATAAATAAGAAGTTTAATTTTTTTATTTTTGAGTTAAATTAATATTAAATTAAAACTTCTGAATTAATTTAAATAAAAAGTTAAAAATAATTAAATTGAATAAATTAATAAGTACATAATGAAATTGAACATTAAGCCAATATTAATAATTTATAATTATTTTTTTTACCTTAAATATTATTTATTTATTCATTTATTGCCATTTTTTTTCTTTCGAAATTTATAAATTAACTTTTTTTAGTCAAAATATGTTAACTAATAGGAATAAAAATGAGATGGTATTGTAATACTTTTTCATATATATATATATATATATATATATATAATCATTGAAAATAAAAAATTTAAATTTTAATGATTGATCAAATGGAATAACAATAACACATGATTTCACAAACATTACTTTACTAAATAATTTCTAGGTTAAATGATAAAAGAAGAAATTAAAATCTCGTATCAATTATAATTTCAGGAAAAATTTTTAATTTTATCAATTTGATTTCGAGCCTCTCACGTTATCTTTAATTATAATAATAAATTTAATTAAAATTAATTAAAATTAATTAATAAAAATAATTTAAATAATAAATTTAAATTTCAAAAATATTAATTAAATTTAAATTAAATAAGATAATTTCGTGAATACCCCAACCATTTAAACTGGAGCTAGTGTGGCCATAAAAGGGTTTCGGTTTTTTGAGAAAGAGAATGGATTGTAAGGTTGTGGATTAGGAGGATAAGAGAGTTTCTGCACATCAGCTTCAATATGGGTTGTTTGCTTTTTAAGACGTCGAATCTTGGTTTCTTTCTGGTTGAATTCTAGCCCGAATCTCCTTTGTTGAATCATAGCACGAAGATCTCTATCAAGATGAGAAATCTTGGTCTGAAGGTCCTTGTACATGGTTTGCACAAACAGAGAGAAGGAATCAACCTTCTTATCAACAGACTGTGTATGATTAAGCACTTTATCAATTTTTGAATCAAGATGTTGCAAAGTCTGATTCTGAGTAGCAACATTTTTAATTTGCCAATTGAGTATTTCTTCTGCTAGTGTCAAAGGAGTTAGATGATCCTTAGGAGTGATCTTGGTAGACTTAATGAAAGGACGGGAAGCAATACCCGTATCTTTATCTTGTTGAGGTGCAAGAGGTGGAAAATCTGAGTCATATGATGTTGGAGAAAACATCATACAAGGTTGGACTAATGGTAAGGCAAGTGGGATTTCAACTGAGGGAGTAGGAGGAGAAGGAGGTGGAGGTGGATATCCTTCTTTACGTAGGATTTCAAGAGCCAGGTCATAAATGGGAAGGGGCTTCTTTGTTTGGGTTTCTTTTTGTATGCCAATCCAGGGACCTGAGTCTGGATGATCATCATGCTGAGGATGAAAAGACTTGCACGAAGATCTGTTTTGCTTTTTCAGCTTCCTCCATTTTTTATCAAAAAGAGGATGATCATATTCATTTTTCCAGTAGTTATCATTACAGTCATAGTCATCATCACAATGGCCGGATCTTGGAAGATCCTAGGGGCAGTGACCATCAATCTTCATTGGGTATACATAACGATTATCTGCAGTATACCATTTTTCTTCCTCTTGAACTGGGCAGATCATCATAGATTGGAAAATAGGCAGTGAGCCCATAGAATGTCTTGCTGGCTGAAAAGTCATCTGAACTGAACCATTTGGTTGTCTTCTAATAGAAAACTCTGTAATTTAGATAGGTTGAGAGTTGGCATGGAGTTTTTCATAATTGGTTAGCCAGACTTTTGGGATGAGCTGTTCTAGCTCATTTCTAAGGATTTATCTTGGAATCTGTACAATGATAGTATCTACGAGGATAAGCAGGGCATCTGTAGAAGCAGAGGCTTAGGCTAGATCAATGGCATGATCTTGTAGCCGATAAATGATCTGATGGTGGAGAGTGGCCATCATAGAGGAGGTGACTTCTTCTGCTCCTGTGAGTTGGACTTGAACTTTTAAGGCGGTACAGAGATTTGGATCTCTGATAGACATGTTGTAATTTGGAAAGAAAGTAAGCACTACAATTCCAGCATGGAGGGTTGTGAGGCAGGTGCCAATTACAGCATGTTCATACTATAAAAATCTTGTGTCAATTAGTGAGACTCTGGTAGTAACAGGTAACCCACGTCTTCCATTTAACGTGAGTATCAGTCCAACAACACCAAAATGAAGGTGAGAATATCCTTCATTTCTCCATTTAGGAATCAAAGGAGCAGGTATCTCACGAGAAACGTACTACGCAAAAGAAGTAGCCTGAAGGCTACATTGATCCATTCTTGATACTTGAACATAGTCTTTTGGTAATGGCCTTCTGGAATGAATAAGAGATCTAATACTTCATGTGAGGGAGCCAGATCTCCTATAAATATTATAAGGATTGAGAGGAGGAAGGAGAGATTCTCCTATCTGTGCATCTTCTGGAAGGGTTGAAACTTTTACTAAATTATCTATTCTTGAGGACAAAGTTCTTCTGAGATGAGATGAAAAGGAAAGAGAAGAAGTAAGGTTTACTATGTCTGAAGGAGTGGGTTATTGAACTACAGTTTCTACAGAAAGAGTAGGTGTTTGACAACTCATGGTGAAACGAGTTCTCTTCTTACTCATCCGCAAAGTATATACTATTCCAAGTTACACAGGCTTTGAGACCAATAAGGAGCTGGGAGCCTCACACTATACATGTTATGTCTATACTCATGCTCAATGCCACTTCCCTCTCTTAGGTACTCTCAGGCTGGGAGCCCTTTTGTACTTTCATACTATGTATAGATAGAGGACCGTAGCTTACAGGATCAAAACAGATGTTTTTTTGATACACAGGATCCCCATATGGGGCAAGTATAGAGCATACGTGCAACTGCTTAACAGAAAATAGTATATGTTCTTAGACTTTCAAAAGAGAAGATAAGAGAATTTAGAAGCTCATGTTGAGAGAAACACATAAGGATTTTATTTCTCTAGAAAGTCTTATCTTACAATATGAGAGAGCCTTCTCTTATATAGAGGAGAGGCTGGAACAACTAGAAAAAAATATAATGATTAGAGTAGACAAGCCTTCAATAGATTACATCTGATAAGCATAAACATAATGCTAGTGGACAAACTTTCTTAAAAGAAAATAAAGATTATTGTCCGGTAGTAGGGTCAAGAGCATCTTTTAAGGAGAAAAGGACAGGTTATGTAACACCCCTATATGCATAGCTTGGTATATTTCATTGTTCCGGTGACCGGTGTCGGTCCAGACAATTAAGAGGATTAAAACCATATTTAAGTCACTTAGAAAAAGCCTGAATGAGAATTAATAGTGATTACCAGAAGGACAGGTATAAATAAGAAAAATAAAACTTAAAAGGTTAAATGAGCCGGGGGTCATAGCGATGGCTGACCTTACCAGGAAGTGACTGCGAGGGCAACTGTAACTCTAATTTTGAATGGGACATTATGACACCGTAGTCCTAAGAACTATTGCGAAACTATTGGAAAAGAGAAAATCATGGAAAAGAGTTGATAAGTAGGTCAGGGTTCCGGAAGAAACACTGAATTATTGGCAAACTAGATCAGACTGGTGAGGGGCAAATTGGTCAATTCACCCTTAGAGCTGACTCATGACCTAACTGTCCAATAAAATCTGAGAAATGAAAATTTTGAAATATAGATTTAAATCAAAGAAGTATGGAAAAACAAAAGAAAAAGAAAAAAAAAGAAAAATAAGAATAATGACATCACATGTGTGACATAAGTGTGACCTAAATAAATGAATTTAATTTTTATATAATTATGAAATTTTTATTGGATGATTTAAAAGTAAATAAAGACAAATGAAAAAAAAAAAAAACAGTCTTCATCTTCTTAAACCTCCATAGCCGAATTCCATGCTCTCTCTCTACAAATTTGCTCACTTGATTTTTCCCAAGTTCTCACCTTAAAATACCTATTAGTCTACACAAAAAATTCTCCTTAACTCTTGAGGAATTACTTGGGAGCAAAAAGAAGAAAGGAAATTGGAAGTAACAAGCTTAGAGATTTTCCCTAAAAGAGGTTAGTAACCATTAGTCTCTTATTCTCATGTATGTTTTGTAAACTAGCTTAAATATGATCAAATAAGTAAGGAATTGAAAGAAATTATGTGTGAATTGAGAAGTGTAATTTTCGGCCAGCCTTGGTATATTGGAGAAATGATATGTTTTAGTTAATAGATCATGCATATAGGTTCAATTAAGTGAATAAATGTTATTAGAATACTTGAATTTCACTAATTGAACAAGATGCAAGAATTAGGGTTCTTGGGCCCACAAAATTGGAGGAAAATTTGGTGAAAATTGGAATTTGATGCAATTGGATCTAATTGAGGTTAGAAATGGTCAATTGGGATCAATGGGGATGTGTTGGAGTGATGAGAATTGCAATACAATTCGGATTGGTAAGGGTTTACTTTTGGACAATTTGCCTAGGTCCCTTTCAGGGAACAAAACTATAATTTTGCCACCCCAATTGGTATGAAATCAATTGGTATGAAAATAGACACATAATGACACAATATTTATGCAGAAACTATGCCCAGAAAATGATATTAAGATAGTGAACAATTAGGTTAAATCCGCGTAAAACACACTGTCACTGTACAAAACTAACCATATGAACAATACTTGTTCAAATGGCCATAACTTGGTGTAGGAAGGTCCAAATGACCTGAATTTTATACCAATGGGAAGCTGAGATACACAAACCCAAATTCTGATCATAACCCATCCAAAAAGTGAGCTGTAGTCAGCACACCAAAACTGCTAGAACTAAGAAAGTGCCCAGAATTTTGGGTTTGAACTAATCTGGCTAGCCTTAGAAAAATAGGTATATCTTGGGCTACAAAACTCCAAATGGAGTGATTTAAAAAGGGAATCAAAGCTAAGACAATAAGGAACAATTTTGATGAAGAACACTTAGCTAAATTCACACAGTAACCAGACCAATGGAACAGTAGAAAATAGGGGATCAAAAATGAAAAATTGCAATTTCTCTTAGGAGACTTAGAAATGGAAATGGCAATCAATGACAACAAATTAGATGCCCAAAATGTGGTATGTGGGTGTAATTGGAATTCACATACCTATTAAGCATGAGAAAGTCAACATTTTGACTTGAATAGTGCTATGAATAGTAACTCTAAAATGCAAAATTCAAAGAATACCATTTTAAGCACATTTAAGGGTACCATTAAATAAGCATGAAATAGATTATTGAATTTATTATAAGATGTGATACTGAAACACTGTAAACTGTGTTTCAGTTGAAAAAGACACTGAGAAGGATAAGGACAAGTGAGTAAAGGCCTAGAGGCGACTCAGTCCAGGTTTGTGCATAATAAACCTTAATTTATCATTTTCTTATTGAAAACTTGATGTGTTATGCAGTGAATTTATTATGTTAATTTTGAGTTTCGAGAACTATTGTGTTGCCCCTTTGTAAATGGAAATTTGACTTTGGAATTTGATTGGGTTTTGCATAAAATATTGAATAACTTGTTTTAAATTAGTTTTGGATTCACACTTAGCATGATAGTACCATTATATTCCTCCTTCGTTTACGGGGTTGAGATTGACTATATTCCTCTTCCTCTGGATTGCCAGTTGAGGTTAAGATCGGATGAGTACTCATATAGCTAGCTAGCCACCTCCCTTATTGATTTCGATTAGTGGGGTTGTAGATTACTTTGTCGTGGTGTACAACACGACATTGATCTGAAATTTTGTATCATGACCTAAGTTGTGTATGGATTGGCAACACTGTGTTTATTAAATTATTTGACAAAATTGTATTATAAATGTGATTTGAAAATTGTGAAATGTTTGAATTATGATTTAGCAGTGTATGTTTTATGTTTAGCCTTTTAAATTTTTATTGTGCATCACTGAGTAAATTATACTCAGTGATAGCTTTATTTACTGTCGCAAATAAGGGAAAGGAGAAAGCAGCAGAGTGAGCTGCTATTTGCATAGAGGACTTCACTGACTTTTTGGTACGGGTATTATTTTATACCCAATGTATTTATTTTGATGTAAATATAGAATTATTCATATGTATTGATGTAAATTGAGTAGTTGTATAGTAAAAGTTGTAATAATATTATTTTTGAATTTTATGTATGTAAATAAACTTTAATGCAATGTTTATGATTTCATGGATTTATTTTGACAATATTTTGAAAAGTGAATTTTGATTTGAATTGTGGTTGACGATGTTGAATTGAGTTGTGTTGAGATATTGGAGGTTGGGGTGTGATTGAAAATCATTTGGAAGTGCTTGTTATAGGTCTTTAAAATTTGGTTTTTCCTAATTACAGATGGCACCCTGCCGAAATTTTTACAAAATTTATGAAAAAATAAAATTTATCAAAATTTTTACCTAGTCTTTAAAATGAAATTAAAATTTTTTAATACCTGTTAAAAGTGCTCCCCACCTTCAAAAGAAGATAAAATTAGTTTAAAATTCCTTATAGTGTATTTAATGGGTTATCGGTAGGTGAAGTTCAGTAATTCATTAAGCATATTACGGGAACATGTCATGCCTCACAGAAGGCTAATGTGTGACATGTTTTAGTGGTATCAGAGCAAGGTTTTGAAATGAGTTTTGACTATGCATGTGAATATTTCTTTTGATAAGTACAACTGCTCAAGTGTCCTAAATTGACACATATAATAGATTTACATCATGAATGTGAACTAATGGAGGTCAACCTCCTTGTGTTTGTTATCAGGGAGTAGAAAAATTATTAGAATCGGAATGAAAGAAGGAGATCATTTCGTGAAACATTCTGTAGAGGTTGAGGCACAAGGGGAAGCCCCAGCACTCCAGAATGTGAGTGGGTCAGCCACTCCAGCTCCTCAAGTACCGCAGTTTCCTGCTCAATTTGCACAGCAGATGGCTACCCCATTTCAACAAATGGCTAGGAACTTGCCAACACCAGCCCAAACTCAAGCACCAGCAGCACAACCACAGCTCCCAGCTCAACAATATGAGTAATTGATGAAATTTGGGGCTATAGAATTCAAGGAAATAGTGGATCCACTGGAAGCAAAACAGTAGTTAGAAAGGATGGAACGAGTGTTCAGGAAACTACAGTGCACAGAAGAGTTGAAATTTGAGTACTCTGTTTCTCTACTGCAAGGGGATGCCTATGAATGGTTAAAGACCATCCCCCACAGTCTAGTTGAGCCTCCAGTCCTTACTTAGTTAGACTTCTTGAGGGAATTCAGGCAGAAATGGGTCCCTGTTGCTTATGTGGATATGAAGTTATAAGAATTTCTGAGTTTGAAACAAGGGGACAGAATAATAGCAAAATATGACAGAGACCTCTCAGTTGAGCCATTATGCTAAAGCCTGACTGCCAATCCCAGAGATAGGTGTAAGCGGTTTGAGGCCGGGTTAAGGCCTAATATGAGAATGCAAGTTGTGGGCTTCCGACATCAGAATTTCTCTGAGTTGATCTCACAGGCCCTGGAACTGGAAAGGATAGAACTAGAAGGGGTCGTTAAGAAGCGTACACAAGAGAAAGTGAAGACTGAAAAGACTACTGGTCAGGCACCTGAAAGTGGTTCAGGGAAGAGGAAGAATTTTGGGGGATCCAACTCCCGTAAATCTAGTAGAGGCAAATTTTCTGGCCAGAGACCACCTCAATCTGGTCAGCAGACCCAGCAGACACCCAGAGGGGCATTATCGGTTCCTCAATGTGAGACCTATGGCAGAACACATGGTAGGGTATGCTTTAGAGCCATCGGGGCATGTTTTAATTGTGGAGGGACCGGGCATTTTGCTAAAAATTGTACCGGTCCACGCCGCTCTGGACCATCTGCCACATCAGACGGATTAGCTCAAGCCTCTACACCGAGGGGTTCATAGCTAGCTAGCAGAGGCAGAAGCAGAGGTAGGGGTAGTACCCCAAGGAGCCAGAGCACAGTGAATCAGCCAGATCAAGGCAGTGCTCCAGCTAGAGTCTACACAATGAGACAATGAGAAGAGGCTGAGACATCTGACATAGTTGTTGGTACCTTCTCAACTTTTAATCAAGATGTATTTGTGCTTTTTGATTTGGGTTTCACCCATTTCTATGTTAGTGCTATTGTCTTGTTGTTCCGTGTGTAAAAATAGATTTTGAGGTGCTGGTAATGAGTCCGCTAGGACAAGAGGTCAGGGTCAACAGAATGTATAAAGATTGTCCTTTGGTGATCCAAGGACATACTTTTCTGTCCAATTTGATTGGAATGCCCTTCAGAGATTATCATATCATCTTGGGCATGGATTGGTTAGCCAGGCATCACACTATGATTGACTGTAGACTGAAGACAGTCACTTTTGGTCTCCTTCAGTACGGTGATGTAGTAATATATGGGGAGAGGCAGTTATTACCATCAAACATCATTTCGGCTGCACTGGCCAGAAAATGATTAGAAAGGGATGTGAAGCATACTTGGCCCATGTGATAGACACCCAAGTGGGTAGTCCAGGATTAAGGGACATCCCCACAGTATGTGACTTTTCGGATGTATTTTCTGAAGAGTTACCAGGATTACCTTTAGAAAGAGAGGTGCAGTTTGAGATTGATGTTATGACTGGTGTGGACCCAATCTCCATAACACCATACAGAATGGCACCTACTGAATTGAAGGAGTTGAAGGTTGCAATAATTGCTTAACAAGGGCTTTATTCACCCTAGTGTGTCACCTTGGGGAGTGCCAGTGTTGTTTGTTAAGAAGAAGGATGGCACTCTCCGTTTGTGTATTGATTATGGACAGTTGAATAAGGTGACAATAAAGAACAAATATCCGTTGCCCCGCATTGATGACCTGTTTGATCAGTTGAAGGGTACAGCTATGTTCTCCAAAATTGATTTAAGATCGAGTTATTATCAGTTGAAGGTACAGGAACAGAGTATCCCAAAAACTGCTTTCAGAACTCGATATGGCCGTTATGAGTTCCTGGTCATGCCATTAGGGTTAAATAATGCTCCAACTGCATTTATGGACCTGATGAACACTATCTTCAGGCTATACCTAGATCAGTTTGTGATGGTGTTCATTGATGACATATTAGTCTATTCTAAAAGTGCAGAGGAGCATGATAGACATCTGTGGATTGTGTTACAAACTTTGAGAGAAAAACAGTTGCACGACAAATTATCGAAATGTGAATTTTGGCTGAAGGAAATTTCTTTCTTGGGGCACATAGTATCAGCAGAAGGCATTAAGGTAGATCCCAACAAGATAGAAGTTATCCTTAATTGGAAGCCACCCAGGAATATCATAGAAATTCACAGTTTTCTTGGTTTAACTGGATACTATTGCCGATTTGTAAAGGTATTTTCTATGTTAGCATCTCCATTGACCAAGCTGCTTCGAAAAGATGTGAAATTTCAGTGGACGGATAAATGCCAGCAGAGTTTTGATGAGTTGAAGAGATATTTGACTGAAGCTCCAGTCTTTACTTTACCTACACTGGGTAAAGAATACACTGTTTATAGCGATGTTTTTCATAATGGGTTAGGCTGTGTACTGATGCAAGATCGAAATGTTATTGCATATGCATCACGCCAACTGAAACTGCATGAGAGAAACTACCCAATACATGACTTGGAGCTTGCTGCCATTGTATCTGCTCTGAAGATCTGGCGATATTATCTGTATGGGGAGAAGTGTTACATCTACACAGATCACAAGAGCTTGAAGTACTTGAGCACCCAAAAAGAATTGAATTTGAGATAGAGGAGATGGTTAGAGCTGATAAAGGACTATGATTGTCTAATAGACTACCAGCCAGGGAAAGCAAATATGGTGGTTGATGCCTTAAGTTGTAAGACTATAGCAAGTCTAAGAGTTTCTCCTTTGTCCATGGTACATGAGTTAAAAGCACTACAGGCTAGTTTGGAGGTCAATGATGAGGGACAGACAGTAGTTGCATAGCATGTACAGCCAGTGTTGATTGATCAGATTAGAATGGCTGCACATAATGATGAGAAATATCAGAAGCTAGTGGAAGAAGTTCGGCAGGGCAAGAAACTCGAATTCTCTGTGAGAGATGATGGCTTATTGCTACACCAGGGAAGGATGTGCGTTCCTAATGATGTGGAATTAAGACAACTCATTATGAAGGAAGCACATGAGTCTCCTTTTGCTATGCACCCTGGCAGCACTAAGATGTACAGAGGGCTAAAAGAGCATTATTGGTGGATGGGTATAAAAAGGGATGTAGCTGATTTTGTCTCCAAGTGCCTAACTTGTTAGCAAGTAAAGGCAGAACATCAAGTACCAGCTGGGTTACTACATCCATTGCCAGTGCCTGAGTGGAAATGGGAAAGGATAACAATGGATTTTGTAATGGGACTTCTGAGAACACATAAGAGCCATGATGCAGTATGGGTCATAGTTGACAGATTGACCAAGTCTGCTCATTTTCTGCCAGTTCGAATGGACTATAGCTTAGAGAGATTGGCCAAACTGTACATTGATCAGATAATGAGACTGCATAGAGTGCCAATATCAATTGTGTCAAATAGAGATCCTAGGTTCACTTCTAGATTCTGGGGTAGTCTTCAGAGAATCCTAGGAACTAGATTTAACTTTATCATGGCATTCCACCCATAGACAGATGGCCAATCTGAGAGGGTAATTCAGATATTGGAGGATATGCTACGGGCTTGTGTGATTGAATTTAAAGGTAGTTGGGACACACACTTGCCTCTGATTGAGTTTGCTTACAACAACAGCTACCAATCAAGCATTAGGATGCCTCCTTATGAAGCTTTGTATGGCAGAAAGTATAGAACTCCCCTGTGTTGGGATGAAGTGGGCGAAAGAAAAATGATTGGGCAAGAGATTATTTAGCAGACAGAGGAAAAGATTAGACTGATTAGAGATTGACTCAAGGCTGCATAAGACCGTCAGAAGTCCTATATTGATGTGAAGAGGAGGGATATTAAATATGCGGTGGGTGATAAGGTATTCGTCAAGGTTTCCTCTTGGAAGAAAATCATGAGATTCGACAGAAAGGGAAAACTCAGTCCTCGTTTAATTGGACCATATGAGGTTTTGGAAAGAGTGGGTCCTCTGGCATACTGATTGGCACTACCTCCAGAGTTAGAGAAGATACATAATGTCTTCCATGTGTCTATGTTGAGGAGGTGTAGATCAGACCCATCTCATGTACTACCAGTAAAAGAGATTGAAGTGAATCCAGACCTCACATATGAGGAAGAACCTATTGAAATTCTGGCATATTAGGTGCAGCAGCTGAGAAACAAGTAGATACCACTGGTAAAAGTGCTGTGGAACCATCATTCAGGCCAGGAAGCTACTTAGAAGCGTGAGGAGGATATGAGGAAGCAGCACCCACAGCTATTCAGAGATTGACACCAGGTAAAATTTCGAGACGAAATTTATTTTAAGGGTGGGAGAATTGTAACACCCCTATATGCATAGCTTGGTATATTTCACTGTTCCAGTGATCGATGTCGGTTCAAACAATTAAGAGGATTAGAACCATGTTTAAGTCACTAAAGCCCTGAATGAGAATTTATAGTGATTACCAGAAGGACAAGTATAAATAAGAAAAATAAAGCATAAAAGGTTAAATGAGCCGGGGGTCACCACGATGGGTGACCTTACTGGGAAGTGACTGTTTCGCTCTTTTGCAACTATCGCAAGTGCATGGATCTCTAACAAGTAATAAAGTGATGAGTAGAGTATGGTTTCCACGAGGATTTTGTTTAGCAAGTACCAATCTATACAGTAATTTTGACTGTCTAGGCTATCGAATACTTAGAGAGTGAAGTTTGTTAATCTTAAACACTAGAATGGTAAACTTAAAATGAAATGATTTATTTGAAACAATTCTAGAATTAAGATTTCACACTTGAATCTTACTAGGGATGTTATTTAGTTTATTTACTGGATTGAGGATCATTTCCTTGATGGAAATCAGTCCTAATTTATCCTAAATCCTCTCTCAAGGCATCTAGGGTGTATTCTAATTAACTCAAACCCTATTTTTGTGGTGATTAAATTAATTAAAATCCTTTAAGATTTTTGACCAATTTTTGAAGTTCCACAAAGGTATCAGCCTCTGTCTAGGTCAGAATCCCTAGGTTCAAGATCTTGATTTTCTAATGTTAATCTTCACCTTTCAGTCCTTCAATTAACATCTACAATCATTGCTAAGTGGGTACCAGTACATAGCATGCATTAAGATCACAAGAAATTAAATCAAGAAATGAATATCAAATCCAATAAATAAAACTTAGTGTTCATCCATAATAATAATTACAAGCGCTACTCTTTCAAATCCAGAATAAGAAAACTACTCACTCATGGTGAGTTCAACAAACATTGTGATAAAAGGTAAAAACAGTAAAAAGAAAATCATGTAGAAGAAATAAAATAATAAAAATCTGTCTAGGGAGATGAAACGAAGGAACCGAAGAGAGTTTACAGCTTTGATCTTGTGGAGTTTTGACTGGAAAACCTCTTTTGGTACTGATGTTTCTCTCCTTGAGATGGCTGGATTTCTCTCCTTCAAAACTCCTCAAAAGTGCTGTCGAAAGATAAAAGAGAGAGAGCAAGCCCAGCCGAACCCCCCTTCTGATGTTTTCTTTTCTATTTATAATGGCTGCTCTAGGGTTAGGTCATTTCGAGTCCAAAAGGCTTTAGGAGTCTCATTTAAATCCGAAAATAGGAGTGAGAATTCGGGTTTTAAAACTGGCTGCCGCATAGTACACGGCCCATGTGTCACTACATGGGTCCTGGCATGTAGGGCCATGTAACTTGCTGAGTAGAACTGTGGAGTCTTGCATTGGCACAGAGAGTTACATAGGTCTGCGCCAACTACACGGACCTGGTTACATGGGCCATGTACTATTGATCCCATAAGGTTCTTCAAGCTTATCCCTGGCAGAGACTTACACGGGTCCATGCAGATTACACGAGTTTACTTACACGACCCGTGTACTTGTGTTTCTCCATTGATTCTCTTCTCATTCTTTTGGCAGAGAGTTACACGGGTTTAGGGCTTGGTTTACATGATCCATGTACTTTGTATCAGCAGTAATTCTCTGTCTCTTGACTTCTCCAAGCTTTCCTTTGCACTCCCATACTCTAGGGCTTCACCCAAACACCTGAAATGATGCAGAAAACATGGAATTAAGGGCTTGACAATAAAAATTACAAAAACTAATGAAATTAACTACTGTGCATGAAAATACTTGCCTAAATGCTATGAGATAGTATATAAATGTGTTTAAAAATATCTATACAATTCAAGTGTATCAAATACCCCCAAACTCGAACTTTTGCTTGTCCTCAAGTAAAATAAAACTTTGTTTTAAAACACATTTCAGGGGATACTTAGGAATATAACCAACAATTTAATAAGCATAGAATTGAACTCCTCCAACCTTCATTCCAATTTCCCTCTTTCAAGGCATAAGGGTTCTAATAGCTGTCTGTTTAGAACTTTACCTCCTTTCATGGTGTTTCGACTAATTATTTCTCTATACAAGACCATTAATAAGCCACAAATAACCTGTTTTATTGAGAAAGAGTTGAGAAACACTAACTCCCCCAAATTTGCCTTTTTTATGAGTAATTGTGATGAAGTATTTCAATTCCAACTCCATAGGTATATCTCAATTTTCTATCTCCACTAATGTAGCATACACTTTTCAAAAGATCAAAAGGTCTTTAAAAGGGTTGTAATGGGGCTAAAGGGATAATGACTTGGTTGCCAATGAAAGATTTTTAGGGAATGCAAATATGAGGATAGCGTGTATGCATAAAATCCAAGTATACTAAGTTCCTTTCTACATATTGTGCATGGAAAAGAGGGGCTTTTGGTTTTTTATAGTGCCAAGCATACTTCCATGATACTTATCTTGGGACTTCTTCTCTCTTTTTTTTTTTTAGTCCCTTTTGTCCTCTCTCCCAAACTCATTGCTTTTGCTGGGTTGGAAAGGCAAATTTTTCTTTGATTTCAATTGCACACTTGTACTCTTTCTTGAGTTCTACATTCTCTCTTTATTTTCCTTATGCGTTTTGCTTCCTCAAAAGGGTATGGTAGGTGTTTAGGCTAGGAGTTAAGTAAGTAACATGGGTACGTAATAAATTCTAGGGGATAAACATAGGCTTCAAGTTGGCTACAAGGGATATACATTTTAATTAGGGGTGGCTAAGTCTTAGTGAGGCTATATCAAAGAATGACTTAATCATCTCTTCATCAAGCATATGCTAGTATTTCGTCTCGATAGGTCCAAGAGATATATTCTAGAGCTAGTGAGGCAATTTTTAGGTTTGCTTGTATTTCAAAAATTGTTCTCCTAATTTTATAAGTTCAATGTGATAAATTAATAGTTATGAAGAAGAGGCTTACTGTAACATCCTCCCGGTAGCAACTCCGTACATTCTACTGTTCCGGTGACCGGTGTCGGTCCGGACAGCTAGAACGTCCGAAAAAATATTTAAACTAAAGTCGGGAATCATAATTAACTCAAATATTAATAAGAAAAATTTAGTAAAAATTTTAGAAATAAAATACAACCAAGTTAAACGAGCCGGTGCCCTAGCGATGGGTAATCAGAGGGAAGTTGCGGTTCTCGCAACGAGGAGCCCTAGACCCGGGGGAAAAATTATAAAATAATTTTTGGGACTCCAGAGAAGGGTCGTTGAGGTTCCTATGGCATTAGAATGCCAAGAAAATACCTAGAAAAAATTTTCAATCGGTACAGACAACTTTGACCCGTTAAGCCAAACGGAGGGCATTTTGGTCATTTCGCCTTCAGAGGTGATTTTTGACCGACTTGTTCAGTTGAGTAAATAATTATTATGATCTAAAATATGAATAAACATTACTAGAAATTAAATTGGAAATGAGTAGTGGAGAAAAGAAAAGAAAAATGAAATAAAAAGCAAATTATGACATATGATGATGTCATTTAATAAGCTACCACCAATCACATTTAAACAAACATTCAATTAACAAATAAAAAGAGATAAATATGGCCAAATAATTAAAGAAAGCAGCAGCCTTCTTCTTCCCCAAAATCAGCCGCACCATAGCCAAGGGAAAACCTCCATTTCTTTTCTTCATTCAAGCTTGAAAAGCTCTCTCACCTTAACTCAAAAGCCTTAAGTCCCTTCATCAAAATTGATCACTCAACCTTGCAACACCTTTTGGCAGCCAAGAAGAAGAAAGAAAGTGAAGTTTGAGTTGGGAAAAATCTGCCCTATTCAAGGTTAGTGCATATATGTAGTTAAAACTCATTAATTCCATGATTGAGGCTTGTAATGGATGACAAATTGTGAAATAAATGAAACAAATTCATGTGTATGTCCACCATAGAATTCGGCAGCCCTAATAGAGGAATGGTTTTGAATGTTTTAATGGACTTAAAGTGAGCTAGAAATGGTGTTTAAGGTATGAATATGCATGGATGTTGAACTAGTGTGCTAATTGAGGTTTATGGGTAAATTGAGTTGGACATTAGGTTTTGAGAAGTGAAACTTTGACTTGGCTTATGAAACTGTTAAAGAACACTCTAATGGTCAATTAGTGACCATTTGAGATATGTTGACCATAAATTAGACTGAAAAATGGCTTGGCAAAGAGAATGACTATGCTGCCTAAAGACAGCAGAATGGGGACTGAGAATCCAATCCAATTACACAGCCATAACTTTGGCTGTGTTGGTCCAATTGGTGTTTGGCCAATTGGACATGAAACTAGGCTTATAATGGCACATTTTTGCTGAAGAAACTATGCCCAAAAGACCAAAGCAAGAGGACCAAAACTTGGCCCCAATCCGGATACCCTGCAACTGATTCTGCAGAATGACCAAATAAACAGTAACTATTTATTTGGCAATAACTCACTGTAGATTTGGTCAATTGACCTGAAATTTTTACAGAAACACGTTAAGACATAGACAAACAACTTTCATGAAGAAACCTACCCCAAATTATGGCCAGAACCAATTCAAAAATGCAATCACAATCACTGTTCATGTTACTGTAGATATGGTCAATTCTGCAGATTGGCAATCCGGCTAGCTGTGGTTTTTGAGCCATATCTGGAGCTACAAAACTCCAAATGGAGTGATTCAAAAAAGTAAATTCAACTAGACAAAATAAGGAACAACTTTCATGTTTGTCATTTCTTCAAATTCCCACTGCAACAGTGTTTAATGGAACAGTAAACATATGCTTCAAAAACTGAAATTTTCTGCCCTCTTGGTTTTAAGTTAGAAATGGTAAATGTGACCAATCCCAACAAGTGTAAACAGCAAAATGTGGTATGTTGGGAGTGCCAAAACCAATATACCTAATTTCTACCTAAAAGTCAACATTTTAGTTGACCAAAGAGGTGAATAGTGACACCGAAACTTGAAATTCAAAGATTGAAGAATTTTAAAGTATCGAATGCCCTAGTATACCTAACAAGATTGGTTTGGATAGTTTGGCATGCCAATAGGGTTCAGTTAGCAGTACTGCACATGGCGATATGCCATTCTGTGATATCATGGCTTTTAGCCATTCTGACTTTGTATTGAGACTTGGCCTTGTGCCTGATATTATTTACAGCTTGTTAGGCTCATTGCACAGGGAGATGCATATGTGATCGATGGTGTGACGGCCCGAGGTACTAGGTACCCAGTGCCAGTTTACCCGTTATCCAGTCCAGTCGTCTAGTGTAGGTTACTTGGGGCAACCAAATGAATAAAAGTGAACAAAGTTAATGAAAAAAATGAATATACCAACACCAAACAAAGAAAGCATACACATTCTATACACATTTATTTTCTTGCTATTTTCTTTTATTATATTATTGCACCACTAAGCATTATTGCTTAGCACGTTGCTTTTGCCACGCGTAGGTACTGGAGATCTCGATCGTGAGCCCAGTAGACCACGTGATCGGGTGAGTCCATCCTGCAGCTCGCATGGTGTCCTTGTCACCTCAACTTCTGCAGTGCATTGGTAGGACACTAGGTGTCATTTTGATATTTTGTAGCAAATTTTTACTTTCTCATATGTATTTGAACTTATGTAATATATTTTGATGTTCATGTAAATAATGAAAGTTACGACTATGAATGCAAAATTTGAGCATTTATTTATTGCTTGTATATGAGTATTATGAGAAATGGATGTTTGAGAAATGACAAGGTTATTGAGAACTGAAATTGAGAAATATTGTTGAGATTTTGGATATTGGAGTTTGAGATGATGGAATACAAATATTGGAAGTGTTTTTAACAGTTCAAGAAGCTTTTCTCCATTTTTAGCGGTACTCATGGATTTTCTTTAACATTTTCGGAACCTCAAATAAATAATACTTTTGATAAATGGCTAAAATAAATTATATTTCATAAATTATATTCACAAGCATGATATAAATTAATTAAGGTATATTACAATGTGCCGGTACACCGTGTGGCATTACTTACTCGGGTATACTGTACACGGGTAAGGGGTGTCACATTTAGTGGTATCAGAGCACGGTTTAGGCGTTTCTGGGCCTAGATTGCGTCCATACCATGCATTGCATTTGTAAGAGTCGAGGTGACACTAATGCAGTTCTGTTTGTCTTTCTTATTTTGAATAGGATATGGATCCTTTATCTCAAAGAGCCGTTGAGGAGGAAGTGGAGAGTCATGCTCCACCTGCAGCAGCTGAGACTGGGGGCATGAGAGAATCTGCTCCGCCAGCTCAAGCAGAGCCTGCTCAGCCTCCACAGGCCATGTTTCAGCAAATGGCCGACTTCTTTAGACAAATGGCTGGGGTAATGCCAGCACCACCACCACCACCACCAGCTCCACAGCAGAAATCACACCTGGAAAGGCTAAGAAAGTTTGGAGCTGTGGACTTCTATGGCAAGAGAGAAGATGACTCATTGCGGTAGAATTGGTTGAACAGAATAGGCAGAGTCCTAAAACAACTCCACTGCACTCCAGAGCAAAACCTAGAAGCTGCCATATCTTTGCTGCAAGATGATGCTTATGAGTGGTGGGACACGGTGTCCAGTGAAGTGCAGCCAGAAGCTGTAACTTGGGACTTCTTTCTCTCCGAGTTCAAGAAGAAATATGTGGGTACTGTATACCTGGAAGAGAGAAGAAGAGAGTTTATTAACCTGAGGCAGAGACAGTTGTCAGTGGCCGAATATGAGAAGGAATTTGTCCGATTGAGCCGTTATGGAAGGGAGATAGTCCCTAATGAAGTTGAAAGGTGCAAGAGATTTGAAGAGGGACTAAATGATAACATCAAGATCCAGCTCACTGCCTTGGGAATCACAGAATTTAGCAAGTTAGTGGAAGCTGCAATAAGGGTTGAAAAAGTGAGAATCAGTGAGCTGACCAGAAGGGATAGACAGAGAAGAGGCCCGGTCGGTCTAGCTCATCTCCCGCACTGGGAAGAAGTTCAGAGGTCCACCGCACGAGTTCAGGTCAGCCACATGGTCGTGGTCGGGCCTCAGGGGCCACGATTCACCCCTAGGAGAGGTCACCCACACCATCGGTGGGCAGCTCTCGAGGATGGGGTTCAGGGACCAGCCCCAACATCTTCTCGCATGTCCACATGCGAAATGGCACAAGGGAGAGTGTTGGAGAGTGGCCAGTGCTCGCTTGAGATGTGGGTCAACAGAGCATCGATTGAAGAAGCGCCCACGCAGAACTACTACATTTGCTCCAACACAAGCGAGAAAGACACGCTCCGCACCACGAGAGGTAGAAAATCGGCAGATCCGACGCGGTGGGACCATCAGAGGCTCAGAGCCGAGCCAGAGAGGCCGGATAACGGACCACCGCCGAAAAATTATGCCTTGAGAGCTCGGGAGGAGCAAGATGCCGGGCGTCATCGAGTGCGTTCTCCCTCTACAATACTCCTGTGCATGCATTGGTGGATCTAGGATCCACTCATTCCTACATTTGCATCAACTTACCCGTAGAAAGGGGGATACTAATAGGGGAGAGTGACCAAGACATTCTGGTCACTAATCCATTGGGCCACAGTGTAGTGGTGAACAAGATATACAAGGGTTGCCCGTTAAGGATTCAGGGGTATGAATTCTTGGCAGATCTGATTGAGTTGCCCTTCTACGAGTTTGACGTGATTTTGGAAATGGACTGGTTGTCACGTCATCAGGCAATAGTTGATTGCAAATTGAAGAGAATTTCTCTGAAAACTCCTGAGGGTAATGAGATTACAGTTGTGGGTGAAAGGACAGATTTCTTGTCCAATGTCATCTCAGCCACAGTTGCAAGAAGAATGATGAAAAAAGGCTGTGAAGCCTACCTAGCACATGTGGTGGATACTAGGCAGGCTAAGCCAAACCTGAGTAATATACCCACAGTGACAGACTTCCCAGAGGTATTTCCTGAAGAATTGCCTGGTTTGCCACCAGAAAGGGAAGTTGAATTTGCTATTGAGACACTGACGGGTACAGCACCTATTTCCATTGCTCCTTATAGGATGGCACCCACTGAATTGAGGGAGTTGAAAACTCAGTTGCAAGAGTTGCTTGATAAGGGGTTCATACGCCCCAGTGTGTCACCATGGGGAGCTCCAGTGCTGTTTGTGAAAAAGAAGGATGGGACTTTGAGGCTATGCATCGTTGCCCGGCAGTTGAATAAAGTGACTGTGAAGAACAAATATCCGTTGCCTAGAATTGATGATCTGTTTGATCAGTTGAAGGGAGCAGGAGTATTTTCTAAGATTGATCTCAGATCAGGGTATCATCAGTTGAGAGTGAAGGATGTAGATGTGCCCAAGACTGCATTCAGGACCCGATACGGGCATTATGAGTTTCTGGTGATGCCCTTTGGCCTAACAAATGCACCAGCGGCATTTATGGACCTTATGAATCATATCTTCCATCCATACTTAGATCGATTCGTAGTGGTCTTTATTGATGATATTTTGGTGTATTCCAAGACCAGTGAAGAATATGATGAGCATTTGAGGATTGTTCTGCAAACCTTGAAGGAAAAGAAGCTGTATGCTAAGTTGTCCAAGTGTGACTTTTGGCTGAATGAGATTGCATTCCTTGGACACATAGTGTCAGCTGATGGGATTAGGGTGGATCCCAAGAAAATAGAAGCAGTGATGGAATGGAAGCCTCCCAGGAATACAACTGAGGTCAGAAGCTTCTTGGGGCTAGCTGGGTATTACAGAAGATTTGTGAAGGGATTTTCCCTAATAGCTGCTCCAATGACCAAGTTATTACACAAGAATGTCAGATTTGACTGGAATGACAAGTGTCAGACCAGTTTTGAGAAGTTGAAGGCTATGTTGACAGAGGCACCAGTGTTAACACAGCCGGTGTCAGGAAAGGACTTCGTGGTCTACAGTGATGCCTCACATAATGGGTTAGGGTGTGTATTGATGCAAGAGGGGAAGGTGGTCGCTTATGCTTCCAGACAGCTAAGACCACATGAACAGAACTACCCTACCCATGATCTAGAGCTTGCAGCAATTATCTTCGCACTGAAGATATGGAGGCATTACTTGTATGGTGAAAAGTGCTACATTTACACAGACCACAAGAGTCTCAAATATTTGCCAACCCAGAAGGAGCTCAACCTTAGACAGAGGCGATGGATTGAATTCTTGAAGGACTATGATTGTGTAATTGACTACCATCCTGGGAAGGCAAATGTAGTTGCTGATGCTTTGAGCAGAAAGTCCATCACAGCTTTGAGATCATTGAATGCCCGTCTCACTTTGATTCGAGATGGAGCTATTTTGGCTGAGTTTAGTGAGGCCAAACCTGCTACAGCAGATTTTAGATGGGCAGAAGGTAGATGAGAAGCTAATGGCTATTATGAGCAAAATCTCAGAGGGAAAAGCAACTGACTATGAGGTGAAAGCAGATGGGTGTCTGTATTACAAAGGAAGACTGTGTGTACCAGATGATGGGGAATTGAAGGCCAGTATTCTAAAAGAGGCACACACCAGTATATATGCTATGCACCCAGGAAGTACAAAGATGTATCATGATCTGAAGCTTCAGTATTGGTGGCCTGGTATGAAGAAGGACATAGCTGACTATGTGACTAAATGCTTGACATATCAGCAAGTCAAGGCAGAACATCAAGTTCCATCACGTTTGCTACAGCCTATATGCATACCTGAATGGAAATGGGATCGGGTCACCATGGATTTTGTAAGTGGTCTACCTCTCACCCAGAAGAAACATGATGCAGCATGGGTGATAGTGGACAGATTGACGGTCGACACTTTCTCGCCGATTAGGACTGACTACTCACTGGAGAAGTTAGCAGAATTGTATATCAGTGAGATAGTTAGACTGCATGGAATTCCACTTTCCATCATATCTGATCGAGACCCAAGGTTTACATCGAGATTCTGGAAGAAGTTGCATGAGTCCTTGGGTACACAACTCCACTTCAGCACAGCTTTCCATCCTCAGACGGATGGGCAGTCTGAAAGAGTAATCCAGGTAAACAATTGAAACCAATTAGATAAATACACATATTGAACTGAAATGATAACAATAACATGAAAAATATGTCAGGTCCTTGAGGATATGCTGAGGAGTTGTGTCATTGAGTTTGAGGGAAGTTGGGATAGATACCTCCCACTGGCAGAGTTTGCATACAACAATAGCTACCAAGCTAGCATTCAAATGGCCCCATATGAAGCACTGTATGGGAGAAAATGTAGAACTCCAGTGTGCTGGACTGAATTGGGCGAAGACAAACTGGTGGGGCCAGACCTGGTGAAACAGACTGAGGAGAAAGTAAAACAAATCAAAGCAAATCTGAAGGTTGCCTCTGACAAACAGAAATCTTATGCCTACCTGAAGAGAAAAGAAATAGAATATGTGGTTGGCGACAAAGTGTTCCTCAAGGTGTCACCGTGGAAGAAGGTATTGAGGTTTGGAAGAAAAGGTAAGTTGAGCCCTAGGTTCATTGGCCCATATGAAGTCATTGAACGTGTGGGTCCAGTGGCCTATAGGCTAGCTTTGCCACCAGAGCTGGATAAGATCCACAATGTGTTCCACGTGTCCATGCTCAGAAGATACCGCTCAGATCCTTCACATGTCATCTCCAGGGAAGAGATTGAAATACAACCGGATTTGACATATGAAGAAGAACCTCTATGGATCCTGGCTCGGGAAATAAAAGAATTGAGGAACAAGCAGATTCCACTGGTGAAAGTGCTTTGGAGGCACCACAACACCGAGGAGGCAACTTGGGAAAGTGAAGAGACGATGAGACAACAGTTCCCTCAACTGTTTGCATCAGCTAAATTTCGAGGACGAAATTTGAATTAGAGGGGAAGAGTTGTAACACCCTCCCGGTAGCAACTCCGTACATTCTACTGTTCCGGTGACCGGTGTCGGTCCGGACAGCTAGAACGTCCGGAAAAATATTTAAACTAAAGTTGGGAATCATAATTAACTCAAATATTAATAAGAAAAATTTAGTAAAAATTTTAGAAATAAAATACAACCAAGTTAAACGAGCCGGTGCCCTAGCGATGGGTAACCAGAGGGAAGTTGCGGTTCTCGCAACGAGGAGCCCTAGACCCGGGGGAAAAATTATAAAATAATTTTTGGGACTCCAGAGAAGGGTCATTGAGGTTCCTATGGCATTAGAATGCCAAGAAAATACCTAGAAAAAATTTTCAATCGGTACAGACAACTTTGACCCGTTAAGCCAAACGGAGGGCATTTTGGTCATTTCGCCTTCAGAGGTGATTTTTGACCGACTTGTCCAGTTGAGTAAACAATTATTATGATCTAAAATATGAATAAACATTACTAGAAATTAAATTGGAAATGAGTAGTGGAGAAAAGAAAAGAAAAATGAAATAAAAAGCAAATTATGACATATGATGATGTCATTTAATAAGCTACCACCAATCACATTTAAACAAACATTCAATTAACAAATAAAAAGAGATAAATATGGCCAAATAATTAAAGAAAGCAGCAGCCTTCTTCTTCCCCAAAATCAGCCGCACCATAGCCAAGGGAAAACCTCCATTTCTTTTCTTCATTCAAGCTTGAAAAGCTCTCTCACCTTAACTCAAAAGCCTTAAGTCCCTTCATTAAAATTGATCACTCAACCTTGCAACACCTTTTGGAAGCTAAGAAGAAGAAAGAAAGTGAAGTTTGAGTTGGGAAAAATCTGCCCTATTCAAGGTTAGTGCATATATGTAGTTAAAACTCATTAATTCCATGATTGAGGCTTGTAATGGATGAGAAATTGTGAAATAAATGAAACAAATTCATGTGTATGTCCACCATAGAATTCGGAAGCCCTAATAGAGGAATGGTTTTGATTGTTTTAATGGACTTAAAGTGAGCTAGAAATGGTGTTTAAGGTATGAATATGCATGGATGTTGAATTAGTGTGCTAATTGAGGTTTATGGGTAAATTGAGTTGGACATTAGGGTTTTGAGAAGTGAAACTTTGACTTGGCTTATGAAACTGTTAAAGAACACTCTAATAGTCAATTAGTGACCATTTGAGATGTGTTAACCATAAATTGGACTGAAAAATGGCTTGGCAAAGAGAATGACTATGCTGCCTAAAGACAGCAGAATGGGGACTGAGAATCTAGTCCAATTACACAGCCATAACTTTGGCTGTGTTGGTCCAATTGGTGTTTGGCCAATTGGACATGAAACTAGGCTTATAATGGCACATTTTTGCTGAAGAAACCATGCCCAAAAGACCAAAGCAAGAGGACCAAAACTTGGCCCCAATCCGGATACCCTGCAACTGATTCTGCAGAATGACCAAATGAACAGTAACTGTTCATTTGGCCATAACTCACTGTAGATTTGGTCAATTGACCTGAAATTTTTACAGCAACAAGTTAAGACATAGAAAAACAACTTTCATGAAGAAACCTACCCCAAATTATGGCCAGAACCAATTCAAAAATGCAATCACAGTCACTGTTCATGTTACTGTAGATATGGTCAATTCTGCAGATTGGCAATCCGGCCAGCTGTGGTTTTTGAGCCATATCTGGAGCTACAAAACTCCAAATGGAGTGATTCAAAAAAGGAAATTCAACTAGACAAAATAAGGAACAACTTTCATGTTTGTCATTTCTTCAAATTCCCACTGCAACAGTGTTTAATGGAACAGTAAACATATGCTTCAAAAACTGAAATTTTCTGCCCTCTTGGTTTTAAGTTAGAAATGGTAAATGTGACCAATCCCAACAAGTGTAAACAGAAAAATGTGGTATGTTGGGAGTGCCAAAACCAATATACCTAATTTCTACCTAAAAGTCAACATTTTAGTTGACCAAAGAGGTGAATAGTGACACCGAAACTTGAAATTCAAAGATTGAAGAATTTTAAAGTATCGAATGTCCTAGTATACCTAACAAGATTGGTTTGGATAGTTTGGCATGCCAATAGGGTTGATTAGCGATCGCACATGGCGATATGCCATTCAGTGATTTCATGGCTTTTAGTCATTCGACTTTGTATTGAGACTTGGCCTTGTGCTCGATATTATTCTGACTTGTTAGCTGTTACATTTGCCTGGGAGATGCATATGTGACGGATGGTGTATCGCCGAGGTACTAGGTACCCGGTGCGGTTACCGTTATCGATCCGATCGTCTAGTGTAGGTTACTTGGGGCAACCAAATGAATAAAAGTGAACAAAGTTAATGAAAAAATGAATATACCAACACCAAACAAAGAAAGCATACACATTCTATACACATTTATTTTCTTGCTATTTTCTTTTATTATATTATTGCACCACTAAGCATTATTGCTTAGCGCGTTGCTTTTGCCACGCGTAGGTACTGGAGATCCCGATCGTGAGCCCAGTAGACCACAGACTGGGTGAGTCCATCCTGCAGTTCTGCACAGTGTCCTTGTCACCTCAACTTCTGCAGTGCATTGGTAGGACACTAGGTGTCATTTTGATATTTTGTAGCAACTTTTTACTTTCTCATATGTATTTGAACTTATGTAATATATTTTGATGTTCATGTAAATAATGAAAGTTATGACTATGAATGCAAAATTTGAGCATTTATTTATTGCTTGTATATGAGTATTATGAGAAATGGATGTTTGAGAAATGACAAGGTTATTGAGAACTGAAATTGAGAAATATTGTTGAGATTTTGGATATTGGAGTTTGAGATGATGGAATACAAATATTGGAAGTGTTTTTAACAGGTTCCGAAGACCTGTTTTCTCCATTTTTAGCCGGTACTCCGCCGGATTTTCTTTAAAATTTTCGGAACCTCAAATAAATAATACTTTTGATAAATGGCTAAAATAAATTATATTTCATAAATTATATTCACAAGCATGATATAAATTAATTAAGGTATATTAGAATGTGCCGGTACACCGTGTGGCATTACTTACTCGGGTATACTGTACACGGGTAAGGGGTGTCACACTTACCTAGTCTAGTTCCATTAAAGAGATTAGTTTCTTCATAAACATGTTAGAATCCCTTTTTGCCTATCTAGATACATTCATTCCTCTATCCCGTGGAGTTCAATTATTAACTTACTAGAATTTAGTTATAGTGCTAAGTTTCACAATTTAAAGACCAAAAATTTTTCAAAAATTTTCAAAAATTTTAATACATAAGAATAATGTAGTTGAATTTAAACAATGTAATGATGTGCATGTAATGATATGCAAATGTAATGATAAGCAATGCACTTGTATCCCCCCCAAACTCAAACCGAACACTGTCCTCAATGTTAAAATAATATGCAAAATCAGAGAAAATGTACAAAGATTATAAGGAAGCATATTATTTATTAAGCATGAAAAAGCTTGGACCTATGATTGCAATCTAGGACTAAGGTATTCAAGATTTTACAATAAAGAACCTATCCTATAGTCCTAGGTCTAAAAGGTTTCTGATGATAATAATGGTGATGCTGGTGATGCTGGCTCCTCTTCATCGAGCCTCTCCATTAGCATATCCAACTTGTTGTGGGCTTCTTGGAGGCTGTCCTCGATTCCTCGCATCCTGTTGTTGATTGTGGTCTCCATGTGCTGTAGGTATGCGAGTACCGAATCTGTTGGTGGTGGTGTGTATAGAGGCACTCAATCAAGGGACTCCTGAAACATTGGCTCTTGGCTTTCTTCTTGAGGCTGCGAAGTCTCGCCAAGTCCTTTTCGTGCTTCGTTTCTCCAAGGGATGGCGTTTCCTTCGGCATCCAGCAGGTAGCATGTGTTTCCCACCTTCTTACATATCCCCATGGATATGCAGATAGTTTGATCTATTCTTGACGTTCCAGTGATAGAGCATAGCCTGTGATGTCCTGGAATGAAGCCAAAGTGGAGGGCAATGGTTGTGACAAGGCCTTCAAGCACGATGTGCCCGGTAGACTGATGACATAGGCGTCGAAGATGGTTGCACAAAAAGAAGCCAGTACTGCAACGCTGTCCGGTGACCATAAACCATAAGAAGAACAGCTCATTGGCGTTTACAAAGCCAAGGCTATCGCCACAGCCCATGATGGTGTGGGCGGCGAACCGATGCATATAGCGCAGGGCTAGACTTGTGATGCCCATGGATTTGGATTTCCTGGAGTTATACGGCTCCATGTTCGAGGCAATGGAACTCCAAAAACTGATATTATTGTAGAGCATGCGATTCTTAGGGATCTCTTGGTGGCAGGCACTGTTAAAGCCAAAGATGGCGTTGAACTCATCTATGTTCATTACCTGGTCGACACCAAGGAGGCGAAATTCAATCCTGCCCCTATCCTCCCTGTTGGTAGGCCATAAGGTGGCCTTGAAACTGCCCAAAAATTCTAGTGTGGTGTCCTTGTATATTGGAAATTGGAGTTGGGCGAACCTTGTCCACCCGATGCTATCAAGTAGCCCATTGATTTCATCCTGTAGCGTGATTTGCTCCAACAGCGGAAAATCCATGTATTTGGGGGAGCTTATTTTCTGGGCGTGAAGCCGGGTGCACATTTCCTTGTGGGCATTTTCATGGAATCCCCAAGGAATGGAGATTTTGGGTTGTGGAGCGGGTTGTGGCTGTGGTTGTGGTGGAGGATGGGCTTGTTGAGATGGTTGGGGAGTGGCTGCCCTTGTTCTTGGGCATTGGGGTGGAGGCTGAGGTCGAGAAGGTGAGGATTCTCCTCTTTGCCTCGAGGAAGAGCCGATTCTTCTTGCAGATCTCTTTGCAGGAGCCATGGATGAGTTTTTGGGAATATAAAAATAAATTTTAAGTGTGATTAAAACTATATTTTTATCAATATAAATAATTAAAAAAAACTATGAATTTATGATTGTTCCTCCAATTATTCCCCTCCTTTCCAGTTCATATGTGTGTGTGTGTTATAAAATAAAGTAAATAATTTTTAATGAATTAATAATATTTATAGGATTATAATTATAGAATTATTATATTCAACTCAACTTAACTCAACTCAGCTTTTAACCCCAAAAATTATTGGGGTCGGCCATATGGATTCTCTTTCTCCACTCTAAACGATTTTGGGTTAACTCCTCGGAAATGTGCAATGCTTTTAGGTCATATTATACTACTCTCCTCTAAGTCAGTTTAGGTCTACTCCTTCTTTTCTTTATATCCTCTAACCCAATGTGCTCTACTTGTCTAACTGGAGCCTCCGTATGTCTATGCTTCACATGATCAAACCACCTCAATCTCCATTCTCTCAACTTATCCTCAATTGGCACCACTCCTGCCTTTTCTCTAATACTCTCATTACGGACTTTATCTAGTCTAGTATAGCCACTCATCCACCTTAACATTCTCATTTCCACAACTCTTATCTTAGACACATACGATTCCTTTACTGCCCAACACTCACTACCATATAACATGGTCGATCGTATGGCTGTACAGTAAAATTTTTTTTTCAACTTATTGGGAATCTGACAATCACATAAAGCTCTCGTGGCACGTCTCCACTTCAACCATCCAGCTTTAATCTTATAACTAACATCCTCCTCACATCCCCCATCTACTTGAAGGATTGAGCTGAGATATTTAAAGTGATTACTTTGGGGCAATACCAGTCCATCTAAACTAACTCCTTCCCTATCACCATTTTAGCCTTCACTGAATTGGAATTGGGCCAATACCTGCCTATGGGTTTGGATATCCTTAGAGAAGAGAAAGATATCGTCTATATAAATTAAAGCATTATGTAGGATAGGTTCAAAAATCCTGATCATGGCCTTTTCGAAAAGAGATGGGGCCGTTTTGAGTCCAAATGGCATAACAGTCCATTGGTACTGGGCTGTAGGAATACAGAATGCCATCTTGGGCCTGTCTGTAGGGTGAATTCCTAATTGTCAAAAAACCACTTTGAGATCAAATTTGGAGAAGATATGGGCCTCATGCAGTTGAGAAAATAAGACATTTGTTTTTGGTAATGGGAATTTATCATTTTAAAGGAAATGATTGAGAGTTCTGTAATCTATGACCAGTCTCTTCTTATTTCTGAGCTTTTCAACTCTCTTCTCAACATAGAATGCTTGACAAGCCCATGGGGAGCTCGTGGGCTCAATAAGGCCTTGTCTAAGAAGCTGTCTACATTGTTCATGGGCTAGAGCCAAGTCTAGAGAAGTCATGCCAGGATGTGAGGCTTTTATTGGGTTAATATTTTCATTACTTGAATGGGAGATGGATAAAAAAATCCTCATTCTTCCATAGTGGATGTGGATGTAAGAAATCAGCATGAGAGTCTGCACAAGAATGAAGGAGTAATTCCTTTTGATCCTAAAACTCAGGGGGAGCTTCTATCAAAGAGAAGAGTTTCGGGACTGTGGTGAAAGGCTTGAAATGTCTCTTATACTTCAAACCAGTAGGTAGAATTCTCAAATGTTGTACTTGCTGATATATGTCAAATCCAATGAGAATGTCTTTATCAAGAAGATCATATTCGATAACCCTGGTCCATACAGTATAGTCAGGAAAAAACTGTATGCTAATAGGCCTTGGTCCATACAGTATAGTCAAGAACAAGCTGTATGCCAATAGGCCTCTTAGAAATTAGGCTAGTTCTGAAAACTTTTCCATCAGTGGCTTTGAAGTATTCTGAGTGTGGGATCCAGTCTTCTGGAGGTAGAATTGTAACGTCCTGAACTTCTGAGCTCTAAACAGTACTATTTTCAGTCCATGAATAGTACTATTCAAAGCCAATTTGAGGACAAAAAATAAAATAAAAATAAATTGAAATAAGCAGTATTAAAATCAAATTGCCATCGGGTTATGGAGTTAAATGTCATTATCGAAAAAGATGGACTGTGACCCGATAAGGGGCATTTTGGTCATTTGACATCTAGAGTTGACTTTTAACCTAAATATCCATTAAAATGAGTGACATTAAAATGTTGAAATTTCATTAAAAATGTGAAGTGTTTATGGAATTTATTTAAGGGACATAAAGGGGATTAAAAGATTTGATATAATTAAAATTAAATTAATTAATTCTAATTAAAAATTTTAACTAATTAAAATTAGACAACAAGTATAAAAAGGGACAAAAACAATTAAATGGATGAAAAAGCTTCATCTTCTTCCCTTGTTCTTCTTGGCCGAACCCCTCTCCTCATCCATTCCACTATTAACAACTTCTCCTGAGCTCAATTTTCCTTATATTCTCACCCCAAAATCCCTAGTTATTAACACTAAACCTTAATATTTCATCTTGGTGAAGAGTTTGGAAGCAAAAAGAAAAGGAGAAAGTGAAGATTGGGCAAGCTTAGAAGATTATCAAGTGAGGTTAGTGCAAATATTAGCATTTCTCTTCCTTCAAATCTTGATTTTAAGCTTGGTTATGAAAGGAATTGCATGAAAAATTGAGAAATATTGTATGTTTGAGTGAAGTTGAATTTCGGCCAGCTTGTATGGAAGGGGGAATTGATGTGTTTAGTTGAATTTAAACTTGCATCCTAGCCTAGATACGTTAAAATACATGATTGGTGTGTTGAATTGCAATTGGTTGCATGAAGTTGAGATTATGTAGTTAGGGTTTGAAGGGAAAATTTGGGGGTATAATGATATGATGCTCAATTGATGTTGTTGAGGTCAAATATTGACCATTTTATGTGAATTGGTTGAGTTTTGAAGTTGGTTGTTGGATTGAATTGAGCAATTGGAAGTGTTGTTTTTGTGCAGGGATTCCGGACCACTGAGTCTAGTGTGTTTATGTGGCCATAAGTAGAGCTACATAGCTCCAATTGGTGTGAGACTAATTGGAGATTAAACCTTAGAAATAATGCTAGAAATTGCATGAAGGAAGCTTTCCCAGAAACTGAACATAACTAGCCCTAAAATTGGCTTGAATTTGGATGTGGCATTCTGGACCTAAACAGAATGACCATTTGAATAGTGTTTGGTAATTTAGGCATAACTTACTCTAGGAAACTCCAAATGACCTAATTCTTGAACCCATAGAAACCTGAGACATAGGAGAACATTTTTCATGCAGGCCAGGAGAGCTAGTTTTGACCCTAACTCAACCAAATTATTAGGCAAATTTAGTCCAATAAATCTGCCTGGACCAAACCTGACCTGGAAATCTTGAATTTCAAGGTACTCGACCAGTTATGGCAAAAATGCCATAACTCAGCCTACAAAACTGCAATTGTAGTGATTCAAATCCAAAATCCTCATAAGACCTAAAAGTACAACTTTGATGTTTTGGCCAAAACCCATATCCTAAAGGAACTTAGGGAAATTGTTAGGACAAGTCAAGAATTCCAATCCTGGAATTCCTGCCCCTGGAGCAAATTGCCATTTAACACTCGGATAGTAATCAGACCATAACTTCCACTAAAAAATTCAGATTGAGGTGAATCAAATTGATCTGAAAACTTAAGAATTAGGGCTACAAATTTGGTTTAGAAACCTTACTCAAATTTTGAGTGTAAGAACCTTAAATGTGAATTGTAAAGACTGACCTGAACCTGAAATCCTGGAGGTACAGGGTTTACGAGTCTAGGTCAGTTAAATTGTCATAACTCACCCCACATAGCTTGAAATTTAGTGATTCTTGAACCTTTGCAACCATAGGAATAGGGAAACAACTCATATGAAGAACATTAAGCCAAAATATTACTGTAACTTGTCCAAATGGCTGGACAAATTTGAGTTCCAGAATCTGCCTTATTCTAGAACAGGAATTGATTAATGGACCAGTCCTAGTAAATTGACCATATCTTGAGCTACAAAACCTCAAATTAAATAATTCAAAAAGAAAATTAAAGTTAACACATAAAGGAACAACTTCCATGAAGGAAGAATGGTAAAAAAGAATATGCATCTTGACTAGATTGCTAGAGGAAGTTATGGCACAAAATTTGTAATTTATGAAAACTTTATAAATGACTTGGAATATGACATATACTTGACATGTATGGTTGGATAAACTCATAAATCATATGAATACCTATTTGGGACTTAGATTCCCATTATGAATGAAAGGAAAATGCTTTGAGCATGAATAGTATAATGAATAGTACATGAGTAAAATAGTGGAATAATGTAAATGCTTAAAAATAGTAATTGCCCTTGTATGCCTAGACCTTAGTGTCGGGTTGGATAGATTGGCATACTAATAGGGTTCTGATTTGCAGTACTGCTTATGGTTTTGTGCCATTCTGTTATTATGGCTTTTATGCCATTCTGTCTATTATGGCTTTTAGCCATTCTGTCACACTATGACATATATGGCTTTATGCTCAATTGCTATTATGGCTTTTTAGCCATTTTGTTGCATACCTGATTGACATTGTATGTCCCACGGTATGACGGTTCGAGGCACAGATGTGTCTAGTGCTAGTTTACCTGCTTATGTAGTCCAGTCAGACTGTCATAGGTTACTTGGGCATCAAAATTAAATGTTAAAAAAAATTAGTATAAAATAAATGAGTTTATTATTTTTATTTTTATTTAGTTTATTTTCTATTATTATTGCACCACTAAGCATTATGCTTAGCACGTGGATTTTTCCTCGCGTGGGTACTGGAGATAAAGATAAGGCCCATTAGACACCTGACTGAGATTGTTGGATCGGATTTGCATCAGTGTCAGATAGTGTCACCTCCTCATGAAGTACATTTTGGTAGGGTTCGCCAGATCATGGCAATGTAACTTTATACATTGTAAATATTTATTAATTTTATAATGTAAATTATGAACTTGTGTAATTAAATTTGTATCTGATGTAAATGAATAAATTTGTAAATTTGATGTATGATGAGAGTTTAAAATTGATATGGATGAATATGTAGATTTTATGAAAATGAATATGAATGAGATTTTAAATTTTGAGACAATTGACGTTGATGGAAATGAGGAATGTGATATTTGAAATTGTTTTAAGCAGGTGAATAGTATAACTCACCAAATATCCATAAAACAAGGAAAACTACGCCAGTTTCTCCACTAAACATAAATTGAACAATTGATTAAAATGGAAATAAAATTTAACATAGAATAAGATAAGATAAGATAAGATAAGGTGTTCCAGCACAGAGTGTGGTATCCCTTGCTCGGCTACACTGTAGATCGAGTAAGGTGTGTCACAAGAATAGTTGGATTCATCATGCTCTTGTAAGCACCAGTGTCGAGAAACCCAATGGCTGAAATGGGCCTTGAATACTTGCTAGGCAATATTTGTAATGAGACCAATGGTACAAGAGTAACATGTTGGGCTTGGGCCTGCTGAGCTAAATGGAGCAAAGGATATGGACTTTCTTGTTCTGGGTTAGAATCTGAATCTGAGATGAGTTGGAGATCATTCCATTCTGGCTCATATCCTTTAAGGGCAAAGACTATATCTTCATCTAGCTCATCTTGTTCTGAGAAGAGGGATTCTATATCATTGTCTTCAATAGAAAACTGACTGACTTACTGGATGTGTTGAATGAGCTTAGCAGCTTTATTGGGATTCTTAAGGCAGTTTTTTGCATAATGGCCTTTGTTTCTACAGATGTAACATCTATCACACTTATGATTAGGTTTCCCGCGTTTCTGTTTTTTGAAATATCTGATAGATCTCTTGCCTTTTATATTTGAAGAAGGTTTGGATGGGAAGAACTGGCAATGATGCTTCTTCTTTTTGGATTTGCAAACACAGTTCGTTTCTTTACATTTGGTAGAAAGATGAGATTTTTGACAGACATGTTTCAGAGTTTTGCTGTTGTCAATAATGTCTCGGAATAACTTTTGCTGGTCACACATTTTTTCTAAACAGGTCAGAATAATCTGATGAATTGCTCCAATGGAGATTGTATTAAGGTCTCTACGAATGGCCGTGAGGGAGCGATGCAACTCCTGCTGACGTTGCTTTGGGAGAGAAGTAATATAAGTGTGACGAAGGTTGACATCGTTGAATCCATTGAGAAGATAATAGCGCTGGATCATGCGCTGATAATGTTTTTCAATGTTAGCACTTTTTAGGGAACAATACTTCATGTCCTCTTATCGAAGTTGCTTATTGTAGAGAGAGGCATCTTCAAGGAACTCAGTAAAGACTGCATTAACAACTGCCAAAGGGGAAAAGTGATAGAATTGGGCAAGATGATAATCACCTAAGGAGGCGAACCAATCTTGCAATGTGCCAATTGCTTTGGAGACAAATTCTCGTAAGACTATATGGGAATCTGCATCATTTTTTAGCATCTGGACATCCATCCAGGCTTTAAATTTAGCAAGTCTTGCTCTCTATTTTGATGGAGGAATATCGTCAAGGGTGAACCATGGTCCAGAGGTTGGTTTTATGGATTGTTGAGTATTGGGATTCAGTGTCATCAGCAGGATGATGGATATGTGGAGTTCCTGATGCAGGTTCTACAGAAGGTTCAATGGTTCCTGTAGCTCCAGCGTGAGATCCTCCAGAAGGAGAAGTGTAACACCCTCCCGGTAACTACTCCGTACATCCTACTGTTTCGGTGACCGGTGTCGGTCCGGACAGCTAGAATGTCCGGAAAAATATTTAAACTAAAGTGAGGAACCATAATTAACTCAAATATTGATAAGAAAAATTTAGTAAAAATTTTAGAAATAAAATACAAACAAGTTAAACAAGCCGGTGCCCTAGCGATGGGTAACCAGAGGGAAGTTGCGGTTCTCGCAACGAGGAGCCCTAGACCTGGGGGAAAAATTATAAAATAATTTTTGGGACTCCAGAGAAGGGTTATTGAGGTTCCCATGGCATTAGAATGCCAAGAAAATACTTAGAAAAAAATTTTCAATCGGTACAGACAATTTTGACCCGTTAAGCCAAACGGAGGGCATTTTGGTCATTTCGCCTTCAGAGGTGATTTTTGGCCGACTTGTCCAGTTGAGTAAATAATTAATATGACATAAAATATGAATAAATATTACTAGAAATTAAATTGAAAATGAGTAGTGGAGGAAAGAAAAGAAAATGAAGAAAAAGGCTTAATTATGAAATAAGGTGATGTCATTAAAAAGCCACCACCAATCACCTTTAAACTACTATTTAAATAACTAATAAAAGAGGTAAATAAAGACCAAAGGAAAAGAAAAAAATGTGGGCAGCCCTTCTTCTCCTTCATGAAAACGTAACCCTCTCCTTTCCTCCCTCCATTGATGAGCTTGGCAAGCTCATGAAGCCCTAAACTCCCACCATATTTCCTCAAGTTCTCAACACAAAAATTTATTCTAGAAGCTTGCTAAGGTGTTTGGGAGCAAAAGGGAGAAGAGAAATTAAAGTTGGCAAGCTTGGAGATTCTTCAAGTTGAGGTTAGTGCATTTATATCTTAAAAACTCATTATTTTCATGGTTTGGGACTTGAAACTAGTAAGGATTGTGATTTAAATTAACAAAAACTTATGTGTATAACATCTTGAATTTTGGCTGCCCTAGCAATGGAATAGGGGGAAGTGTTTTGATGAGCTTAGAGTGGAATAGAAACCATGTTGAAGTGATAAACATATGAGCAAGGCATTGGTAGCTACTAAGATACATGGCATAAACCATGAATTTGAATTAGGGTTTAGAAAGGTGGAAATGTGACTTGGCTTAGGAAATTATTAGAGAGCATTTTAATGGTCAATTAGTGACCATTTTAGGTAATTTGACCAACAAATGGACAGAAAAATGAGATTGCAAAGTGAGGATTGCAGGCTGCCCTAGGGCAATGACATAGGACTGAAAATTCAGTCCCTTTGCACTGCCATAACTTGGGCTGTGTTAGTCCAATTGGTGTTTGGCTAATTGGACATGAAACTAGGCTTATAATGGCACATTTTTGCTGAAGAAACCATGCCCAAAAGACCAAAGCAAGAGGACCAAAACTTGGCCCCAAATCCGGATACCCTGCACTGATTCTGCAGAATTTGCCAAATGAATAGTAACTGTTCATTTGGCCATAAATCACTGTAGATTTGGTCAATTGACCTGAAATTTTTACAGCAACAAGTTAAGACATAGACAAAAAACTTTCATGAAGAAACCTACCCCAAATTATGACCAGAACCTAACCCAAATGGCAGTCACAGTTACTGTTTAAACCTGCAACTCTACAGATTTTCATTTGAGCAGTAATGTTTGGATAGCTATAACTCTCTCTAGAAAACTCGGATTTAGGCGATTCTTGAACCGATGGAAACCTAAGGCATGGTAGAACATTTCATATGAAGAAAGTTAGACCAAATTATGAACTTAACTTGGTCAAATTACTGACCAAAGTTGGACCAAAATCTGCCAAAACCCAAAATCTCAAAGAGCGAGACACGTGAACAGTAAACTTATTTTGGCCATAACTTGAGTTATAAAACTCCAAATGGAGTGATTCAAAAAAATAAATTCAACTAGACAAAATAAGGAACGTTTTCTATGAAGGAAGTTTTTTCAAATTCCAACAGTAAATCGACCAATGAAACAGTGCAACTTCGGAGCACCAAAACCGAAAATTGGCAATTTTGCCAAAATGACCTAAGCTTTGAGAAAGTGACCAAAACCAACAAGTTTTAAATGAAAAATGTAGTATGTTTGAAGTGCCAAAGTCAATGTACATATTTTCTATGCAAAAGTCAACATTTTAGTTGACTAATGAAGTGAATAGTGACATGAAAACTTGAAATAAGCTTGGAAATGGATTTGGTAATTAATTCCAACAAGTTTTAAATGCAAAATGTGGTACATTGGGAGTGTTAAAACTAATGCACCTATGATCTATGCAAAAGTCAACTTTTTGTTGACTATTGAAGTGAATAGTGACATAAAAACTTGAAATTCAAAAATTGAAGAATTCAAAAGTATCAAATGCCCTAGTAGGCCTAATGTGATTGGTTTGGATAGGTTGGCATGCCAATAGGGTTCTGATAGCAGTACTGCGTATGATGTATGGCTTCATTGCCATTCTGTGATGTGATAGCCTATGGCTATACTGATTATAATGTTTTACTTGGCTTTATGCCTTATTACTTATATGGCTTATTAGCCATTCTGTTTGCACACCGGGAGACACATTGTGACCGATGGTGTGACGGCCCGAGGTACCTGGTACCCAGTGCTAGTTTACCCATTTATCCAGTCCGGTCAATTTGTATAGGTTACTTGGGCATGGAAAAGTATAACTGTAATTGAACTGATTGTTAAAGAAAATACGAAAATTAAATATCAGAAATGATTACGATAGAATACAAAGAAACTCAAGATCATGAAGAAAATAAATAAACAAAATCCATGAAGAAGTTAATATCATAAAACGTAATTAGCCCTCGACTAAACATTAAGTTGGTAATTATTCAGTTCTTATGAACACAATGGCTAAGAAATTATGATTTTTATTTGCATATTATTTCTTTCTATTTTATTATTTGCACCACTAAGCTTTATGCTTAGCGCGTCGCTTTTGCAACGCGTAGGTACTGAAGATACTGATCGAGAGCCAGTAGACCACAGATTGGGTAAGTCCCTCCTGCAGTTCTGCATAGTGTCTGTGTCACCTCACTGTCTGCAGTGCATTGGTAGGACGCTAGATGTCATTTTGGTATTTTGTAATTGATTTTATTTTCTCATATGTATTTGAAACTTATGTAATGTATTTTGATATTCATGTAAATAATGAAAAGTGTGGTTGTAAATGGAAAAGTGAATGTTTATCTATGATTTATGCATGGTATCATATGAGATGGATGAATGAGAACTGAGATTGAACATTGTTGAGAATTTGATAAATGGAGTTGAGATGATGGAAAATGATCATAGGAAGTGTTTTTCACAGGTTCCGAAGAACTGTTTTCTCTATTTTTAGCCGGTACTCTGCCGGATTTTCTATAAAATTCTCGGAACCTCAAATAAATTATAATTTCGATAAATGGCTTAAATAAATTATATTTCACAAGTTATATTCAAAACTATGATAAAAATGAATTAAGATAAAATAGAGTGCTCGGCACACTGAGTGGCATAACTTGCTCGGCTACACTGTAGTCGGGTAAGGGGTGCAGCTCAATTGGTAAGAGGCGAAGCAAACCCGTGATGTGATATGGGTTCGAATCCTAGCTCTGCAGGGCAAAGGGATTGAACTCCACCAAAGCGGACAGTACCGATTTGAGTTGCATCACCGGCCTCTAGAGGGGTACGCCGGCAAGATGGCCACCCATAGAGGGGCTTGAGCTGGGGCCCACTAAGCCGGGGTGTGACAAGAAGGGCCTGTAGGATCTGCCATAAGTAAAGTAGTGAGATCTGTAATTTGATCTTCACTCTTTGACTGTGAAAAAAAGGATTCATCAGAATCATCACTTGAGGATGTATTTTCTACAGGAGTGGTGGAATGGATTAGAGTTGGTTGGATAGCCATGTGCAATGATGGTGGCTCAAAGGTCATAGGAGCTTATCCTTTACTAGGGTCTCTTGGTAATGATTCATCAGAGGAATAGAGACTGGGTTCTGGTCTATAAGGAGGTGGTTGTGGCTTAGGGAAGAAAGGTGATGGAAAATATGTAGGAGGAAGAGGTTTAGAAAAGGTAAATGGGGAGTAAGCTGGAGCTGGTGTGGCCATAAAAGGGTTTTGGTTTTTGTGAAAGAGAATGGATTGTAAGGTTGTGGATTAGGAGGATAAGAGGGTTTCTGCATATCAGCTTCAATCTAGGCTATTTGTTTTTTAAGATGTCGAATCTCGACTTCTTTCTGGTTGAATTCTAGCCTGAATTCCTTTGTTGAATCATAGCACAAAGATCTCTGTCAAAATGAGAAATCTTGGTCTGACTGTCCTTGTACATGGTTCGCACAAACAGAGAGAAGGAATCAATCTTCTTATCAATAGACTGTGTATGATTAAGCACTTTATCAATTTTTAAATCAAGACGTTGCAAAGTTTGATTCTCAGCAGTAGCATTTTTAGTTTGCCAATTGAGTACTTCTTCTGCTGGTGTCAAAGGAATTGGATGACCCTCAGGAGTGATCTTGGTAGACTTGATGAAAGGACGGGAAGCAATACCCATATCTTTATCTTGTTGAGGTACAAGAGGGGGAAAATCTGAGTCATATGATGTTGGAGAAAACATCATACAAGGTTGGACTAATGGTAAGGCAAGTGGGATTTCAACCGAGGGAGTAGGAGGAGAAGGAGGTGGAGGTGGATATTCTTCTTTACGTAGGATTTCAAGAGCTAGGTCATAAATGGGAAGTGGCTTCTTTGTTTGGGTTTCTTTATGTATGCCAATCCAGGGACCTGAGTCCGGATGATCATCATGCTGAGGATGAAAAGTCTTGCATGAAGACCTGTTTCGCTTTTTCAGCATCCTCCAATTTTTATCAAAAAGAGGATGATCATATTTATTTTTATAGTAGTTATCATTACAGTCATAGTCATCATCACAGTGGCCGGATCTTGGAAGATCCCAGGGGCAGTGACCATCAATCTTCATTTGGTATTCATAATGACTGTCTGCAGTAATTGAATGAATAGGATACCATTCTTCTTCCTTTTGAATTGGGCGGATCATCATAGATTGGAAAATAGGCAATGAGCCTGTAGAATGTCTTGCTACCTGAAAAGTAGTCTGAACTGAACCATTTGGTTGTCTTCTGAAAGAAGATTCTATAATTTGGATAGGCTGAGAGTTGGCATGGAGTTTTTCATAATTGGTTAGCCAGACTTTTGGGATGAGCTGTTCTAGCTCATTTCTGAGGATTTGTCTTGGAATCTGTATAATGGTTGGTTTGGTTTCAGTATCTGCGAGGATATGCAGGGCATCTGTAGAAGTAGAGGCTCGGGCTAGATCAATGGCATGATCTTGTAGCCGATAAATGATCTGATGGTGGAGAGTGGCCATCATAGAGGAGGTGACTTGTTCTGCTCTTGTGAGTTGGACTTGAACTTTTAGGGCGGTACAGAGATTTGGATCTCTAAGAGACATGTTGTAATTTGGAAAGAAGGTAACCACTACACTTCCAGCATGGAGGGTTGTGAGGCAGGTGCCAATTACAGCATGTTCATACTATAAAAATCTTGTATCAATTAGTGAGACTTTGGCAGTAACAGGTAACCCACGTCTTCCATGTAATGTGAGTATCAGTCTAACAGCACCAAAATGAAGGTGAGAATATCCTTCATTTCTCCATTTAGGAATCAAAGGAGGAGGTATCTCAAGAGTGACGTACTGTTCAGAAGAAGTAGCCTGAAAGCTACATTGATCCATTCTTGATGCCTGAACGTACTCTTTTGGTAGTGGCCTTCTGGAATGAATGAGAGATCTAATGCTTCGTGTGAAGGAGCCGGATCTCCTATAAATATTATAAGGACTGAGAGGAGGAAGGAGAGATTCTCCTATCTGTGCATCTTCTGGAAGGGTTGAAAATTCTACTAAATTATCTATTCTTGAGGACAAAGTTCTTCTGAGAGGAGACGAAAAGGAAAGAGAAGAAGTAAGGTTTACTATGTATGAAGGAGTGGGTTGTTGAACTACAGTTTCTACAGAAGGAGTAGGTGTTTGACAACTTATAGTGAAACGAGTTCTTTTCTTACTCATCCGCGAAGTATATACTATTCCAAGTTACACAGGCTCTGATTCCAATAAGGAGCCGGGAGCCTCACACCATACATAGTATGTTTATACTCATACTCAATACCGCTTCCCTCTCTTAGGTACTCTTAGGCTGGGAGCCCTTTTGTGCTTTCATACTATGTATAGATAGAGGACCGTAGCTTACAGGATCAAAACAGATGCATTTCTGATACATATGATTCCATTATAAATTAATAATCTGTAAGAAAAATTAAAAATAAATTAATATTTTTTATGATAAATAACATCACTATTTATAATTATTATTGAGTGACATGTTTAATTTCATCTTTATATTTATTAAAGATATTTAATTTATTGTCAACTTTAATTTAAAAATTAAAATTTTTTACACTACTTTTTTTTTCAATTTCTTGATTTAAATAACAAATAAAAAATTTAATTTCTTATTTTTAGGCTAAATTTCTTAATTTTTTTAATTTAGTTTAAAAATTAAAAAGCTTAATTTCTTAATTTTCTTATTTTTAAGTAAAATTAAGATTAAATTAAAATTTCTAAATTAATTTAGACAAAAAATTTGAAAATGAATAAATTTAATTTCTTAATAAGTACATGATGAGATTAAGCATTAAGTCAATATTATTAATTCATAATTATTTTTTCTTACCTTAAATATTATTTATTTATTCATTTATTAATAAATGCCATTTTTTCATTGATATCAATTTTAGATAATCCTTTTAATTCTATCATTTATTTAATAATTTTAATATTTTTTCCATTAATTTTAGCAAACTTCATATTGATAAAAAAAAATATAATAATTGAGAAATGTATCTAATATTATTATCTTAATTTATAATTCTTTTTCTTTCTTTTTATTTATACTTGTAATTCAAATCTATTTCATCATTTTATCTCAAATTTAATGTCTAACAAATTAAAAAAAAAACTTAAATATTTAAGCATAAATATTTACAAATATTTACAAATAATATATGTGAAAGAAATCTAATTTTAGATTAAAAAAATAAATAATTGTAAAATAAGAATATATATATATATATAAGCACATAAATTAATTAAAATAATATTTCATTTGCTTTATTTTTATCAATTTGAGAATAATTACCAAAATTGATAAAAAAAATTAAAAGAATTAGCTAATATTAATAATATAAAAAAAATATGTGAATTATTTTTATAAATTAAATTATCTAATTAAACTAACTGCTAAAATTAAAATTAATATGAAAATTTGGGATCAAATTAATAAAATTAAAAAATTTAATTACCACTAAAAAAGTATAAAAGTTTAAAATTTTGCAGCTATTTAGCTTAATTTTTATTAATTTTGACATCTATTGTTAGTAAAATAAATTCAAAAATTTAAATTTTCACAGCATCGATGAACATTTTCACTAGTATATAACTAAGGTAATGTTGATATAAATGAATTCAACAAAATTTTATAAAATTTATTTATAAATCTAAAATTTTAATGTTTGGTTTAAATAAAAATTCATTTAAAATTTTTCATAATCAATTCCATAGAATTTATTATAGTTAAATTAAATTTCATCAAAATTGATAGAAGTTCATACTTAAATAATATGTATTTTATATATCATTTTATTTTATTTTATTTCAAATACAAGATTTATTTTATTTGAAATAAATTTCATATTTAATATAAAATATACCAAATAAAAAAATTAATTTGTAAATGAGTTCTGTTGTGAAAAATCACACCCACACAAAATCAAGAACACAAAATTTAACATGGTTCGGCGTAAGTTTACTCCACCAACAAATTCACTATCAATGAAAAATAATTACAATCATTAATTATTTTTCTCACCCTCAAAATCACTCAAATAAAACTTACGAAATTCAACACACCTCTCCACTTTGTGAGTTCTCTGCAATACGTTCCATATAATAGCCAACCAACTATTCATATATATAGGCCACTAAAACCTAGTCCTTTTATAACTCTAATTATTAAACTTAATAATTTAAATTCTACTAAACTTCCTAAACTAATTATACTTTTTAAATTAATTATACTTCCTAATTCTAATTGCATTTGGACTCTAACAATTTCCGCCTCCAAGTCAAATGGAATTAGTTTTCACAATTTCTGTAAAAGTCAATTTTCGCTTGGGTACTTCCTTGCACTCTTGATTGTTGATGTTGCCTCTTGCTTTCACTTGCATTCTTTCAATCAATGTGCTTCCTTCCAATTTGTAGAGATTCTTTGTATCAATCTTCTTATCTTTCATGATCACAAGAGCACATCGGCTAACTCTCATGACTCTACCATAAATCGAACACCCATAACCCAAAGAATCCAATTTACTTAAGGAAATTAAGTTCCTTTCAAATTTAGGAACGTATCTCACTTTATCGAACACTTTTACTTGATCACCATGCAACTTGATCTTCACTCTTCCAATACCTTCAACTTCCATTTTGTTCTCATTGGCTAGCTTCACTTTTTCTCCTTTTTTTTCTTCAATCATATCAAACCACTCATTCTTTGACCAAATAAGGAATGGGCAAGTAGAATCCATTAACGACTTATCTTGTAATGGATCTTTTGCCTTTTCCTTTTCACTATCCACATTCAAACATTCACTATCAATACCATCATCCATTGCAATTGCAGCAGTTTCTTCTTTTTCTTTTTTGTGACTCCTTTTAAATTGTTTAAACTCTACAAGATTTTCTTCATCTTCATACAATGGTATTGAATGTGGCCCTTCTCATAACAATAGTAGCATTTTCTATTTTCATGGTCTACTCGTGGTCTCAAACTCAATCTACTATTCCTGCTCCAATTATTTACACGTGAATTGCTTCTACCACGATTAGAACCAGTAGCAAAAGCTCCACCTTCATTACTACTACTTGTCTTCTTGAACTTATCATCATCCAAGATAACTATGGTAACCTCCTCTACATTCAAAGTTTCCTTCTCAACTGTTAGAGCTGTCACCAAGCTTTTATAAAAGTATAGGAGAGAGGTTAAAAGCAAGAGGGCTTTATCTTCTTCATTAACCTTCACACCAACACTAGCCAATTGGGTAATTAATTTATTAAAAATATTAAGGTTATCTCTCACATCATTACCTTTATCAATTCTGAGTTGGTATAACTCCTTCAAGTACAAGCGATTTGTGAGTGACTTTGACAAATACAGACTCTCCACTTTTTTTAACAAAACAACTGGTGAAGTCTCCTCAAAGACATTTGTACTTCACATCTGGGGCTAATGTCAATCTAATCGTACTCATAGCCCTTTGTTGAAGCTCCTCCCAACCATCATCTTTTATGGTCGCTGGTTGCTTCTTGTTCAATGCTTTGATTAATCCTTATTGCACAAGGACATCCTTCACGGTGCTTTGCTGCAAACTGAAATTATTTTTCCTATCGATTGACTCCACCTCAAATTTTGTGCTCACTATCTTTACCATCTCAAATCAGAGCTCTGATACCACTTGTTGTGAAAAATTACACACACACAAAATAAAGAACATAAAATTTAATGTGGTTCGGCATAAGCCTACTCCACCAACAAATTCATTATCAAGGAAAAATAATTACAATCACTAATTATTTTTCTCACCCTTAAAATCGCTCAAACAAAACTTACGAAATTCAATACACCTCTCCACTTTGTGAGCTCTCTGCAATACATTCCATATAATGGCCAACCAACTATTCATTTATATAGGCCACTAAAATCTAATCCTTTTAGGACTCTAATTATTAAACTTAATAATTTAAATTCTACTAAATTTCTTAAACTAATTATACTTTCTAAATTAATTATACTTCTTAATTCTAATTGGACTTGGATTCTAACAAGTTTTATCATGAAATTCATTTGTAAATGAATTCTATCATTCAAAAGAAATGAATTTTACTATAAAATTGAATCAAACAAGGTCTAAAATGCAGCTTCGAATTACCGCTCTAGTAATAGTAACTGAGATTTCTTCTTTTATTAATTTATCTTTAAATGCATCTAATATAAGTTTGAATTCATATAAAAATAAGCTTAAAAAATTATTAGATTAGATATTTATATTGTGATATGTAAATAATTAATTAAAATATATATATATATATATATATATATATATATATATATATATATATATATATATATAAGGTACACGAATATAAATACAAAAATTTAACCTAAGGATTGATAAATTTATTGTCATAAGAGATCAAGTTTACCTGTTATTTATTATGTTTTGCCAAGTGGCTACTACTGTACACGTGTCTCAATATGAGAATTGTTTGTCCCCCTATATTACATCCAAGACAAAAAAATTATTTATTGGAGACTCAAAATATTTACATTAATTTTCAATTATTAGCCACATATTTTAATTTTGAGCAATAAAATCTAAACAGATAAGATTAGATGCAATTATAGCGATAAAACTAATATTGAAAAAGTAAGGTAAATTATAATGCAGCTCATGAGTTTTTTTTTTTAAATTAAATAATTTAATCTATTATTTTTTATATTGTCCCGTCAAATTTTTCATTTAAATTATTGTCAATTTCAATAATACTAAAATTTCATTTATTATATTTTTAATGTAAATAATTAAGTTTTTAAGATTTTATTTTATTTTGATTCACAGAATTTTGGAGAAACGTATCATTGGAGCGTGAAGAAAACGGCAGGCATATCACATAAATCGATTAAAAAAAGGCAAAAAAGTGTTTTTATATTACCATTTTTAATCGGAAAATATATTTATTATACTATATATATTATATAATAAATCTAATATGTATTTACTTTTTAAATGTAAAATTTAAATCAAACGACTATTTTATTAATAAACTAAAACTCTGAAGACATAATTATTGTAAATTTAAATTATAATAAAAGTTATTTTGGTTATTTTAGTTATTTTTAAATTAATGATAATTTGGAAAAAATTAGTTGGAAAAATTAATTTATCTATATATATAAAATAGATAGGTTTTCTTTTAATTTTATTAATTTTATATTAATTTAAAAAATTGATAACAATTATAACTAGCTAATTAAAATTATAAATATATAATCCTCTTCTTTCTTAATACTTCCTTCTTTTATTTTTTTAATTTGAAATTAATTATTCACCGACTCAAAATGTTAAAAATCAAAATCTTGATATTTTAAAAGAGTTGATTTTCTTTAATTTGGATAATTAATAATCCACTAATTTTTAATTTTTTTTTTAAAAGGAGAAATGTCAACTTTAAATATATTTTTATTTCTAAATGGTTATTTGCTCAGTGCGATTAATTCAAGACATATGATTGTTAGTTTAACTTTTGGCGATGACTTTTTCTTTGTTTTAATTTTTTAACTAAGCGCTGACACTTTAATTGACATATTAAATTTTTCAATAAAGAACTCATCATTTGACTTGATTTTAAGTAAGTAATATGTTACGACCCAACCTATGGGCCGGACCGGCACTAGGACCTGGGCCAGCCTAAAGCCCCCGAGGCCCGTAGTAAGCCTAACTGTTCATTTAGCCAATTCTAAGGCCCATTTGGGCCCAATTTCAAGAAACCGAACGGACAGAGTCCGGCCATAAAATGGACTTTCCAACGGGGAGTTTTCGACTCACCCGACCTGTAAACACAATAAATACTCAATTGGGGAGCTCAGCTCACCCTCCACATACTCATCAGCATAAAAATAAATGGGAGCTCAGCTCCCTCATCCAATCCATCAAACATGCATAGAATATTAAGTTTACAGGTCCAAAATAATAATTTAGTTTACAGACCCAAATCAAATAAACATTTCTAACACATGCGGAAATTCTAAGATTTAACAAGTTTATACAAACATTAGTAATCGACCTGCGAGGGAGAAAGCAGGTTAACCTCAAAAATATCCTCCTGTGGCCTGGAAAAAAAATTTTGAACAGGAGTGAGCGTTCGACTCAGAGAGTAAAATATCAATTTTAACCATAATCTCTATAACTATCTAAAACTAATGCACCCTGTAGAGTGAAATGCAACATCAACAACATTTTCACATCATAACATCAAAAAGGTAATTTGGAGCACTCACGCACCCTGTAGCATCAATCATAATATATGGGAGCTGATCCCCTATACAACTCTCTTAAATCCAACCTGGTGCCAGCGAAGAACTCAAGCCGGACTTTCGCTTAATAAACCAAATCGGGGGTCCCAGCGAAGAACTCAAGCCGTGACTATCCCCCGAAGGATCGGGCCCCAGCGAAGAACTCAAGCCGTGACTACTCGTCCTATCCATAGTTCACACCACATCACACGCACGCCAACGCACGCACACTGCTCCAAATTACCACAACAACATCCATGGCACTTTAACAGTTATCAATGCAACATAAATCGTGCCTAGAGTTTAACTACATAAATATATGCATATAAGTGATGCATGGGTATGCTTGAACATATAATAATAGTGAAATTACAATTAAAATTAATATTTTACTCACAGACTTGATGATGGTCACTGAGGCGGCTGGGCGAAGGAAGAAGGCTGTCCCGGCTCACCTGACAATTTTATTACAATCATTTAATAAATTTGACTCAATACAAACAAAGAAAAAGACCAATACGTCCTAAGTCGTGCCGAAAATCCGGCAGAGTCTCCCCTATACCTAGGACCTACCCAACCTGCAAAAGGGCTCAAAACACACTTCTATATTCACAATCCATATGTCCACAACTCAATCACATCACACAGCCCCTCCTGGGCCCACCAAATCAATCATCCATCACAACATGTAAAATTTCAATTTAGTCCCTATAATTGACCATTTTTGCAAAAACTGCCCAAAGAAGCTCTAAAAAATTCTAAAACTTTTCCCCGCGGTCCTTAGCAATATTACTAGGCTATTACAAAAAGAATCATAATTTTCTAAGCTACCACGAATATTTTATGGATTTTTAATCCTATTTAAGCACTAGAAAATTACGAAAAAGCAAGGTTCGGGTTTACCTTTGCCGATTCCGACTTTGGGGACGCGCTCGGGACGTCTGACAATGGGGGGATAGCCAAAACCTCGATCCAATTCGGAGACTTTTCCGGTAACGGGTCTGTCTGGCCGGAAATTCACAGACCCGGACAACTGTCGAATTTCCGCGAATTGAGGATACCTACACGAAGCCCATAACACGGGGGTTAGTACATAAATTTTTCAGAATTTTCTAAGCTCATTTAATGCTCAGAAAAACACTGCGAAGTTCCGTGGGACCCATCGAAAAACGGTGTAGGAAAATTTTGAAATTTATGTCCCCGCGAAGCTCTCGACGTGTGGAGCGCTCTGGTACTCTAGGTTTTCTCGTGGGATTCACGGTTTTCGAGAAATCTAGCCCAGAAGTCGAAATGGGCTAAAAACTTCCCAAGCAAAAATTGGACAAACCGCTCGATGGATTCCGGCGTTCTTGGTGTCTATGGAAAGCTCTCGCCGAGTAGATGATTTTAGACACAAGACCCGGTCCAATTGGTGGCCAGATCGGCCGAATTTTGGCCGGGGAAGCCGAAACGCCGTGCGCGCAAAGGAGGGAGTTCGCGCGCGTTTTCTGGCCGTTTGGGGCGGCGGCCGGCTGGCTTGGGAGGCTGGGAGGTGGCGCCGGTCGGCTGGGGTGGCAGGGGGAGGTGGCTGGTCGGCGGCAGGGGCAGAAGGAGAGAGAAAAGAGAGAGAGAAGGAAGAGAGGTCGACGCACGCGGGGAAGGAAAGAAGAAAAAGGAAAAGGCCGGTCCGATTCGACTGGTCCGATCCGATCCGGTTCGATTCGGCCGATCCTATTTAAGATACAAAATTTTGAATTTTTACTCTGCCTCGGGACCGAAAACGAGTTCCAAAAATTCCGAAAAAATTCTAGAAAACTCAGAAAAATACGTAGACTCCAAATATATTTTTAGTTTTGCCACGTGGTCTTTAAATTAATTTTTAAAAATCATCAAAGTTTATATTTTCGGAAAATCGAACCCGATTTTTAAAATCCGAAAAATCTCAAAAAAAAAATTCCTAAAATTTAAATAAAATTAAAATACCAAAAATGCTCATAAAATTTAAAATTTTGGGGTGTTACATTCTTCCCCCCTTACAGAAAATTCGTCCTCGAATTTTTACACAAGGCAGAATAAAGCACATGATTATACATTGAACAAATAAGGGTACTTGCTACGCATGTCCCGTTCTGACTCCCAGGTGCACTCTTCCACTGACTGACTCCTCCACAAAACCTTAACCATAGGGATCTGTTTGGATCTCAGCTGTCTCACTTGGTAGTCCACTATGGCTACAAGCTGCTCCTCAAATGCCAAGTTCTCTTTTAGCTCTATCACATCCGGCTGTAGTACACGAGAAGGATCTGGAATGTATTTCCTGAGCATGGAGATGTGAAACATGGGATGAACGTGAGAAAGGTTGGGTGGTAGCTCCAACCGGTAGGCAACTGCTCCAACTCTATCCGTAACCTCAAAAGGTTCGATATACCGAGGTGCCAACTTGCCCTTCTTTCCAAATCTCATGACTCCCTTCATTGGAGAAACCTTCAGGAATACATAGTCGCCTACTGCAAACTCCACATCCCTTCGTGCAGGGTGCATAACTCTTACGCCATCTTGAATCTTTGTTTTCAATCGTTCCCTGATTAAGGGAACCATCTCTGATGTGTACTGCACTAGGTCTACATCATGCACCTTCGCTTCCCCCATTTCTGTCCAACACAAAGGAGACTTACACTTTCTTCCATATAGTGCCTCATAGGGTGCCATCCCTAAGCTGGAATGGTAACTGTTGTTGTAGGCAAACTCCACTAAAGCTAGCTGATCATCCCATTGACCTCCAAAATCCAAAACACTCATGCGAAGCTTGTCTTCCAGTGTTTGGATTGTCCTTTCGGACTGTCCGATGCATGCGAGGGTGGAAAGCCGCATCGAAGTTCAATCAGTGTGCCAAGTGCCTCCTGTAACTTTCTCCAAAACTGAGAAGTGAACCGGGGCCCTCTGTCGATATTATGGGCGGAACTCCATGCAATCGACTATTTCTCGAATGTAGAGCATCTTGTGCCCACGAATATGTAGTCTTCACAGGCAAGAAGTGAGCTGATTTGGTTAAGCGGTCTACAATTACCCATATGGAATCATATCCTCGCGTGGTACGAGGCAACCCAGTCACAAAATCCATGGTGATCATTTCCCACTTCCATTCTGGGATAGGGAGCTCCTGCAGCTTCCCAGACGGTCTCTGGTGTTCAAACTTCACCTTTTGACAAGTCAAGCACTTGGACACAAAGTCTGCTATGTTTCTCTTCATGCCATTCCACCAATAGCTATTCTTCACATCATGGTACATCTTGGTGGAGCCTGGGTGGACACTGTACAGTGTATAGTGTGCCTCTCGCATGATTTCGTCTTTGAGATTGTCCACATCGGGCACACATATCCTAGAACCTTGCACTAGGGCGCTATCATTGGCAAATCCAAACTCACCATCTTCACCTTGCTGTACTCTTTTCATGATCTTCATCAATTGTTGGTCTCTGTGCTGGGAAACTCTAACTCTGTCTCTCAAGTCTAGCCTCACTGAAAAATGAGCCAACAACACCCCCTCATCTGAAAGATCTAGGATTAAACCTTGATCCATCAACTCATGTACATCCTGAATCAATGGTCTCTTTTCTGCTGAAATGTGCGCTAAACTGCCAGAAGATTTTCTGCTCAAAGCATCTGCCACTACATTGGCTTTCCCAGGGTGGTACTGGATGGTTCAATCATAGTCTTTCAGAAGCTCCATCCATCTCCTCTGTCTCAAGTTTAAATCCCTCTGTTGGAAGATGTACTTCAAACTCTTGTGGTCGGTGTATATCTCGTACACTTCACCATACAGGTAGTGTCTCTAGATTTTTAGTGCAAAGATTACAGCCGCCATTTCCAAATCATGGGTGGGGTAGTTTTGCTCATGCCTCTTCAGCTGTCTTGAAGCATAAGCCACTACTTTTCCATTCTGCATCAAAACACACCCTAAGCCAACTCTGGAGGCGTCACAATACACGGTGTATCCTTCACCACTCATAGGTAGTGTTAACACAGGGGCGGTGGTTAGACACTCCTTAAGCTTCTGGAAGCTCTTCTCACAGCCACCTGTCCAAATGAATGGAACATTCTTCCTAGTCAACTTAGTTAGGGGAGCCGCTATCCTGGAGAAATCTTGCACAAAACGCCTATAGTAGCCAGCTAAACCCAGAAAACTTCGCACCTCAGTGACTGTTGTAGGCCTAGCCCAATCAGTTACAGCTTCAATTTTCTTGGGATCCACTTGAATACCTTCTCTTGAAACCACGTGTCCCAAGAATGAGATGCTTTCTAGCTAAAATTCACATTTTGAAAATTTGGCATATAGCTGGTGCTCCCTCAAAGTTTGCAACACCATCCTCAAGTGCCACACGTGTTCTTCCTCAGTCTGAGAGTATACCAAAATGTCATATATGAATACGATGACAAAACGGTCCAAAAATGGCTTGAACACCCTGTTCATCAAGTCCATGAAGGCTGCTGGTGCATTAGTGAGTCCAAAAGACATCACCAAGAACTCATAATGACCATATCTTGTTCTGAAAGCCGTTTTGGACACGTCCTCATTCCTGATTCTCAATTGATGGTAGCCTGATCGCAGGTCTATTTTGGAAAAGAATCTAGCCCCTTGGAGCTGATCAAACAGATCATCGATCCGAGGAAGTGGATACTTGTTCTTCACAGTCACCTTGTTCAGCTGTCTGTAGTCAATACATAACCTCAATGACCCATCCTTCTTTCTCACAAATAGCACCGGAGCACCCTAGGGTGAAGTGCTCGGACGTATAAAACCCTTATCCAAAAGCTCCTGTAGTTGCTCCTTTAGCTCTTTCAATTCTGCTGGTGCCATCCTGTAGGGTGGCATGGATATGGGAGTTGTACCCTGAACAACATCAATGTAGAACTCTATTTCCCTTTCTGGTGGCAACCCTGGAAGCTCCTCTGGGAAGACATCCATAAATTCTCTGACAACAGGAACATTTTCCATGCTGACACCTTTTACAGATGTATCTCTCACCAATGCCAAATACCCTTGGCATCCACGCCTCAACATTTTTCTAGCAATAATTGCTGACACCAAATTATATGGAGCCACGCTCCTGTCACCATCAAAGCTAAACTCTTCCACACCAGGTATGTGAAAATACACCTTTTTGTTCCTGCAGTCTAAAGTGGCATAATGAGTTGCCAACCAATCCATCCCCAAGATTACATCGAAATCCATCACTGGTAGAGGAACTAAGTCTGTGGGGAGGATCTTTCCATCCACTACTACTGGGCTACCCGGAAAAACCATATCTACATCTATGTTGTCACTAAGTGGGGTAGCTACCGACAAAGGACATTCTAAGGTTGTAGGGTTTCTACCCAATCTCATGGCAAACACAGGGGAGACAAATGAGTGCGTAGCACCCGGATCTATCAAAACACAAGCCTCATAAGAACAGACCAGAAGAATACCTGCCACAACTGCATTGGAAGCCTGAGCATCCTGGTGGGTCAGGGTGAAAACCCGAACTTGACCCCTACCCTGAGTGGCGTAACCACGATCTCGACTTCTACCTCTGACCGCCTCCAAATCCATGTCCCCTTGTCCTCGCCTGGCCATCGAATCGATTGCCTGCCATGTTGGAAGTACCCGGATACAACTGGCGAGGAACATTTGCAACAGAACCCTGTGACCCCATCTGTGGCTCACTGAAAATGGGGCATTCTCTAGCAAAGTGACCTGGTTGGCCACACCTGAAGCATACTCCTGATCCCATCAAACAAGGTCCTGAATGTCCTCTTCCACACTGTGCACAAGGTGCCAAGGAGGATCTGAACTGCACTTAATCGCTGCACTCGAATCGTGACCACCGCCTGGATCCGTACTCGGTGCGAATCCTCGAGGTTTGTGTCTAAAACCACTCTTCTTGTTCCTACTTTTTCCTCTGTAATTACTCTGGCCACCACTGTCCGGAGTACCCATGGAAGGGACACCTGAGTAACCCTCGCTCGCTTTTTTGCTCTCCATTGTCATCCGCAAAGATAGCTAATCTCTATCTGTCTGGCTCGATCAACTACCACATCAAAAGACTGATCAGACATCATGGCTAGGTTCGCATACCTCCTGTTAAGCCCCTTTAGGAATCTCTTCACCTTCATAGTTTCTGTAGCTACTGCTGCAGGGGCATATCTGCTCAATTCCAGAAATTCTGTAGCATATTCGTCTACAGACCTGCCATTCTGTCTTAAGGCCTCAAAGGCCCACTACTTCTGATCTCTGAAGCTTTCTGGCACAAACCGATTGATAAAAAGTTCCACAAACTGAGCCCATGTCAAACCCTCCATCCGGGGTAACACGTAGTCATTCATCCATTGTCTAGGCATAGGCCCCATGACGTGCTGCATACACTCTATCAGCCTTCTATCAGTCAATCAGACTCTGCTGTCTGCAGGAATCCAAAAACCGATATGCATCGTCTGACACATCATAAGTACCAGGCACCAACTTCTTAAAATTGATGATCTGTTTGTAAGATTCTCCTCTTGGTGCGGTGGACTGCTGCTGCTATAGAGGGTGGACCATATATTGTGCCATCATATAGATGGTTCTCTGCAACCCAGCGAGAGTAGCTGCCATGGGGTCCATGGGACCCTGTGTCATAAAGGACTGATCCTGTACTGGGGGTGGCTGCTCCTCTACTTGAGCAGCTCTAGGCCTCCTACCCCGCCTCCTCGGGGCAGGCGCCTCATCCTGTGCCGACACCTCGTCCGGCACATCTGGTTCTGGTGTAGTGGCAGCTCTCCTGCTTCTACGCATTTTCCTGAAATTCAGCAGCATTAGCCCACAAAATTCAAAACTGCACATTACATAGCTCTATAGACTCATGTTTACACACAATATATAAAGCAGAAACTAGAAGCAAAGATGACAATGCAAGACGAATATGGACCCTATTTTTCCGCATGTGACTCCTAGTAGACTCTTCCCAACACTTAGACAATTTTTTCCTAAGAATCTGGAGCCTAAGCTCTGATACCACATTTGTCACGACCCAACCTATGGGCCGGACCCAAGACTAGGACACAGGCCACCTAAAGCCCCCGAGGCCCGTAGTAAGCCTAACTGTTCATTTACCCAATTCTAAGGCCCATTTAGGCCCAATTTCAAGAAACCAAACGGACAGAGTCCGGCCATAAAATGGACTTTCCAACGGGGAGTTTTCGACTCACCCGACCTGTAAACACAATAAATACTCAATTGGGGAGCTCAGCTCACCCTCCACATACTCATCAGCATAAAAATAAATGGGAGCTCAGCTCCCTCATCCAATCCATCAAACATGCATAGAATATTAAGTTTACAGGTCCAAAATAATAATTTAGTTTACAGACCCAAATCAAATAAACATTTCTAACACATGCGGAAATTCTAAGATTTAACAAGTTTATACAAACATTAGTAATCGACCTGCGAGGGAGAAAGCAGGTTAACCTCAAAAATATCCTCCTGTGGCCTGGAAAAAATTTTTGAACAGGAGTGAGCGTTCGACTCAGAGAGTAAAATATCAATTTTAACCATAATCTCTATAACTATCTAAAACTAATGCACCCTGTAGAGTGAAATGCAACATCAACAACATTTTCACATCATAACATCAAAAAGGTAATTTGGAGCACTCACGCACCCTGTAGCATCAATCATAATATATGGGAGCTGATCCCCTATCTGACTCTCTTAAATCCAACACAGTGCGTGAAGAACTCAAGCGGACTTTCGCTTAATAAACCAAATCGGGGTCCCAGTGAAGAACTCAAGCCGTGACTACCCCAGTAGGATCGGGCCCCAGCGAAGAACTCAAGCCGTGACTACCCGTCCTATCCATAGTTCACACCACATCACACGCACGCCAACGCACGCACACTGCTCCAAATTACCACAACAACATCCATGGCACTTTAACAGTTATTAATGCAACATAAATTGTGCCTAGAGTTTAACTACATAAATATATGCATATAAGTGATGCATGGGCATGCTTGAACATATAATAATAGTGAAATTACAATTAAAATTAATATTTTACTCACAGACTTGTGATGGTCACCGAGTGGGCGGAGGAAGAAAGGCATCGGCTCACTGATAATTTTATTACAATCATTTAATAAATTTGACTCAATACAAACAAAGAAAAAGACCAATACGTCCTAAGTCGTGTCGAAAATCGTGAGTCTCCCCTATACCTAGGACCTACCCAACCTGCAAAAGGGCTCAAAACACACTTCTATATTCACAATCCATATGTCCACAACTCAATCACATCACACAGCCCCTCCTAGGCCCACCAAATCAATCATCCATCACAACATGTAAAATTTCAATTTAGTCCCTATAATTGACCATTTTTACAAAAACTACCCAAATAAGCTCTAAAAAATTCTAAAACTTTGCCCCGCGGTCCTTAGCAATATTACTAGGCTATTGCAAAAAGAATCATAATTTTCTAAGCTACCACGAATATTTTATGGATTTTTAATCCTATTTAAGCACTAGAAAATTACGAAAAAGCAAGGTTCGGGTTTACCTTTACCAATTCCGACTTTGGGGACGCGCTCGGGACGTCTGACAATGGGGGGATAGCCAAAACCTCGATCCAATTCGGAGACTTTTCCGGTAACGGGTCTGTCTGGCCGGAAATTCACAGACCCGGACAACTGTCGAATTTCCGCGAATTGAGGATACCTACACGAAGCCCATAACACGGGGGTTAGTACATAAATTTTTTAGAATTTTCTAAGCTCATTTAGTGCTCGGAAAAACACTGCGAAGTTCCGTGGGATCCACTGAAAAACGGTGTCGGAAAATTTTGAAATTTATATCCCCGCGAAGCTCTCGACGTGTGGAGCGCTCTGGTACTCTCGGTTTTCTCGTGGGATTCACGGTTTTCGAGAAATCTAGCCCAAAAGTCGAAATGGGCTAAAAACTTCCCGAGCAAAAATTGGACAAACCGCTCAATGGATTCCGGCGTTCTTGGTGTCTATGGAAAGCTCGTACGAGTAGATGATTTTAGACACAAGACCGATCCAATTGGTGGCGGATCGGCCGAATTTTGGCCGGAAGCGAAACGCCAGCGCGAGGAGGGAGTTCGCGCATTTTTGGCCGTTTAGGCGGCCGGGTGGTGGGGAGGCTGGGGCGGCCGGCCGTCGGCTAGGGTGGCGGGGAGTGGTGGCCGTGGCGAGGCGGGAGAGAGAAGAGAGAGAGAAGGAAGAGAGGTCGACGCGCGCGGGGAAGGAAAGAAGAAAAAGGAAAAGGCCGGTCCGATCCGGTCCAGTTCGATTCGGCCGGTTCGATTCAAGATACAAAATTTTGAATTTTTACTCTGCCTCGGGACCGAAAACGAGGTCCAAAAATTCCGAAAAAATTCCAGAAAACTCAAAAAAATACTTAGACTCCAAATATATTTTTAGTTTTGTCACGTGGTCTTTAAATTAATTTTTAAAAATCATCAAAGTTTATATTTTCGGAAAATCGAACCCGATTTTTAAAATCCGAAAAATCTCAAAAAAAATTCCTAAAATTTAAATAAAATTAAAATACCAAAAATGCTCATAAAATTTAAAATTTTGGGGTGTTACATAATATTACTTATTAATATATTTTTATACATAAAATCCATCATAGTTTTAATTAATATAATATTTATAAATTAATTAGATATATATATTTAAATGCAAGGAAACCTAACTCTTCGCCATTGATTTTTTTTTTTTAATAAAGTATTTTACCTAATGCAAATTATAAAAAGTAAAAAATTTTTAGGATTGTGACCTAAGACTATGCCAAAGTTTGGGGTCATAAATCTTAATTTGAATATATGAATTACATTAGATGCCCAAATCCAAATTTTAAGAAAAAAAATTTTGAATAGAAACAAGGGCCACAAATATAACTAAAATCAAATTATATATGCATTTTGCTATTTTTATAATTTCCGATAAATAATTATTTGGGTTAGTTAAAAAGTAGAACTTATAAATAATGATTTAAAAGTAATTTATTAATCTATATTTATTTTTTAAAATTTTATTTTTAAATTTGTTTAAAATCTTTTAAGTTTAACAGTAATCATGGCATTATTTTTTTTTATTTTTTTAAAAAGAAATTATTTACCTTATTATATAAAAATATCAACCCACTCCTCAACTCATTAAATTTGAGAGATTAAATTAAAATAGTTTTACTAATTTTTTTAAATCACTTATTTTTTTTTTAATAAAAGTGTCAGCTCATCGTCAACTAATTCGATTTAAAAGATTAAGTTATAGCAAGATTTATCAATTAATAAGTGATATATTTTTTTTTCTTCAATGAGGAAAATGAAAATAAACACTTCATTTATAATTCAAATTCTAAACATTTCTATTTTAGAATTAGCATAATTATTACTATCAAACCATCATTTTTTTTTTTTGTGGTTTTTACATTTTTCCAATATCAAGTTATTGAATTATTTTTGTTCGATATACCAAATTATCATATAAACATGCATTTTTTTATTTTTAATTTATTTATACTTTATTTTTAATTTTATTTATTGAATTCATTGTTGAATTTATTTAATATTTATGCAAAAATTTTTAGTTAAATATTTTAATAATAAAATTTAAATGATATAAAAGAGATTATCAAGTTTAGTATAGAACATATTCTATCCATTCTTTTAGAAATGATTATTGAAGTGATTGAAGAAATAAAAAATTAAAATATATATGAAATGAAACAAAATTAAAAATAAAATGTTATTATTATTTTTTATTTTTATTATGTATTGCTATTTCTAACCTTGTTAAGTGATATCAAACCTCATAAAGTCCATGTGGTCCCAGTATGATTTCGTCCTTTGCACAAAATGATAACTCTGCGGTAAGAGCTAGGCCTGACACGTCCCGCACAAGTAAAGCGTAGTGGGTTGGATCCGCGGACGGGATGATAAAGAGAATTTAATGTTCTGACTGAATAGGATATCCTTTTCAGTTCAAGATTTTTTCAGATGAAAAATCATATGATATGATAGATAAATATTATTTTTTATGTACTACGAAAATGTATATATATGCTTACACTTCTTTCAAAAATGGACATTCTAAGTGATAAAAGAAATTAAAATATAAATGAACTCAAATAAAATTAAAAATAAAAAATTATTGTCATTTTTTATTTTTATTGTGCATGATTTTCTGACCTTGTTATGACACATTTATTTTTATGGTGCATTATATATTTTTTTATATATATACAATTTATTTAGACATCCTGTATTCATGATCTTTTATATATATATATATATATATATATATATATATATATATATATATATATATTTTTTTTTTTTTTTTAAATTAAAAGTTATAAGATATAATAAATAAATATTATTTTTTTATGTAAAAGAAAATATGTATATATATGCTTACGCTTTGGTTATGGAAAACAATGCAATCAATCCCCAAGTTACTCTTCATAATTATTTGGGTAGATTTTAAATACCAAATTGCCCCTGATCCCTGCTCCACTCCTCGCAGCTTCCTTCTTCGAAAACGCAATTTTACCCATGTGTGTCAATGCATATTAATTTATTATTAAATAATTATTTGGGTTAGCTAAAAGGTAAAACTTATAAATAATGATTTAAAAGTAATTTATTAATCTATATTTATTTTTTTAGATTTTATTTTTAAATTTGTTTAAAATCTTTTAAGTTTAACAGTAATCATACATTATTTTTTTATTTTTTAAAAAGAAATTATTTACCTTTTTATATAAAAATATCAACCCCTCATCAATTCATTAAATTTGAGAGATTAAATTAAAATAATTTTACTAAATTTTTTATTTTTTTTAAATTATTTATTTTTTAATAAAATTATCGGTTCATCATCAACTAATTCGATTTAAAAGATTAAGTTATAACAAGATTTATCAACTAATAAGTGATTTTTTTTTTTCTTCAATGAGGTAAATGAAGATAAACACTTCATTTATAATTCAAATTCTAAACATTTCTATTTTAGAATTGGCATAATTATCACTATCAAACCATCATTTTTTTTTTTATTTTGTGGTTTTTATATTTTTACAATATCAAGTTATTGAATTATTTTTGTTCGATATACCAAATTATCATATAAATATGCATTTCTTCTTATTATTTTTAATTTATTTATACTTGATTTTTAATTTTTATTTATTGAATTCATTGTTGGGTTTATTTAATATTTATATAAAAATTATTATTCAAATATTTTAATAATAAAATTTAAATGATATAAAAGAGATCATCAATTTTAGTATAAAATATATTCTATCCATTCTTTTAGAAATGATTGTTGATGTAATAAAAGAAATAAAAAAATTAAAATATATATGAAATGAAAGAAAATTAAAAACAAAACATTATCGTCATTTTTTTTATTATATATTACTATTTCTGACCTTGTCATGACTTTTTTTTATTTTTATTATGCATTATATTTTTTTTATTATACATAATTTATTTATATATCATGTACTAATGATATTTTATAATTTTTCTAAATTAAAAATCATAAATATGATAGATAACTATTATTTTTTATGTACTAAGAAAATGTATATACATGCTTACTTTTAAAAATGGATATTCAAGAAATAAAAGAAATTAAAAATTAAAATATAAATAAATTCAAACAAAATTAAAAATAAAACATTATCATTATTGTTTCATTTTTATTATGCACTGCTATTTCTAACTTTGTCATAATTTTTTTATTTTTATTATGCATTATATTTTTTAGGATACACACAATTTATTTATATATAGTGTGCTCATGATCTTCTATATTTTTTTTTAAATTAAAAGTTATAAGATATAATACATAAATATTATTTTTTTTATGTACTAAAAAAATGTATATATATGCTTACACTTTTGTTATGGAAAACAATGTATTCAATCTCAAGTTACTCTTCATAATTATATGGGTAGATGATAAATACCAAATTGCCCCTGATCCCTGCTCCACTCCACGCAGCTCCCTTCTTCGAAAACACATTTTCACCCATGTATGTCAATGCATATTAATTTATTATTAAAAAATTAATATTGTTAACGTGGACCAACTTTAATTATAATAAATTAATATTTTTTATACTAAATAACATAACTTTTTATAATTATTATTTTGTTATATATTTAATTTCACTCTTATATTTATTAAAGATATTAATTTAGTTTATTGTCAACTTTTTACTTAGAAATTAAAATTTTTTAAGTTAAGTTTTTTTAGTAATTTCCTAATTTAGATAATAAATAAGAAGTTGAATTTTTATTTTTGAGTTAATTTTTTTTAATTTAATTTAAAATTAAAAAATTTAATTTTCAGACTAAATTACTATTAAATGAAAACTTTTAAACTAATTTAAATAAAAAATTAAAAATAATTAAATTAAATATATTAATAAGTACATGATGAAATTGAGCATTAAGCCAATATTAATAATTTATAATTATTTTTTCTTACCTTAAATATTATTTATTTATTCATTTATTGCCATTTTTTTCTTTTTAAATTTATAAATGAACTGTTTTTAGTCAAAATATGTTAACTAATAGAAATAAAAATGAGATGGCAATAGTCAAAATATGTAATACCTTTGCATATATATTTTATAATTATTGAAAATTAAGAATTTAAATTTTAATGATTTTAGGCATGATTTCACGATAAGCATGATTAAATTGAATAACAATAACACATGATTTAACAAATATTACTTTACTAAATAATTTCTAGGCTAAATGATAAAATAAAAAATTAAAATCTTATATCAATTATAATTTTAGGTAAAACTTTTAATTTTATCAATTTGATCTCGAATCTTTCTCACATTGTCTCTAATTATAACAATAAATTTAATTAAAAATAATTAAACTCAATTGACAAAAATAATTTAAATTTTTTTATTCATATTAATTTTACATATTCCTTTTAATTTTATTAATCTGTTTAATAATTTTAATATTTTTATTAATTTTAGTAAATTTTATATTGATAAAAAATATAATAATTAAACAATATATTTAATACTGTTATTTTAATTTTAATTTTTTTTTTCTGTTTTTAGTTATATTTTTAATTCAAATATTTCCCTTCATTTTATCTCAAAATAAGGCTTAACAAGTAAAAAAAAAAAAATCAAATATATATATATATAATCAAAAGAAATTTAATTATAACTTCCAAATATTAATTCATGTGGTGTTTTCTTCTTTATTGACGTACAGTGTGCTAATTGTTATTTTTCTAATTGGTTTTCTGTTGCAACAGTGTTATCAGACCAAAAGAAGAGTGCATTGTATGATATAGGGACACATGACCCTGACAAGGAAGAAGAGTCTCCCATGATTTCATTCCACCTATCCTTTTTTTTTTTTTTTTTTTTTTTTTTCAGAGCAGCATAAAAAATGACGAACTATTTTGTTTAAGCACTGCAATTAGATAATGCCTATATTGTGAGAGCTTTTATGATTTTTATTTTTTTCATGAATATATAAATTTGGGTCAATTATCTATGAAGGTCGAATTTGAGAGGCATGGCTCTTTAGTGCTAAAACAAGAGGATAATGATGTGGCTAAGATCTTGCTAGTCAGGCCAGGACCAAATATAGTCCATCACTGATTTGTCGCATCCAATTTTGGAATATATTTTTTTCTAAGTTTTCCTGTCTTAAGAGTTCAGACCATCCACTTCTTTCTTTTGAGGAGATGAAGAGACTTCTTTTTCCGAAGGCTATTGAAGAGAACAAGACAAAGGAGAAAATATATTAGATCTTCAATTGGGGGCCCGAGTAACATGTCATCTATGAATGCTCATGTCACGACCTGATTCTACAGGCTGAATGGCACTAGGACCTGAACCGATATAAAGTCACCGAGACCCATAGTAAGTTTTACTGTTCTCAAATCCATAACCAGAATTAAAATTAAGGCTCAATCTGTAAATAAAATAAAACCCGATAACTATTAGAAACTAAAGCTATGAGAGTCTAGCTCAATCTTTATACCATCATTTATAAACTATTTAAATATTGTAAAAAGAATTTTTCAATTATTAATATTAAAAATACATAATCCAATGCAGAATTCTAGTTATTAAATAGATAATTAAATAAATAAATAAATAGACACAAGAAATTATTAAACTAAGAAGTACAACCTCCGAAGGAAAAATACAGGTTAGACTTGAAGAAATAAACACGCCGAAGGAAAAATACAAGTTAGACTTGAAGAAATAAACACGCTCCTTCTGCAACCTGGGAAAAATATTTAAATAAGAGTGAGAATTCGACTCAAAGAGTTTAGATATTGATTATAAGTGCAATTTCTACAACTATCTAATACTATTGTAATCCTATCATGAGATGCACATCCAACACATAAAATAAATAATTTATTCATTTTTTGCATAAGAAGTTAATTTGGAGCTACTCACACACCCATTGTATCACATCAATATATATATATATGGGAGCTGATCCAATATACAACTTTCTTAATTAAATACCTACCAGCGAGGTCAACTCAAGCAGGACTTTCACTTAATAATCAAAGTGTGGGGTCAGCGAGATTAACTCAAAATTGTACTCATCCCGACTTATCCACAAAAAGGATTGGGTCCCAGCGAACCAAGCTCCAGCCATTCTACCCGTCCTACACATATCCATATCCACACTATACTCACGCCAACACATACACAGAGCTTTAAATTATCCTCAGGGTAGCAATCACAAATAAATAACAATAATTAAATATGTAGCAATCAAAATGCTCCTAATATATTAACTATACATTTGCATAATTAAATATTTATAAAATATATCAGCATGCCAGAGATATATAATTAATATTGAAATTGTAAAAATAATCAATATCCAACTCACAGATTAGTCGACTGAACTGCAGTTGGTCCGGCTAGAAGGACCCTTGCAAGAAAAACACAACATCAACAACACACAGAGCCTTAGGCCCACAATAACAATTATAATACCCATCCGGAGCCTACAAGAATCCTAATCTAGATCTAATTCTTCAAGCTTTAGCTTGGGTCCCTAACTCCTTTACAGTTTAAATAATTATTTTTAGTACTTCAAAAATTATAAAAATATTCATAGAGGTCCTCTACATTGTCCTTACATTAATTAAAGTTAATTTACTTAATTTTACTAAGCCATGAATGTTTTACAAATTTATCATCTAGCTTAACCAATGTAAAAATTATACAACTTAAGTTTAGGACTACCTTTGCAAATTCTGTTATCCGAAACGCATTCGAGATATTTGAAAATGCTGAGAACGACTATAATATTGACTGTATTTTTGGGAAGGGCATCGATGGGCTATCATCGATCCGATTATACCTAAATGAAATTCAAAAATTATTAATAATTATCATATAATTATATTTAATTTTCAAGCATCAAAAAGTCAAAAATCTCACTAAGTGATATAGACCGTCCGATGATTGCCTTTTTCAAACAGTGTCCGATAAGAGCGAGGTTGGTCCCATTTCGAAGGTTTCGCCACGCTGAATTCATTGGTGGTCTCAGATTTCCGATCCAACTATCTAATCACCGGAAAACTGACTGGAAAGCTTAAAAAGGACCCATTTTCTCTCTCCTCGGTTCTCTTTCCTCCGACCACTAAATCGAGCTTCGCTGGTTGAAAAAGAAAGCTGGCAACAAGGGGAAGCCAATGCCACCAAAATCGAGTTGAATGGTGGTCGGAAACGACCATAATCTTGCTCTAAAGTTCCAATTTGTATTTTCTCTCTCCTCTCTCTCTCTTTGAAATCAGCCTCCATTGCCGCCCTTTGCCGCCTTGCCCACTGCCGTTTAGGTTCGCTGGAGTGTGCTGGAGACTCACTGGTCTTCATCGTTAGTAGTGATGTCATTTACTAGTTGAAAAAGTGAAGAAAGGGAGAGAAGGAGTGGGTGAAACAGAGAGTTGCGTTAGGGGGGGGGGGGGGGGGGGGTTGGTGTTTGCATGGGTCTGTTTCAAAATTCTCTCTCATTTTTTTTTTTATTACTGCACTTCACGCTACCCAAGTTGCAGCAATTGTCACTTCCATCAACTTTTCAACTTTTTTTATTTTTTTTTATTTTATATATATATATATATTTATAATTATAATATAATATTTTTAACTTTTAAAATATATAATATTTTAGTAAAATAACTTTATTAAACCCCAATTTAAAATAATATTTAATTATTATTAATATTTAAAATAAACTCTTACTTAATAAATTAATTAAACATAATAATATTATTAATCATAATAGTAGTAACTATAATAAATTTAAAAAAAAAATGCTAAAACATAAAACTATAATGTAAATTCAATAATCAAAAAGATTAAATCCAAAACTTCATAATAATCTTATAAAATATATTAAAATAAAAAAATAATATTTAAATACTATATAAAAAATATAAAATTTATATTTTAAATTTTTTTTGTTATTACAATCTTTCCTATTTAAGAAAAATTCATTCCCGATTTTTTTAATAAATAGGGGATAAAGAAAAGAAGGTTATTGGGATAGGTGTGAGCATTTGCTCCTCCAGCTATGCAGAGATGGTTGAAACACTTTATTCTTCAAAGTCTTCATATGCTATAGATCACGTTCTACCGCTCTCTGACTCTGTTGTAGTGTCTTAACTGTCATCATCATTTCATAGCGAAACTCTTATCTTTATTACTCGTTGACCCTTTTCTAACATCTTTAGTACCTTCCATGCTTCCTCTACACTCTTGTGTAATAACTTGTAATATTAATCTTTATTCCATTCTATTACCAATCTCTGTGGTGCAAAGATGTGACTCATACTGTCTGGTTTACAAAGTCTCGTGAAGTTCCTTTTTGAAATAACTACTTTTACATGTACCTTACCTGACGTCATTACTAGTTTTGTTGGCTATTGAAACTTTAGTAAGACTTTCTTCATGCTAAAAGCACCAGTACTTCTTAATTCTATGAAATTGTGAACTTCCCACTTACTTTGTGCCACTAACAAAGTCCTTGTACCAAACATCACACATTCCTTACACCATCTATACACATCAAAGACTAAACTGGTCTCTCCTCTAACATGACAAAAGTTTATGCATTCTCAAGCCACCCAGTCAAAACGAATTATCATACCCTACTCCCTTTCTGGGAAGGGTGTTTGTTGACTTTTGCTTGAAACTTTTTACTGTCTGACGTATTTCCTGACACATTGGTACTTAGATCGAGGCTCGACTGCTCCTTTAACCTGCCATTTTACCATAACTTGTCCTAAATATCCCTTAGTGTCCCTCTCATACCATTCCTTTTTATCTTTTCTCACTTTGTGCCTTTTCTTTAAAGATATCCATCCCATTAATGTTAACTTTAACCTTTTTATTATTTCTTAATCCGAACTTGATTGCTAACTCCATTATTTCCAAAATTCTAACTCTGCGATTGGTTTCTACTTCTGCATACAGCATATAGTATCACACTCTAGCACTAACCTATAACTCATTTTATGAAACTTAGGCAATTCACCATGGATGATCCTTCTTATACGTCCCTCCTAACTTGACCTTTAAAATATTATCATTCCCTACTATCCTTTGTAGGGAATTGCTCTTCATGGTTAGATAGGTATTCTTGAACCTATAAGTTCCACCTAAACTAATGGGGCAATGGTGAACATGTGTTCTATCACAATCCCTGACAAGATACCTTATGCATTCCTTCTCTTTGATATAGACACATCTCTTGATCGTCCTTCATTCTTGACATTACGTACGCACTTACCATCATTTTTGCCTTAGGAGATTGTGTACGTATTAGTGCCCATCAAATTCTCAATTAATTGGGTCACCTTGACACAGCCTACACAGCCTTCCTTCTTAACACAATCTCCTAGAACCTAAACATGAGCTAATTTGGAAAGAAGGAAAAATCTTCTCCTACAATTTATAGTACACCATTGTTTAATAAATAATGTTTAGCTCATACCCTTAGTCTTCCATTTCAATTCCATCCTTTCTTTGCAATTATTGTACTTTATTATAAGATATAAGCTATACCCACCCTTTGTTGTATTGTTGTCCCATCCGACATATCATCTTGGAATTTACAATCCCTTTTTATTCTCCATTTGCCCTCCATATTTATTATTATTTGTCTAATGCTCCTTATACTTGGTTATATTCTGGAAGATAAAGCACTAACAGATTTTTCCAAAATTAACTCCAGTCTTATCAACAATCACTCCTCTAATCCATGTACTTCCTAATAACTTGTAATTACATCTATACCTATCTTATCCTATCCTATTCTCTACTAGTGCTTTGTTACATATTATCACACTATCATCCATATTTTCTCACAAAATTATCCTATTGGTCACATTGAAAATACTTGCCTAACTCCAATTATAGACTCTATGACTATTATCTCGCCATTCAGAATTCTAACATTAAGTCCTTGTGCCATAATCCCTCATTCTATTCTCTTATCATGCATATTTAAATCCATTAGGTTGACTTTTTTTCAATTTACAATATACTGACTTTGATTTTTTATCTGATAAGACAGTTCAAGTTATCACAACGCACTACTTTGGTCGTACACTTCATCTAACTTTTCTCATACTGTCAACAACCTAAAGGATTCTTATCCCATTGCCCCCTTATTCTACCTTGGGGATAGAAAATAAACAAAGTCTAATCCAGATCCTGCTCTAGGTTCAGGCTCCTAACACTGCATCAATTATGACCTACTTTGAGTTCTGCACTTCTGGGTTCCATACCTCGACAAACGTTTTCCCTAATGCCATTCTTTTTTAAGCTCTCTATCTTTACCTTTTTGTTCATCTTGTTTACCTTTCCTAGAATCGCATTTGGCCTCCTCTGTATCTTGACTGTACTCTTCCCAATCTTATCCTAATTTGGGCTTTTCAATTTGTTCTTTAGCCAACTCCTTTTTATCTTACCCAAAATTGAACTTTGACTATTTTATTCTTTAGCTCTATTATCTTTTTTAACATGACTGTCAGGTCAGAAACTTATATCCCTTAACTGTCTCTATCAAGTCATCAACACCCTGATGTTACTCAAAATTGGTCCTCTAACCACTTTAGCTAGTACTTCTACTGGCATTCAAGTTATCTCTCTTGCTGCATTTGATTCGACTATTTTATTTTTCCCTTTTGCACTTCTTCTATATATATACATATTTTATGATTTATCTATGCTAACTTTTGTCCTTATCCTTTCCTTTACTTAAAATATACTCATGTCCTAAGCAATAAGAAGCTAAGGAGGAACTCAGGGAATAGTAGTTGAACATTCACTGCGTAATCTCTATTCCTGCCCATTAGACTACAGATTATTCTCTACTACCTCAAGATAGAGATCTACTGTCACACCTTACCCCTCTGTAAGGCATAACATGATCCCGTAGAATACCTAATGAACTACCGAACTTCGCCTACAGATAATTCATTAAGTACACTACAAGGAATTTTTAAACTATTTTCTTGCATTTTGGAAATAGTGAGCATTTTGGTAGGAATTAAAATCATTTATTCAAAGCTTAAAAACTAGTAAAAATTTTTGTCCATTTTTATTTTTTCACAAATTTTATAAAAATTTCGGTAGAATGCCGTCTGTATTTGGAGAAAACAGTTCTTCAAAACCTGTAAAAACACTTCCAATAATTGTTTCCTCAACTCCCAATCCAAATCAGCTCAAAATTTTCAATTCAACATAACTCAAATCAATTCCATTTCATTCCACAGTTCAACCAACAATTTATCAACTTAAGATATTTCATAATTCCATCCACAGTGCATATAGTATGAAATTCACAAATATAAATCTTAATTTACAGAAGAAAATCCAAAAATAATATTATTACAATTTATTATACAATTGCTCAACTTTACATTGATACATAAAATATTACAATATTTACATCAAAATTAACTACAAGGGTATAAAATAATACCCGTACAAAAAGATCAGTGTGGTCCTCAATTCAATAGTAGCTCACTTTGCTGCTTTCTCCTTACTCTTATCTGCGACAGCAAAATAAGCTATCGCTGAGTATAAAAATACTTAGTAGTGCACAATAAAAATTTTAAATACAATACATAAATCATTCATTAACAAAACACAATTTAAATATTTTTCAATCACATTTCACAAATTATCAAAACTCATAATAACACAATTTAGTCAAATAATTTAATAAACACAGTGTTGCCAAGTCATACACAACTTAAGCCATGACACAAAATTTCCAATCAATGCCGTGTTGTACACCACAACAAAGCAATCTACAACCCCACTAATCGAAATCAATGAGGGAGGCGGCTAGCTAGCTAATGAGTACTCATCCGATCTACAACCTCAACTGGTAAACCAGAGAGGGAGGAAAATAATCGATCTCACCTCATAAATGGAGGAGGAATAACAAGGCACTGTCATGCTAAGTGTGAACACAAAATCAATTCAAAACAATTTAATCAAATAATTTGTGAGAAATCTGATCAATTTCCAAAGTCATATTTATGATCATAAAATGGCAACATAATACATAATTAATCACAGAAGTCAAATTTTTTAGAATAAAATATTTAAACAAGAATTATTGTGCACAGACCTGACGTGAGTCGCCTCTAGGCCTTGACTCAGTCTCTCAGAGCTTCCAAGTCTTTTGCAGCTTAAACACACAGTTTCACAGTGTTTCAGTACCATAACTTAGCACAAATCCAAAAATAAATTTAACTTCTGTAACACCCCTATTGGTATAGCCTGGTATATTTCACTGTTCCGGTGACCGGTGTCGGTCCGGACAATTATTGGGATTAGGGCCACACTTAAGACAATTAGAGAAGCCATAAACACAAATAATTAATAATGTTCAATTAGTTAAGTATAAACAAGAAAAACAGAACATAAGAAGTTAAACGAGCCGAGAGTCACAGCGATGGGTGACCTTCTCGGGAACGACTGCGAAGTCATTTTAAACTCAAATTTCGAACCATAAAAAGTGACACTGCGGTCCTTAGGACCCTTATGAACACAGTGGAAAAGAGAAAATCACGAAAAAGAACTGTTAAGCCAGTCAAATAATTAGGTCAGGGAGCCGGAAGAAAAATTGGATTATTTACAAACCGGGATGAACGGGTGAGGGGCAATTTGGTCAATTAACCCCGAGAGCTGACTCCTGACCTAACTGTCAAATAAAATCGGAGAAAAGAAAATTTCGGAATCGAGAATTAAATTAAAGAACTAATAGAAAAAAATAAATAAAAAAAAGAAAGAAGTTAGAAAAGTCAAAGTTGATGACATCACAAATGATGTCAAAATAAAAATTAATTTTTCCCAATAATTGACCAAGTCAAACGGCTAATTTAAGAGATAAATAACATAAAAAAACAAAAAGAAATTCATTTTGCTTCTTTCTTTCTCCTTATTGCCGATTCCTCTCTTTCTCTCATCTCTCTCATTTTCTTCCTCCACCATGAAAGCTTGTGTTAAGCTCTCACAACCATAAAAACCTCCATTAATTTCACAACTCCCTTAAGAAAAAAATTTCCCTTGAGCTTTGATTTGAAGATTGAAAAAAAAAAGATAAGGAAAATTGAAGGATTGAAGAAGTGGAAATTCACAAATTTAGGTAAGTCCATTTTCTCTTTTAAATTAAGTATTATGAATGGATATGAGGTTGAATAAGTGTGAATTGCATGGAAAATATGAAAAGAAAAACAATTGTTGAGGAACTATGTAGGAAATTGGACAGCTAGGGTTATGTTTGAAATGGATGTTTTGATGCAAACAATAAAGTTGTTAAGTGTAAATGAATGGATGAGTACCACATATACAATTAGAATTCAAGTAAATGCAAAAATTAGTAAGATTAGGGTTTGGAGGCCTAGGGTTTTGAGGCAAATTTTGGAGAAATGATTAAATGATGACTTTAGTCTATTATGAGATGAAAAATAGTCAATAATGACCAAAAGAGATGTGTGGAAATTGTGAAAATGAAAACCAAATTCGTAGGTCCAATGGTCATGCTGCTGGCAACATGACCAAACCCACTTTGAAGGACCAAAACTCAAATTTTACAAGCCCAATTGATATGCCACTAATTGGAGATGAAAATAGACATAAAATAGCACAATTTTCATTAAGGAACCATGGCCAAAAACTGACTAAAACTTGGTAAACAAATTGACCAAAGTGAAATGAGAGCAGGCTGCCACTGCACCAAACTGACCAAATGAACAGTAACTGTTCATTTGGTCATAACTCAAGTTAGGAAGGTCAAAATGACCTAAACTTTTACCAAAAATTAGATATGATATAGACCTAAAACTTTCATGAAGAACACCAACCCAAATTAGGCCATTAACCCATTCAAATTATTGAGCAAAGTTGAGTTTCCAAACCTGCGATTCTGCAGAATTCTATTTGAGCAGTAATGTTTGAAGGGCTATAACTCTCTCGAGGAAACTCGTATTTAGGTGATTCTTGAATCGATGGAAACCTAAGACATAGTAGAACATTTCGTGTGAAGAAAGTTAGACCAAATTATGAACTTAACTTGATCAAATTACTGAACAAATTTGGACCAAAAATCTGCCAAACCCAAAATACCAGTATGAATAGTGCACATGAACAGTAAATTTATTTTGGCTATAACTTGAGCTACAAAACTCCGATCGAGGTGATCCAAAAATGAGAATACACTTAAGACAATAAGGAACATTTTCTATGAAGGAAGTTTTATCAAATTCCAACAGTAGATCGACCAATGGAACAGTGCAACTTCGGAGCACCAAAACTGAAAATTGGCAATTTTGCCAAAATGACCTAAGCTTTGAGAAAATAACCAAAACCAACAAGTTTAATGATCAAAATGTGGTATGTGGGTGAAGTTGGAGTTCCCATACCTATTAAGCCTTAGAAAGTCAACTATTTGACTTGAATAGTGCAGTGAATAGTAACCCAAAACACAAAAATTTCGAGAATGTCGAATTTAACACGTTAGAACTAAGTAAATGTGAAGTTAAATTTATTTTGAATTTGTGTTAAGTTCTAGTACTGAAACATTGTAAAATTGTGTATTTCAGTTGAAAAGAATATCGGGAAGGAACCCGAGGAACAGAGTCGAGGCTAAGAGGCGACTCGCTTGAGGTTTGTGCACAACATCACCATGTTTTAAAGTTATTGATAAAGTGAATGAAATATGTATTTTACATTTGCTTCAAATTGTTAAAAATTTATTTGTGACATTATTTATGATGTTTTGACTTAAATTGTTGAAAGTTATTGTGTATATTTGAAATGAAAATGTTTAGCAAATTGTTAAGATAAGTTTTGAAACCACAGTATCATGACCATATATTTGAACACCTCACTAGCATGACTAGTGGGGGTAATTAGTTTCGAATTTTGATTCCTTCTCTGGAGAAGTGTTGAGGTGTGCCAGTAGAAGAGGATGTGAATGGATATCCATATATTTGAGCTAGCTAGCCTTGTGATATGATTTCTCTTTAGCCTCTGGCTATTGAGATTCTATTTGTTTCGAATGGCATGATCTAACTGTGGGTTTTATGAAATGTGTTTTAATACTTTGAAATGAACCTGATTTGCATTAAAATCTCATAATTTATGTTTTTGTGTTTAATGCTCATGTTTAGTCAAATTTTTGAATAAATGTGATTTAAGTTTTGCATAAAGATTATTTTAGTATGTTGTGCACCACTGAGTCCTAGTACTCAGCGATAGCTTATTCTTTGTCGCAGATCTGAGACTAGAAGAAGCAGATCGAAATTGAGGTGTGAGGAGCATCAGCTTAAAGTTTTCGGGTATAATTTATACCCCAATTGTAAATACTTCTTTTGATGTATATATTACACATAAATGTATGGACATGTAAAAATGGGTCTTGAGCAGCTTGTATAAAAATGGGTCTTGAGCAGCTTGTAATAAAATTTAGTTTGTATTTCTTTTGATGTGAATTTTGTAAGGATGTATATAAATTGTTTTGTCTCAAATGAAATGATTGTGGAATTGTTGAAATTGATAGAGTTTGATTGTGAAATTGAAGTTGTGGTTGAGAAAAATTTTTAGAAGTGCTTTTTACAGGTATTTGAAGAACGGTTTTCTCAAAATACAGAGGAAACTCTGTCAAAATTTTTATAAAATTTGTGGAAAAAATAAAATGGGCCAAAATTTCCAACTAGCTTTTCACTTAAGTACATGTTTTAAATACTTATTAGAAATGCTCACCACTTACCAAAAGTAAGAAATTGTTATAAAATCCCTTGTAGGGTGCTTAATGAGTTATCAGTAGGTAAAGTTCGGTAGTTCATTAAGTATTCTATGGGATCATGTTATGGCTTACAGAGGGGTAAGGTGTGACATGTTTTAGTGGTATCAGAGCAAATTTTTGAAGTATGTTTTAACCTATGAATTTGTGTCTTTTCTTGTTAAGTACAACTGCTCAATGTCCATAATTGTTACATACAGTGCATTACATCATGAATATGAACTAACAGAGGGAAATCTCCATGTGTTACTTGTTTAGGAGATACCCTAACTTCAGCCTGAAATGGAAGAAGGGGATCGCTTAGTTGAGCAGTTTGTTGAAGCTGAGGCACAAGGAGAAGCCCCAACTTTACCGAATGTTAGTGGGTCAGCAGCACCAGCCCCACAAATGCCGCAGTTCCCTGCACAGTTCGCACAGCAGATGGCGGTAATGTTTCAACAAATGGCTGGGGGTATGCCTGTTCAAGCTCCACCCCAACCACCTGTGGTACAACCACTGCCTCCAGCCAGACAATATGATAAACTACTGAAGTATGGGGCTGTAGAATTTAAGGGTACAGTGGACCCTTTAGAGGCAGAGCAATGGCTTGAAAGAATGGACAGAGTATTTAAGAAACTACATTGCCAAGATGAACTGAAGTTTGAGTACTCTGTGTCGCTACTGCAAGGGGATGCATATGATTGGTGGAAGACCATCCCCCACAGCTTGGCTGAACCACCAGTGTTGACCTGGGATGACTTCATCAGAGAATTTAGACAGAAATACATCCCAGATGCATATGTTGACCAGAAACTGCAAGAATTTTTGGGTCTGAAACAAGGAAATCGATCGGTGGCAGAGTATGAGAGGGAGTTCTCCCGCCTGAGTCACTATGCGGGGAGTCTCCTTACTACCAGCAAGGCAAGATGCAAGAGATTTGAGACGGGTTTGAAGCCCAGCATAAGGATGCAAGTTGTGGGATTTCGACACAGCAACTTCTCAGAGCTTATGTCTCAAGCACTTGAACTGGAGAGAATTGAATTAGAAGTAACCCCAAGGAAAGAAAAATCAGAAAAAGCTGAGAAATCAGAAAAAGACAAGGGGGAAAAATCAGTTGAACAGAGTTCTGGTGCTACCTCTGGAAAGAGAAAGAAGTTTAGTGGACCCAGCAGGGGTCGGGGTGGAAGATTTAGTAGAGGCAGATTTTCCGGACAGAGACCCCCTAGGTCTAGTCAGCAGTCGAGCAGGGGTTCACATTCTGCCCTCCCCTGTGAGACTTGTGGCAAGATTCATGAGGGGGAGTGTTATTGGGCCACTAGAGCCTGCTTTAACTGCGGAGGCAAGGGTCATTTAGCAAGAGACTGTACTAGTGCTCCGAGATATGGTCCAGCTCCTACTATTGCCGAGGGATCTATTCAGAGTCCTGCTCCCAGAGGTTCACAGTCTGTTGGCAGAGGAAGAGGCAGAGGTAGAGGCACTGCTTCAGGCAGTCAAGGTACAGTTGGTCAATCAGCATAAGGGAGTGCTTCAGCCAGAGTCTACACGATGAGACAGCGAGAAAAGGCTGAGACTTCTGATGTGGTAGCTGGTACATTCTCTATCTCTGATCAAGAAGTATTTGTATTGTTTGATCCGGGTTCAACCCATTCATATGTTAGTGCTAGCATAGTCAGTTCACTTGCTGTTCCATGTGTGCAAATGGGTTTTGAAGTGCTAGTAACTAGTCCGTTAGGACAAGAGGTCCGGGTCAACAAAATTTATAGAGACTGTCCTTTGGTGATCCAAGGACATGTTTTCCTGTCAGATTTGATTGAAATGCCCTTCAGAGAGTATGATATCATCTTGGGCATGGATTGGTTAGCCAGGCATCATGCCATGATTGACTGTAGACTGAAAACAGTCACTTTTGGTCTCCCTCTATACGGTGATGTGGTAATACATGGGGAGAGGCATTTATTGCCATCAAACATCATTTCGGCTGCATTAGCCAGAAGAATGATCAGAAAGGGGTGTGAAGCATACTTGGCACATGTAATAGACACCCAAGTGGGGAGTCCAGCACTAAGGGACATCCCTCGTATGTGATTTTCGGATGTATTTCTGATGAATTGCCGAGGATTATCTCGAGAAGAGAGGTGCGATTTGAAATTGATGTTATGCACAGTGTGGACCCAATCTCCATAACGCCATATAGAATGGCACTGCGAAATTAAAGAGTTGAAAGTCTGATTGCAAGAATTGCTTGACAAGGGCTTTATCCGCCCTAGTGTGTCACCTTGGGGAGCGCCGATATTGTTTGTAAAGAAGAAGGATGGCACTCTCCGGTTATGCATTGACTATCGGCAGTTGAATAAGGTGACAATAAAGAACAGATACCCATTGCCCCGTATTAATGACTTGTTTAATCAGTTGAGGGGTGCAGCTGTGTTCTCCAAAATTGACCTGAGATCAGGTTATTATCAGCTGAAAGTACAAGAACAGAGTATTCCTAAAACTGCCTTCAGAACCCGTTATGGCCATTATGAATTCTTAGTCATGCCATTCGGGTTAACTAATGCTCCGGCTGCTTTTATGGATCTGATGAACACTATTTTCAAACCATAACTCGACCAGTTTGTTGTGCTATTCATAGATGATATATTGGTCTATTCGAGGAATGCAGAAGAGCATGATAGACATCTGCGGATTGTACTACAGATTTTGAGAGAGAAACAGCTATATGCCAAATTGTCGAAGTGTGAATTTTGGCTGAAGGAGATATCCTTTTTGGGGCACATAGTATCAGCAGAGGGCATTAAGGTAGATCCAAGTAAGATTGAAGCTGTCCTTAATTGGAGGCCACCCAGAAATGTCACAGAAATTTGCAGTTTTCTGGGTTTAGCTGGATACTACCGTAGATTTGTGAAGGGAATCTCCATGTTGGCATCTCCATTGACCAAGCTGCTTAGAAAGAATGTGAAATTTCAGTGGACGAACAAATGCCAGCAAAGTTTTGATGAATTGAAGAGATGTTTGACTGAGGCTCCAGTCCTGACTTTACCTACTCCAGGTAAAGAATATACAGTATATAGTGATGCTTCTCACAATGGGTTAGGCTGTATATTGATGCAAGATTGAAATGTCATTGCCTATGCATCATGCCAGCTAAAACAGCATGAGAGGAACTATCCAACACATGATTTGGAGCTTGCAGCTATTGTGTTTGCTCTTAAGATCTGGAGGCATTATTTGTATGGGAAGAAGTGCTACATCTATACAGATCATAAGAGTTTGAAGTATTTAGGCACTCAGAAAGAGCTGAATTTGAGACAGAGGAGATGGTTAGAGTTGATAAAAGACTATGATTATCTGATAGACTATCAGCCAGGGAAAGCTAATGTTGTGGCTGACGCCCTAAGTCGCAAGACTATGGCAAGTCTACAAGTTACTCCTTTGTCTTTAGTACATGAGTTGAGATCATTACATGCCAGCTTAGAGATTAATGATGATGGGCAGACAGCAGTTGCATGGCATGTACAGCCAGTGTTGATTGATCATATTAGAATGGCTGCTCAGAATGATCAGAAGTATAAGAAGTTGATGGAAGAAGTCAGGCAGGGCAAGAAACCAGAATTCTCAATCAGAGATGATACCATCTTGCTACACGAGGCGTAATATGTGTTCCCAATGATGTTGATTTGAGGCAGATCATTTTGAAGGAAGCACATGAGTCTCCTTTTGTCATGCACCCTGGTGGCACAAAAATGTATAGAGGGCTAAAGGAGCATTACTGGTGGATGGGTATGAAAAGAGATATGGCAGAGTTTGTATCCAAATGCCTAACTTGTCAGCAAGTAAAGGCAGAGCATCAAGTACCTACTGGGTTGTTACATCCACTACCAGTACCAGAGTGGAAATGGGAGAGAATAACGATGGATTTTGTGATGGGACTTCCGAGGACACAGAAAAGTCATGACGCAGTTTGGGTCATTGTTGACAGACTGACTAAATCTGCTCATTTTCTTCCAGTTCGAATGGACTATAGTTTAGAAAGATTGGCTAAGTTATACATTGATGAGATTGTGAGACTACATGGAGTGCCAGTATCCATTGTGTCAGACAGAGATCCTAGGTTCACTTCTAGATTCTGGGGTAGTCTTCAGAGAGCCCTAGGAACTAGATTGAACTTCAGTACTGCATTCCACCCGCAGACAGATGGCCAGTCTGAGAGGGTAATTCAGATCTTGGAGGACATGCTACGGGCTTGTGTGATTGAGTTTGAGGGCATTTGGGATACACACTTGCCTTTGATTGAGTTTGCTTACAACAACAGCTACCAATCAAGCATTGGAATGCCTCCATATGAAGCTTTGTATGGCAAAAAGTGTAGAACCCCGTTGTGTTGGGATGACATGGGTGAAAGAAAGATGATTGGACCCGAAATTATTCAGCAAACTGAGGAGAAGATCAGGGTGATCAGAGGTCGACTTAAGACTGCATCAGATCGTCAGAAGTCCTACATTGATCTGAAGAGAAGAGATATTCAGTATGCAGTGGGTGACAGAGTTTTCCTCAAGGTTTCTCCTTGGAAGAGAATTATGAGATTCGGCAGAAAGGGGAAACTGAGTCCTCGTTTCATTGGGCCATATGAGGTTCTGGAAAGAGTGGGTCCTTTGGCATATCGGTTGGCACTACCTCCAGAGTTGGAGAAGATACATAATGTTTTCCATGTGTCTATGTTGAGGAGATATAGATCAGACCCATCTCATGTACTACCAGTAGAGGAAATTGAAGTGAATCCAGACCTCACATATGAAGAAGAACCCATAGAGATTCTGGCTTATGAGGTGAAACAGCTACGAAACAAGCAGATACCATTAGTAAAAGTGTTGTGGAACCATCATTCAGGCCAGGAGGCTACTTGGGAACGAGAGGAGGACATGAGGAGACAACATCCACAGCTGTTCAGAGATTGATACCAGGTAAAATTTCAAGACGAAATTTAATTAAGGGGGGGGGGGAGAATTGTAACACCCCTATTGATATAGCCTGGTATATTTCACTGTTCCGGTGACCGGTGTCGGTCCGGACAATCATTGGGATTAGGGCCACACTTAAGACAATTAGAGAAGCCATAAACACAAATAATTAATAATGTTTAATTAGTTAAGTATAAACAAGAAAAACATAACATAAGAAGTTAAACGAGCCGAGAGTCACAGCGATGGGTGACCTTCTCGGGAACGACTACGAAGTCGTTTTAAACTCAAATTTCGAACCGTAAAAAGTGACGCTGCGGTCCTTAGGACCCTTATGAACACAGTGGAAAAGAGAAAATCATGAAAAAGAATCATAAGCTACCAAATAATTAGGTCAGGGAGCCGAAAGAAAAATTGGATTATTTACAAACCGGGATGAACCGGTGAGGGGCAATTTGGTCAATTAACCCCGAGAGCTGACTCCTGACCTAACTATCAAATAAAATCGGAGAAAAGAAAATTTTGAAATCGAGAATTAAATTAAAGAACTAATAGAAAAAAATAAATAGAAAAAAAAAAAGAAGTTAGAAAAGTCAAAGTTGATGACATCACAAATGATGTCAAAATAAAAATTAATTTTGCCCAATAATTGATCAAGTCAAATGGCTAATTTAAGAGATAAATAACATAAAAAAACAAAAAGAAATTCATTTTGCTTCTTTCTTTCTCCTTATTGCCGGTTCCTCTCTTTCTCTCATCTCTCTCATTTTCTTCCTCCACCATGAATGCTTGTGTTAAGCTCTCACAACCATAAAAACCTCCATTAATTTCACAACTCCCTTAAGAAAAAAATTTCCCTTGAGCTTTGATTTGAAGATTGAAAAAAAAAAGATAAGGAAAATTGAAGGATTGAAGAAGTGGAAATTCACAAATTTAGGTAAGTCCATTTTCTCTTTTAAATTAAGTATTATGAATGGATATGAGGTTGAATAAGTGTGAATTGCATGGAAAATATGAAAAGAAAAACAATTGTTGAGGAACTATGTAGGAAATTGGATAGCTAGGGTTATGTTTGAAATGGATGTTTTGATGCAAACAATAAAGTTGTTAAGTGTAAATGAATGGATGAGTATCACATATACAATTAGAATTCAAGTAAATGCAAAAATTAGTAAGATTAGGGTTTGGAGGCCTAGGGTTTTGAGGCAAATTTTGGAGAAATGATTAAATGATGACTTTAGTCTATTATGAGATGAAAAATGGTCAATAATGACCAAAAGAGATGTATGGAAATTGTGAAAATGAAAACCAAATTCGTAAGTCAGCAGCATGACCAAACCCACTTTGAAGGACCAAAACTCAAATTTTACAAGCCCAATTGATATGCCACCAATTGGAGATGAAAATAGACATAAAATAGCACAATTAGGCCATTAACCCAAATTAGGCCATTAACCCATTCAAATTATTGAGCAAAGTTGAGTTTCCAAACCTGTGATTCTGCAGAATTCTATTTGAGCAGTAATGTTTGAAGGGCTATAACTCTCTCTAGGAAACTCGGATTTAGGTGATTCTTGAATCGATGGAAACCTAAGACATAGTAGAACATTTTGTTTGAAGAAAGTTAGACCAAATTATGAACTTAACTTGATCAAATTACTGAACAAAATTGGACCAAAAATCGCTGCACTCCAAAATACCAGTATGAGCGATTGACGTGAGCAAGAAACTTATTTTGGCTATAACATGAGCTATAAAACTCCGATTGAGGTGATCCAAAAATGAGAATACACTTAAGACAATAAGGAACATTTTCTATGAAGGAAGTTTTGTCAAATTCCAACAGTAGATCAACCAATGGAACAGTGCAACTTCGGAGCACCAAAACCGAAAATTGGCAATTTTGCCAAAATGACCTAAGCTTTGAGAAAATAACCAAAACCAATAAGTTTAATGATCAAAATGTGGTATGTGGGTGAAGTTAGAGTTCCCATACCTATTAAGCCTTAGAAAGTCAACTATTTGACTTGAATAGTGCAGTGAATAGTAACCAAAAACACAAAAATTTCGAGAACGTCGAATTTAACACGTTAGAACTAAGTAAATGTGAAGTTAAATTTATTTTGGATTTGTGTTAAGTTCTAGTACTGAAACATTGTAAAATTGTGTGTTTCAGTTGAAAAGAATATCGGGAAGGAACCCGAGGAACCGAGTCGAGGCTAAGAGGCGACTCGCTTGAGGTTTGTGCACAACATCACCATGTTTTAAAGTTATTGATAAAGTGAATGAAATATGTATTTTACATTTGCTTCGAATTGTTAAAAATTTATTTGTGACATTATTTATGATATTTTGACTTAAATTGTTGAAAGTTATTATGTATATTTGAAATGAAAATGTTTAGCAAATTGTTAAGATAAGTTTTGAAACCACAGTGTCATGACCATATATTTGAACACCTCACTAGCATGACTAGTGGGGGTAATTAGTTTCGAATTTTGATTCCTTCTCTGGAGAAGTGTTGAGGTGTGCCAGTAGAAGAGGATGTGAATGGATATCCATATATTTGAGCTAGCTAGCCTTGTGATATGATTTCTCTTTAGCCTCTGGCTATTGAGATTCTATTTGTTTCGAATGGCATGATCTAACTGTGGGTTTTATGAAATGTGTTTTGATACTTTGAAATGAACCTGATTTGCATTAAAATCTCATAATTTATGTTTTTGTGTTTAATGCTCATGTTTAGTCAAATTTTTGAATAAATGTGATTTAAGTTTTGCATAAAGATTATTTTAGTATGTTGTGCACCACTGAGTCCTAGTACTCAGCGATAGCTTCTATTGCTGTCGCAGATACAGAGACTAGAAGAGCAGCAGACTGAGCTGCTGAGGTGTGAGGAGCATCAGCTTAAAGTTTTCGGGTATAATTTATACCCCAATTGTAAATACTTCTTTTGATGTATATATTGCACATAAATGTATGGACATGTAAAAATGGGTCTTGAGCAGCTTGTACAAAAATTTGTATGAAGTTTGCAATAAAATTTAGTTTGTATTTCTTTTGATGTGAATTTTGTAAGGATGTATATAAATTGTTTTGTCTCAAATGAAATGATTGTGGAATTGTTGAAATTGATAGAGTTTGATTGTGAAATTGAAGTTGTGGTTGAGAAAAATTTTTAGAAGTGCTTTTTACAGGTATTTGAAGAACGGTTTTCTCAAAATACAGAGGAAACTCTGTCAAAATTTTTATAAAATTTGCGGAAAAAATAAAATGGGCCAAAATTTCCAACTAGCTTTTCACTTAAGTACATGTTTTAAATACTTATTAGAAATGCTCACCACTTACCAAAAGTAAGAAATTGTTATAAAATCCCTTGTAGGGTGCTTAATGAGTTATCGGTAGGTGAAGTTCGGCAGTTCATTAAGTATTCTACGGGATCATGTTATGCCTTACAGAGGGGTAAGGTGTGACAACTTCACTTTTACCTAGCTCTAATGTGCTAAACTCGACGTTCTTGAAATTTTTGTATTTCGGGTTACTATTTACTACACTATTCAAGTGAAATTGTTGACTTTCTAAGGCTTAATAGGTATAGAAATTCCAACTTCACCCACATACCACATTTTGGTCACCAAAGTTGTTGGTTTTGGTCATTTTCTCAAAACTTAGGTCTTTTAGGCAAAATTGCCAAATTTTCAGTTTTGGTGTCTAAGGTTGCACTGTTCCATTGGTCACTTTTTTGTTGGAATTTGACAAAACTTCCTTCATAGAAAATATTCCCTATTGTCTTAAGTTTATTCTCCTTTTTGAATCACTCCAATTGCAGTTTTGTAGCTCAAGTTATATCCAATTACGATTACTGTTCATGCTGCAGATTTTAGTTCTGGTAGATTATTGATCCAATTTTGTTCAGCAATTTGATCAAGTTAAGTCCATAATTTGGTCTAATTTTCTTCATATGAAATGTTCTACTATGCCTTAGGTTTTCATCGGTTCAAGAATCACCTAAATCGGAGTTTTCTAGAGAGAGTTATAGCCATTGAAACTTTACTGTTCATATGGTAAATCTGCAGTTCTGCAGATTCGGTGATTCAACTTTGCTCAGTAATTTGATTGGGTTAATGGCATAATTTGGATTTGTGTTCTTCATGAAAGTTTTAGGTATATATCTCATCTAACCACTGGTAAAATTTCAGGTCATTTTGACCTGCCTAACTCTAGTTATGACCAAATGAACAAATACTGTTCATTTGGTTAGTTTGTGCAGGGCAGCCTGCAATTTTCCAACTTTGGTCAATTTGTTCACTAGGTTTTAGTCACTTTTTGGGCATGCTTCCTAAATGAAAATTGTGTCATTTAGTGCCTATTTTCATTCCCAACTGGTCTCATACCAATTGGACTTGTAAAATTTCATTTTTGGTCCCTCAAAGTTAACTTGGTCATGCTCCACACTCCCTCTGAATTTGACTTTAATTCCAACACTTCTAACACACTTAATTAGGTCACAAATAACCATTTCTCACTTCACATTAGGTCAAAGACACCATTTACAAGTTTCTCACATTTTTTGTCTCTAACCCTAAGTGTCCCCAAAACCCTAACTTACTAACTTGTTGCATTTAACTAATTTAAAACATTTAATCATGATCATTCAACACCAATAAGCTCACATACACCTTTAAATTCACCAAGTTCATGCATACACATCCCCAAACCCTAGTTGACCGAAATTTAGGTTTGGTCCTTCAACAATTTATTTCATTTCATTTTTTCACAATTTCTAGTGTAATTCAACTACTTAATTATGAATTTAAACATAATATTAAAAACTAACCACTAACCTCTTTTGTTGAATTTTTTCCTCTTCAAATCTCCTTTCTTTTCTCTTCTTTTTGTTGTCAATAGTTTTATCAAGCTTCAAAAACAAAGTTTAATGAAGGAATTTATGAAATTTATGGTTATTTTTGGGGTTTAAGAAGCTTGAGAATAAGCTTCCATGGAGGTTTAACAATAGAGAGGGAGAGAGAAATGGGAGACGTCCACTTTGGGAAGAAGAAGGACTTTTGTTTATTTTTTTTTCTTTTCTTTTCTTTTATCTTTTTATGTCTTAGGAAGACCCAAAAATTCCAATTAAGCAAATATATTAAGTATCATTTTTATGGCATCATGCATGAGGTCAGGCATAATGTCATCACCTTTTGACTTTTCATTTTCTTTTTTTTTTCTATTTATTTTTTTATTAATTCTTTAATTTAATTCTCGATTCTGAAATTTTCTTTTCTCCGATTTTATTTGACAGTTAGGTCAGGAGTCAGCTCTCGGGGTCAATTGACCAAATTGCCCCTCGCCGGTTCATCCCAGTTTGTAAATAATTTAGTATTTCTTTCAGCTCTCTGACCTAATTATTTGACTGACTTAACAGTTCTTTTTCATGATTTTCTTTTTTCCACTGTGTTCGTAATGGTCCTAAGGACCGCAACGTCATATTTTACGGTTCGAAATTTAAGTTTAAATTGACTTCGCAGTCGTTCGCAAGAAGGTCACCCATCGCTGTGACTCTCGGCTAGTTTAACTTCTTATGTTCTATTTTTCTTGTTTATACTTAACTAATTGGCAATTACTAATTATTTGTGTTTATGGCTTATTTAGTTGTCTTAGATGTGGTTTTAATCCCTTAATTGTCCGGACCGACACTGGTCACCGGAACAGTGAAATATACCAGGCTATACAAATAGGGGTGTTACATTTACAAGGATTCTATTTTCTCATTTCAACTTAATTAGCCAAACTTAAGGTATTGGGTATCTAAATCTATCATTAACTCAAAAGCTTTATGTACTTCATGATCTTATCACTTATGATTCTCATAGTAGGATTTGTGTCCTCTTTAGGGTACCTGAATCAATAACTCTTTATGACAGCTTACAGTCCTAATTGGGATGCCATTCAGTTAGTCACCAACACCAATAGCAATCTGCTGTCTTTCTTAAAGGACATTATTATACTTTGTAACACATCTAATAGTAAGAGAGGTACTGCACCTACTACATTACCACAATTATATAAGGCTATCAACTCTTTTATTATACTCTAAAATTCCTTAAAACATCATCTCATAGGCTAGGAATAATCATAGGCTATGACCGTTATTCCTAGCCTCCGATCTCCTTTAGGCAGCAAGGTTGTACTTTACACCTCGCTGACACACAAAGGATATACTATTCTTACTAAACTTTAGGTAAAACATCCATCGCATTGCAAAAACTATCCAAGTTCCTATACCGAAGACCAGATGGTCTCACTCTATAAGTGTTACCTTTACTTTGCAACTAAACTGAAACTTCTAGTCTTATGACAACTCCTGATATAACTCTAGCTCATGTGAGAGTGACCAAGTCATTGACTCTAGCTACCACCTAATTATAATCTTTGATACTTTAGCTCAGGGATTTAAACCCCTAACTAGGAGTTCCAAATTCTTCTATAGAAATAGAAATCTGTTTTGGCATAACTGTACCAAAACAGAGGCTTTCTGCAACCACCTTTATCATGGTGCTCCAAGGGAAAGCACGCAGCTCTACACAATAATCCTATGTCAGTGCTGTAATCTGCAACTTACAGTACAAATATCGAGAATATTGCATAGTTATTACCGTACATTCCAACAGACCAGGTCTCTCGATCTCTTATATCTCTTGAACCCACTGATACCATAAACTTACTCTGACTGGGCTATCCACTGATGACTGCCAACAGTGGTACCCTCACCCCTACCTAGGGTAACTATACTGCCATAACTCACTTTTATATGCCCATGCCTTGCACTAGATAGGCACGCTAGTTAGCCCTATGCTGACAAAAACAAAGAACTTTTTGGAGTACATATCCCCATGGCAAACCTCAATACATCTGCTAACTCTAGTTCACATCACCATGCACTCCATGTAAATTGAGACACTGAACTGAAGTACTCTTATACTACCCAAGGAATAATGTAGAGTCTAGAAATAAGAAATTATAGAAGAAGACGAAACAGGATCCTATACTCCGTACGTGACAACTCTAGGTGCACACTTTCCTATGAATCTAGAGTCTAGGCTCTGATATCAACTTTGTCAAGATCCGATCCCACGGGCCAGACGGGCACTAGGACCTAGGCCAGCATAAAGCCCTTAAGGCTTTTAGTAAGCCTTACTATTTCTAAATCCATAATCGGGGCCAAAATTAAGGCCCAACATGTAAATAAAATAAAATATTTTATTTTATTTAGGCCAATTCAACCCGATAACTATCAGAAACTAAAGTTAAGAGAGTTCAACTCAATCCTAATACCATCATTTACAAACTATTTAAATATTGTAAAAAGAATTTTTCATTTATTAATACCAAAAATACATAACCTAATGTCATAGCAAAGTTCTAATTATTAAACAGATAATTAAATAAATAAATAAATAAGAAGACACAAGAAATTATTAAACTAAGAAGTACAACTTACGGAGGGAAAATGTAGGTTAGACTTGAAGAAATAAACACGCTCTCCTGCAACATGGGAAAAATATTTAAATAGGAGTGAGCGTTCGACTCAGAGAGTTTAACTAATGATTATAAGTGCAATTTCTATAACTATTTAACACTAGTGCAATTCTACCCTGAAATGCACATCCAATACATAAAACAAATAATTCACCCAATTTTCACACAAGAAGTTAATTTGGAGCTACTTATACACCCAGTGTATCACATCAATATATATATATATATATATATATATATATATATATATATATATATATATATATATATATATATATGATAGCCAATCCCCCTATACAACTCTCTTAATCCAATACCTGCCAGCGAGGTCAACTCAAGCTAGACTCTCACTTAATAATCTAAGTGCAGGAGTCAGGGAGATCAACTCAAAGCCGTACTCGACTTATCCACAAAAAAGATTAGGTCCTAGCGAGTCAAGCTCCAACCATTCTACTCGTCCTACCCATATTCATATCCATATCTACACCATACACATGCTAACACACGCACACAGAACTCAAAATTATCCTTAGGGCGGCAATTACAAATAAATAATAATAATAATTAAATATACAGCAATCAAAATGCCCATAATATATTAACTATACATGTGCATAATTAAATATTTATAAAATACATGAGCATGCTAGAGATGTATAATTAATATTGAAATTGCAAAAATAATCAATATCCAACTCACAGACTGATCAATTGAACTGCAGCTGGTCCGGCTGAAAGGAGAAAACGGCTAGTACCGATCACCTAAACATACACACCGATCTCTATCAAAAGACTGACAAAATTAAATAATTAATTTAAACTATAAAATCAAAATAAATATTAAGGTCTTGCCGAAATTTCAGCAGAGTCTCCCTTATAACTGGACCTGACCCCCTTGCATGAAAAACACAACATCAACGACACACAAGGCCTTAGGCCCACAACAATAATTACAATGCCCATCCGGAATCTACAAGAATCATAATCTAGGTCTAATTCTTCAAACTTTAACTTGGGTCCCTAACTCTTCTATAGTCCAAATAATTATTTTTAGCACTTCAAAAATTATAAAAATATTCTTAAAGATCCTCTACATCGTTTTTTTATTAATTAAAGTCATTTTACTTAATTTTACTAAGTCAGAAATATTTTATAAATTTATCAGTTAGCTTAACCAAGGTAAAAATTATATAACTTAAGAGATTACTTTTGCAAATTTTGCTACCTAGAATGCGTTTGGGACGTCTGAAAATGCTGGGATCGACTGTAATATTGATTATGTTCAAAGACGAGCCATCGGGCAGTCAGATTTGGCAGAAAACTCGATCCTAGGAGTCGGTGGGCTATCATCAATCCGATCGCACTTAAACAAAGCCAAAAAATTATTAATAATTATCATATAATTATATTTAATTTTCAGGCATCAAAAAGTTAAAAATCTCACCAAACGATATGAACTATTCGATAATTGTCTTTTTCAAATAATGTCCAATCAAAGTGGGGTCGATCCCATCTCGAAGATTTTGCCACGCTGAGTTTATCGGTGATTTCGAATTTCTAATCCAATGATCGGATTGCTGAAAAAGTGACTGAAAAGCTTAAAAAGGACTCATTTTCTCTCTCCTCCGACCACCAAATCGAGCTCCAATAGTCAGAAAAGAAAGCTAGTAGCAAGGGGAAGCCAATGCCACCAGAATCGAGTTGAACGATGGCTGAAACGGCCATAATCTCGCTTTAAATTTCTCTCTCTCCTCTCTCTCTCTCTCTCTTCGAAATCAGCATCCATTGCTACCCTTTACCGCCTTGCCCGCTACCGCTGACGCTAGCTAGAGTGTGCTGTAGACTCCTCAGTCTTCATCGTTGGCAATGATGTCCTTCGCCGACCGAAAAAAGTGAAGAAAGGAAGAAGAGTAAGTGAAAGAGTTGCATGCTACACTTCCACGCTACCCAAGCAGCAATTGTCACTTTCATCAACTTTTCAACTTTTCAACTTTTTTTTTTAATATATATATATATATATAATATTTTTAACTTTTAAAATATATAATATTTTATTAAAATAACTTTATTAAATCCAATTTAAAATAATATTTAATTATTATTAATATTTAAAATAAACTCCTAATAAATTAATTAAACATAACAATATTATTAATCATAATAGTAGTAAGTATATTAAATTAAAAAAAATTAAAATATAAAACTATAATCTAAATTTAATAATTCAAAAGATTAAATTCAAAACTTCGTAATAATTTTATAAAATATATTAAAATAACAAAATAATATTTAAATATTATATAAAAAAATATAAAATTTATATTTTAAATTTTCAGGTTATTACAGCTCAATCCCTAACATATTGATTTTATATTTAACACAAAACACCCACTTGGTCCATTCCACACTTCCATGATGCCTGGTACAAAAAACATTGCAGAAAAAAAGAAACCAAATTTAGCAATACATCCATCCACCTGCAGAAGATAACTCACACTAGGAACAGCATAGACAACATTTCATACAATGATAAAATTATTCTGTATCCAGAAGGAATGGCTCAAGCATCCCCATGGCCAATCAAGGCAAGTAGCATTTTCTCATAGTCTCCAGAAGTGTCTCCAGAAATGGCACGATCCAGAGGAACGCTGTTTCGGCGATGGTATTCCTCTTTAATACGTTGCATATCCACCTCTGCCCTGGTGGTAACAACTCTAGTAAGAGCCCATTCGTCTGTCCCCAGCTTGTTGATGGCCAGACGCAGAACATTCTCAAAGTATTTCTCAGGACAGGTCAAACACTTGATTGTTGCTCTCAGTAATTTGAGGAACTCGTCTTTAGGGTCAACCTTCAAATTCTGCACGAGAATTCCTTGATATATTAACACAAAAGCTAAAGATGAAAAACTTGATGTGCTGTGGAAAGAATTTGGCGATGGTCTATAGGAACAAATGCTAAAGATCATTATTGGATGTTAATACCTTGTTGATGGCATTCCCAAATGTATTGTTGTAGTGATTTAGTGTCGCATTAAGTTGTGCCTTGCTCCTAGTAGACAGGATCCTGATGATCTCATCATCATTATAAGCTTTGTTTGAGATCTTCTCATGAAGTATCTTAGCCTCTGATTTTGCCAATGTCAAGTTCACCTCTTGTCCCTCATATCGGAATGCACTCACAAGAGGAACCAACAGCTGCACAGCAAATCAACTTGAAGCAAAAAATGAAAAGGTTCTACAAAGAAGGAAGAAAAAAAATGCAAAGAAGGCTTATAAAGAAAATTATAATTATAAAAACTGGTGTAATACATGTTTTCTATTCTATGCTTACTTGTCGCAATTCCAAAAATAAGGAGAGCATGCAAATAAGGAGAGTATGCTTCTTTGCAATTCCAAAGAAGGCTTATAAAAACTAATTGGCTTGCATTAAGGAGAGTATGCAAAAAAAGTAATGCATTTGATAAATCAATTCACATTTATCCATATGATTTTAGATAAATCACTAATACTCAGCATAACTTAATTTTTCTTTAATAGACCAACATGCATATGAGGCCAAATCTCCCAAAAGAATAACAAAGAGTACTTGAAAGGTTGATAGCATTACCTTGCGGAAGTCTCCAGTTGTATGATATGCAACATCTTCCTCAATGGATCTCTTATAACGAGCATGATATGCCTGTCTCACCTTAAATAGCTCAACAGAAGACCTAGTGCAAGCTATTTCCATGAGAACCCAATTGCTTGAAGTGAACTTCTTTGTGGCTTCATTAGCCAAATACGCATCTCGCTCAGCAGGATCCAGAGTCCATAACAATACAGACCTCTGCATTAGATACCCAAATTTAAATAAAAAAAAAAAAGGCTTTAGTGGACAAAATGTCAAGGCCATGCTACCTTAATTCCCCTTTTAAATGAAAAGGGGATCTACCATCAATTTACAGCATTCTTATTTGAACAAAAATTAGGTGCATCAAAATCTGACCTCAAAGTCACTGGAAAGTTCTTTGTCCAGAGCTATAAGGAGATCTTCCCCATAAGCTTCAGCATAAGTCTGTCGAATTAAGTTGCGCTGAGGAGCATTCCTGTGAGCCAAAATGGAGATAATCAAAGACTCATTTGTACCCCATCCTGCAAAACAGGATCAGAACATCTTAGAATCAGTCTGTTCAATACAGAGGAGCTAAATGTCACAGAAAAGTTTTTTTTATTCTTTTTTTGAAGAATAAACTAATCACCACCCCAAATTAAGACATCAATTAACAGATCAATTCATAAAGATCATGCTATTTCACTGAAAACCAGATATCTAACAATGAATTAATTTAACATACACAGAAATTTGGATGATCATATTTCAAGACAACTGTAAAAATGCTAGTTAACAACAACAACTATGCCTATTGACTATATGGATACTTTTTCTTCATTCAACTCTGATTGAGACCAGTTCTGCATCAATATTCAACCCTCCATGTTATTCTATAATACTTCTTGTTCTGGGTCAAAGCCAATAAGCCATATAATAAACAGTAAGCCTAAAGTAAATGTTTTGCAATTGGATCTATCGGTTCCAAACAGATTAAAATTGCCATCCAAACAGGAAAATTAAAAAAGACCTATCACAGCATGAAATGTAGCCATTTCCTTTTTTTAATTAATTGGCAAAAAAGAAATGAAAGAGAAAGGAAAGAAAGGCGGAATAGGAAAGTGATATTTCTCAAAAACCAAACTCAAATCAAAACCCAACAATGCAGATAAGCATACAGAGATCTAACAGTAAACAGAACAGGTACAAGGTTATCTAAATAATCATAGACTGCACTTGATCTATCGCAGAATAATGCATTCAGCACTAAAAGAAATCAGATGATATGGATATTGGAGGAAAAAAAAAAGAAGCAAAACATTGAAGACACAGAAGACCTTGGAAAGCTTTGTGGAGCTGCTCAGCATCCTCAGATGGAGGTGGAACATGGGCAGGAACTTTAAGGGTCGCCATTGTCTTCGAAGAGTTTGCTAAGAATCGAAAACGATGAACTAATCTTGCTTGGTCTGCCTGAATCTTATCGTTTCATTTTTTATAATTTTGTTGCCACAAAATAATTTATTTTATAATAATATAATTATAAATAAATGTACTATTTAATTTTTAATTATTTTAAAATTATAGATAATCACGTTTCATTTGTTTTTTAAAATTTTTGTATAAAAATTAAAGAAATAAAAGAATTATGATAATTGAGTAACATAATTTTGTAAGACCTTTGAAATATAAAAAAGGGATAAGAATAAAGAAATGTATTAGAAATAATAATAAATAAAAATAAAATTAAAAAAATATAATATAATTAATATTTTTTAAAAAATAAATAAAATAAAGAATTTTCTAAAAATATTATTTAAAATAAAACGAAAAGAATATAATTTAATTAATTTATTATATGAATAGATTTTTTTAGAAAATAAAAAAAAAATTACCGTGATCTGCGCCCATGTTCACGTTTCACCATTTCGGGCAATCATCACAATACTCCGTGTTTGACATTTTAGTAAATAAAAAAATCATCTGTAAGACACGTGTTTACCTACTTCTAATTCTCATCGTTAGATTCTCATCATTAGATCAAACATTTCAAGCGCTGGGGTCCATAACGCTAACCACTCTACAGTCTCCACTATCCACTCCAGTCCACGCGGAGCCTCAAGCACCGTTTGAAATTTTGTTTGAGAAGTTAAAAAGTTCAAATTGTTTTTCCTTTTTTTCTAAAAGAAATTAAATATAATTTAACTTTTTTAAAAGAATTATTTCATTATATTAAAATTTATAATTAAAAATAAAATTAAAATAAAATTTATTATTAAAAATAAATTTAAAATTTAAAAATTTATACTAAATATTTTTAAAATAATATTTTTCTTAATAGTAAACTAATTATTAATTAGTTTTGGAGTAATTATATTAGACTTTTGTTTTAAATGTTAATATTTTAAAATGTTAATTAAAATAAAAAAAAATTACAATTTCCTTTTAAAATAATAATAATAATAACAAATTAAAAAACCAATCTTATAATCAATCTTAAAAAAGAAGGGAAGAGGAGTAAAACTAAAAGCACTTTGAATTTATTTATATTATAATTATAATTATATTTAAAAAAACTATAAATATCTGATTTTTTTTATAAAAATTGATTTCTTTTAAGAACATGAAAATTACGATTTTCTATAAAAAAATATATTTATAATTTTAATAAATTATTCTTTATAAAATTTTATTTTGTTTTGCAATAAAAAACTTAATTAAATAAAAATTGACTAAAATTAGGATTACAAATTTTAAATTTATATAAATTTTAAAATAAATTATAATAAATTATTTATAAAATTATAAATTATTTAATTTTGGGGTTTAATTTTAAGTTTCATTATTTTTAATTATATTTTAAGTCTGATCAACACTATAAATTTTATTTTTTGAGGTTTTAATATTTATTTGACATAAAAATTATTTCGAAGAAGAAGAAGTAGTTTAAATCATGAACAAAAATCGCCTGCTTTTCGTTTTTTCCTTTTCTTTTTTGTGGAAAAGGCTCTCTCTCCCTACATTTTAATTCCAACCATCTCAGTGGCGTTGTTGCGCTCTACGGGTTCCTTTACGAATGCTTCATATCCATATCAACCATGTTCATCGTCGTTACCCGTTTTCACCACCCGAGCTTAAAAAGTTTTTGGCCTGCTCCTTTCTCGCTTAAATTTAGGCCGAACTAAGATCACACTAGCGAAATCTACTCATTCAGAGCTTTGAATAAAGACTAACTGGAGCAATTTCCTTAGCCAAAAAATCTCCAGGGCCTATGAGTTCTGAGGTGAGTTTACAGGCTTTTTTTTTCAATAATTTTGGTATCTGCCCACTCACTCATCGCGTTGTTTGTTTCGCGTAAGTACTTTCATTTGAGGAAAAATTCCAACATCATTCAATACTATATTTTCTAGATGGAAGCACAAGAATTGAGAGTCAATATTACAGACGATCTTTATATTTTTAAACACTCCGAATAAATTTTAAGTGTCTATTTTTACAAAGACAATTTCAAACTCAAAGTTACTTTTACTTAGATTTTGAGTTGTTCGGCGCCTAAACTTGACATAATAATTAAGTGAATTGAATTGAATTGGAATAGTAAGATAACTATAATAAGGACTCCATGATTATTTTTGAAATTTTCCAAGGACAATAAATAATTTCTCTACCAAGAAGTTTAGACAACCAAATGTAATAACGAAGGCAGTTAGGTTGACGCAGTAGCCTTCAAACGGTCATTGAGTGGAGTGGAGTGTTATGGGCTTGAGACCATTGTGAGGTTGCTGGATTGCATAAATTGCATTTTACTTACAGAGTGTTATGTCTTGTATCAAAGAGCCAACTGAGTTGTCAGACCATTCAATTTTATATTGATTATATATATGATTTTAATATTATTTATATATCCTGATATGCCATGCATTTATATGTATAAATAAATATAGTTACTTATTAAGTCTTTCGCGATCACATATCGATCGTAAACAACGTGCATGTGACTTATATGAGAATCACGATCTTGTTAAAATTGTCATAGTTTTAACAAATATTTATTCTCGTCATTGAATCATGTGTGTATTTATCTCCCGATAAAAAAAAAAAGACGTGACCTTGAGTGAAAACAAAAGGTGAGGATAAGTGTTTTGGTGTGGCCTGGTTAAGGGAAGGATCTTGTTAAATTTTCATACTTTTAATAATTTTGTAAATGATTTTATTGTTTATTTATTGTGAATGATCAACTTAGAAATAATTTGGAGTGCAAACACAAACGTACGATACATACATAGAGCTTATTCTTTAGTCAAGTTTTGAAATAAATGGTTGATAATGTAGAGGATCAGGTTTCATATTATTATATTATATAATTATTTATATTGTGTGTGCGCAACTCAAGATTAACTCATTATGTGAATATTGAATATTTTAGTTGAAAATATGTGCCCTGTGTGCATTTTATCTTAGGATTGCATCAAATATTTGAACTCTTTGGATCCAACTTTCATTCATATTCAAAATTTTTCTTAGGTGGAAGGAAGAGCCGTTGTTGTGATTTACTCCTACTTGCCTTTTCCGCAGGGTTTATCTTTAGGTTGTAGTTTTATTTATCAATGATGTTGTCTCATAGAACTCTACAGTAACTATATATATTTTTTTTTCATTTTGGATCTATAAATTAATTGTATGAATGACTGCTTAAGATTCAAGCTATGCTCTCAAAGTATCATGGATATGTTTGCACTTAAAGTTGGATGTGTTGCACTTAAAGGTTGGAGTCGGATTCTCTCGTTTGCACATTATTACTGCACGTTGGGCTTCATTATAGGCTGGTGTCGTCTTGGCGACAACCGTTAATCATTTATGATGCGGAGTTTAACCAGGTTGATTTTAATCCAAGCGCAACCCGAATAGTTGCCTTGAGTTGGTTGGCCCTTCGCCGTGAGTGGGTCAGTTCAGGTGTCACAGTGTCTACTACGAGCTTGACGGGGTGCCCATCACAATTAGCCATTGTTGAAGGAGCAACTTGGTATGGCAGAAGCAAGAGAGAAAGAAAAGGATTATAACGTTCTTTATGTAAAGAAAGAATCTTTTTGAAGTGATTCTGTGGTGGAAATCCATTATCTGATCTCAATTCTAGTAAAAACCAATTATAAATATGGGAAAAGCCAAATCATTTAAGAGCAAAGCAGTTCACTTCGTGTCTTGTCTCACCACGGTCTCCCTCAACCCTCTCTCTGTTTTTTTGTCCGATTCCTCAACCCTCTCTCTGTTAATCCCTCCAAGCAGCCTCCTCCTCCTCCTCCCGCTGCAAGATATGGCCGTTCACTTTCTATCTCTCTGTTGTGCACATTCATATTCTCTTCTTTTGTCTTGAAGGGTGCCTTTTCATTTTGGTTTTAAAATTTGCTAATTTTATATTAATCTGCTACTTAGAAGATAATTGATTAAATATCCTTGGTGTTTTTTAGAGCCATTATTTATGCTTCTTTTTGGTGTTTTCCTACGTTATCTTATGGTTCTATTGAGTTGAGGGTGAATGCCTATTCCTTTCTCATATATGATTAATCCTTGGCCATAATTTGAATAATTAGGCTGATTTTTAGCTAGAATTCACCAATCAAAGCTGAATATATTTCACTATTAGAGTTTACTATTGGGGGATTTATGAGAATTTTATATGCTTATCTTAGTACCTTCTTCTATAAACTAAAGCATGAAGGTATCCCATTACGAGTTAAAACTGTCAACTGATAGTGTTGCAAGGTATTTTGCGGTCGCCTGGACGAAAGCTCTTCACCGAAGTGGAAAAGAGTGAGGAATTGCCACTTTAATTTTGAGGGAAATTAAAGAAAACCATTTATGAAGATAAATTTAAAATAAACCACTTCAAAAACAGAGATTCTAGGTTCGGGGTCTATATACGGGTGGGGAAGGTGTTAGGCACCCCGCCTCGTCCCTCAATGAAGGTAAACAGATTTAATGTTATGCTCTTTTATAAATCAAAAGGGTAATTAGGGGGTTGGGATAGTGATAATGTTAATCCTTTGTGCAAAATAAATGGATATTTGATATTTCACCTATCTTGGGTTGCCCAGGAACACAAGTTCGTGAAATGACCCTTTAGTGAATAAGTGTTTGAGTGAATTTATCTTGTGTATTGGGGTCATGTCATTTAGTTTGAATTTTGTTAAGGGAGCTCAAACGGGGAACTTCTCCCGATCTCTAGATATATTTATTAAGAATTGGGAGATTTCGGAAAAGAACTCTCCTCCGATCTCCCTGTTTTAATTTAAGCGAGAATCAGGTAAGAACTCTCCCCTGATCTCTTAAGGTGTTTGGTTTAAAATTTGATGAAGGATCTCGGATAAGAACTCTCCTCCGATCTCCTTGTTTTTGTTTGAATGAGGATCGGGTAAGAACTCTCCCCCGACCTCTTAAAATATTTGGTTTAAGGTTTTTAATGAAAGATCTCGGATAAGAACTCTCCTCCGATCTCCGTGTTTTTGTTTGAATAAGGATCGGGTAAGAACTCTCCCCCGACCTCTTAAAATATTTGGTTTAAGGTTGAGTCTTTCACCAATCTCGTATATAACTACCTTGTCCGAACTCTTTGGCTAGCTACATCCGATCTCTCTCGGTTACTAATCTGAGGTCCAAACTTATTTCGGTTCCCGCTTTATTATGCTGTTTCCTAGACTTGCTTAATAGCCCGACCTCATGACTTTTTCCTGATTCCCTATTCATTCTTTGATTATTTTACTTATTTCAAAAGACCCTATCACGTTAGGATATTGTTACCAACACTTCGCTAAATTACCTAAAAGCTACTTGTAACTGGAACACCTATATTTGAAGGGAAAAAAAAAAAACTAAGAACAAATAAATAACGTGAACTGGAGAATAGAAAGAGTAAACTCAAGAGAGTAATTATTGGCCTAAAGGATCCGCATTGAGATTTTTAGTATAACTGAACTTAATGAGAATTTTGAGAGTAAAAGCAAAGTACGTAAAACGAGAGCGTTCGGAAAGGTGACAGTCTAGATACTTACCTGTGTGAGGTTGAAGTTATCAAACTGACTTTGGAGATCACAAATATTGTTGCATTGAAGGCTAATGGTTCCGGGACCAATGTTTACTTTGAGATTGCGAGAACCAAACTGAAATGCAGTTAAGTCGAAGCTACGGCTACCTGGTCAGAATGGGGTCAAACTGAGAGAAGAATATGTAAGTGATAGGGTAATGAAGACAAGACTGAACAGAAATGGTATAGCAGAGTGATGAACAAACTGAAAATGAAGGATTTCAGGGTTCGAAAACTCTCTATCAATGGAGATACTCGAGAAAACTAGTTTCTGAAGTTTCTCAATTTTCATGCAAGCTTAGAATGGCAAAGCAGCATGGCTGAATTAGATTTCAGAGCCTTTCCACTATAATCACCACCATCTTTTTTTTTTTTTGTCCTTCCCCTCTATAGTATAGCATGCAGGTATTTATAGGGAATGAGTGCTGCTAATGAAGGGTCAATATCTCCCTTTGGGGAGACAGAAGGTTTGGATTTAAAAGGACATAATCCGACGTTTGAAAATTAAAGGGAATCAAAACGGACGGCTGGGATCCTACCCAGAATATCCATCCTTTCTCTTCCCAATCCAACGGCTCAGGATCCTGCCTTAAAAGATGGATCTGAGGGCTGGGAATAAAAGGCGTCGGACCTGTCGTCTGTTTTTTATCCCAGGGCTCCGAGTTCGTCCTTGCAAATATAATCAACGGTGGGGATTGTGATGTATAGGACTGTCATAACTATTTTTGGCGTCTGTCAGCAGTGTGGGCGATTCTGCAAATGAGGCATGCGGTGAAGATTTGATCACGCCTGCAACGCTTTAACTACCTCGGCTCTGATTGTGTGGAGAGTTATTGGAAGTTATCTTATCCTCTTCGTGCATTCCGATCTCTTATTTCTTCAGATCTATTATGACCCTTTTTCGATCTCTCATATCGGGCCCTTCTCCCTATCTTTCCCATTCTAGAACCTTCCCCTTTATCTGAGCTACCTCAGTCAAAGCATTTAATTCTTCGGTTACCGATGCATCCGCTTCGGTTTCCGTAAGTAATAAATGCTTAGACCCCTTATATATATGCCTCAGCAGGGAATTTCTCCCACATTCCATTTCTTCTCTTTCTATTTTTCACTTCTCCTATCCAAGTTTCTCCGGTAATAATTTCGGCCATGGTGACCGCTTTTGATCTTTTTTCGATTGTTCTCTTTGTTCCTCGACTGAAAATTTATGATCCCGGTGATCGGAGAATCATGAAAACCACATCTGATGACAGTGAGAGAAGCGGACTAATTTATCGATCTAGATAAAAAATATCGATCGTGCCAATCTCGAATCAGTCTACCAATATAATTGGTGAACTGATTTCAGGCGAGAGGACTGCTAATCTCCCTCTAAATATCGGTGACCACCTTTTGAAGTTCATTTGGCTCCTCACCACATCGGGCATCCCGACTACGGCTCGGTTCTGGTCGATGACATCGACGATGACTTCTCTCATCACCATGAGAGTCATAGTCACTCCATCTGAGCTGCACATCTATCCGATGCCTATGGCTGGCTTTCTGATCAAACACATCTTTTGATTCAACCACAAGACTAGGCTTTGACATAGGTCCCTACTAGGTAGGATATGATGCTGATCTTTAAAGATCGCCCAAATGATGTAATCTGTTCTTTAAAGGTTCTTAATGATGTAATCCGATCTCTTGAGATCGCCCAAATGATGTAATTTGACCTTTTGGAAATGAAATGAAATTTTATTTGATAGTTATCATTTAATTATTGCATTGGTTATTTTTCGATCTCTGATGTGCATATCCGATCTGGTTCCTAACTAAATCACCCTTAGCCGATCTGTGACTTTGAATATCTGCCTTAATCCGACGACCTTAACCAGCCCATCTCCTTTTTTTTTATTTATGGTGTTTCTGGAATCTTCCTATGACGTGTCAGGAAAGCGGGCAGATTCCGCTAACCGATGCGTCGCTTGGGACACTATGAGCATTGAATGCTCAGACGGGTATAAATAGGAGAAGGGTCAGTCAGTTGCTCCCTTATGTCATTTTTAGCACTTAGCGAGCGATTCCTAAATTCTTTCATTTCTTTAAGTTTTTCCGACACCGATCACATTCCGGTAAGGGTTTTGATCTTTTCTTAGTTAAACTTCTTTGGTTTCTTTGAAAATGAGCGGCGCCGAGGGTCAGAGAGCTGCGAGTCCGTCTTCTGTCCACATTTCGTGGATCTCAGAAGAGGGTGACATAATTAGATCGGGTGGTCAAGCCAGCAGAGCCCTCATTCCGGTAACTAGTTCGGGTGCCAGACCGAGGCGAGGGGCATCTTTGAGAAGAGACAACTTGCCAATTGATGAGTTTCCTTTAGTCTTGAGGGACGCTGATCTCCAATCTATAAGCCAGGAGTACAATCTGCGGATCGACTCCTTTGAACTGATCAAATGCCATGGCGATCATCGGACCAACCATTTCTTTGATGAGGGCGATCTTATCATGGTGTATGAAGAGCAACTGAAGGCCAGTCTTCGCTTTCCCTTGGACGAATTTTACAAAACCGTCCTAAAATTCCACCATGTCTCGGTAGCCCAAGTGCATCCGAACTCCTAGCGGACTCTAATAGCCTTCCAGGGCCTCTACCGAGCTAAGGGACTGGAACCCACAGCCAAAGTGTTTGCCGAGCTGCATAGACTCGCCCGAAGGAAGGATGACGAGTTCTGGTTCTTCCAAGCTAAGCCCCATTGTTCTCTCTTTACCAATCTTCCTTCTTCATTGAAGAATTGAAAGAACCGGTTCTTTATTTTGAGGAGCAAGATTCAGAACAGCTTTGAGGGGATCCCACAGAGTTGGCAAAACCTGGTCGCTCCGATACCAAAAAGGATCACTTTAAATAAGGACGAAGACGCCATGGTGAGAGAGTTAAAGTCTCAGGCGTCCACTCAAAAATTCTCTTACTTAGACGCAATGATCGCCGAACTGCAGCATTGGATGATGCAACTGGTCACTGGAGAAGAATATGAGCTTCAGGTCTCTGATCTCAGCCCTGGTACTATCCATATTTCTGGTCTTTGAACCTTAGCGAACTCACTGACTTTCTTTTTCGTGCAGGTATGGCGGGCGGTGATGCTTCCAGGAAGAGCCACAAACGAAAGAGGGAGGTTTCTAGAAAAGTGAGGGCGATGAAGGGGGCCGCCACTGTCGATGCTCATACCCCTCATCGTGAATCAATAGAGGTGCCGAGCTCTCCTCCCCGACCTCAGAAGCAACCGATCCTTGAGGTAGAAGTCCTTGCCCCGGCTCCTCAACAGATCGAGCTTCCACTTTCCCCTCCTCCTCTAACCTCTTCCCATGGAGAAGGGGAGTCTTCCGATCCCACGGTCAAAGCACTTTCCCGGGGCGCACAACTACTGATCTAGTCGTTGGAAAGGAACCGCTCTACTAGGGGGAACCTCGGCCTGGCCAAAGTCATGGGAGCTTTCATTTACTTCCAAGAAGATCGGAACAGGTTGGCAGATGAGAGTTTTGATGATATCTTGGCTCAGACAATGAGCTTAGGCTTAGAGGCCATTGCAAACGAGCATCTACTCAGAGAGAAAGCTCACGGCTTGAAGAAGGAAATCCTCAAGGCGGTCCAAGATGCCTCTACCACACAAGCTCAGCTCTCCTCTGCTAACGAGTACATCACTAGAATGGAGGATCAAATGAAGCGTTATGAGGAGAGGATCATTGAAGTGGAACAAGAACTCGAAGACTCTCGAGCTGGTTAGTCTGCCGACCTCGCTCGTTATGCTGAAGACCTTCGGGCGAAGGAAGAAGAGCTCCGAGCCAAGGATGAGGAGCTTCGAGCCAAGGATGAGGAGCTTCGAGCTAAGGAAGAAGAGAGCAAAACGAAGGAGGCCAGGGATTATGTAAACGCTCATAATGACCTTATGGCCGAGCTGAAGAAACGATATCCTAAAGAAGACTTCTCCTGGATGAACGAGCTCACCCCAGAGGCCGAAGACGAGAGTGACGAGGAGCCTGAGAGAGAGAGGGTGAGCGAAATGTAGAACAGGCTGGGGGTGATCCTCCAGCCAAATGACTTGTACTTTATTTTGAAATGAAATGAAATCCCTTTTTGCTTAATTTCTTGATGAGATCGAAAAGTATCCAAATTGTATGAGTGCTTGATTGTTTGAACGTATTAGGACATCGAACTTAAAAGCAATTATTAATCTAAGTATAAGTGGTCGGAAGGACATTGTAACCATGAGATCGGCCTATGCCGAGACCAAACACAGGATAGAATTTTATATCATTAAAATTGGAAACTTGATTTGAACACTTAAGATCGGAAACACCATTAAGTCGGACTGAAACCTTAACTTTATTAAACGATTTTCCACAATATTTATAAAGGAGAGATCGGAAATAAGATTGGATGGCATGGAGACTTGATATTGGTTTGATTTCCTTTGACGAGAGATCGAAAATGAGATTGAATGGCATGGGGACCTGATATTGGTGTGATCTCCTTTGTTGAGAGATCGGAAAGCATTCGATTAGATGCGGGATCAGTTTATTTCCTAATCAAGTTACTTGTAACCGAAGAATGTCAGTTGGGGGTCGATTTTCAAAGTTCATTGACTTCGATGATCGGCCAAAATATGGTGTCGACAGCTGCCCCCTCTTTACATAATTTCTATTGAAAGGAATAAAATTTTCCCATATAGGAATTATATAAAGATTCAGACCCATATTTTGGGTGATGGAGTATCAAAAACGTTGAGACTCAAAATTTGACTTGGAAGTTAAAGTTAGGAACTAAAATCAACTTAGATCAAGGAACCAGAGGTTGATGACAGGAATTTAAATGTGAAAATTAAAATCAACTCGAAAATTTAAATGCACGAAATTAAAATCAACTTGGATCAAGGAACCAGCGGTTGATGACAAGAATTTAAAATGCGAAAATTAAAATCAACTTGGATCAAGGAACCAGAGGTTGATGACAAGAATTTAAAATGCAAAAATTAAAATCAACTTGGATCAAGGAACCAGATGTTGATGACAAGAATTTAAATGTGAAAATTAAAATCAACTTGGATCAAGGAACCAGAGGCTGATGACAAGAATTTAAAATGCGAAAATTAAAATCAACTTGGATCAAGGAACCAGAGGTTGATGACAAGAATTTAAAATGTGAAAATTAAAATCAACTTGGATCAAGGAACCAGAGGTTGATGACAAGAATTTAAAATGCGAAAATTAAAATCAACTTGGATCAAGGAATCTGAGATTGATAACAAGAATTTAAATGCGAAAATTAAAATCAACTTGGATCAAGGAACTAGAGATTGATGACAAGAATTTAAAATGCGAAAATTAAAATCAACTTGGATCAAGGAACTAGAGATTGATGATAAGAATTTAAAATGCGAAAATTAAAATCAACTTGGATCAAGGAACCAGAGGTAAATCAACTTGGATCAAGGACCCAGAGGTTGATGACAAGAATTAAAATGCGAAAATTAAAATCAACTTAGATCAAATAACCAGAGGTTGATGATAAGAAATTTAAAATGCGAAAATTAAAATCAACTTGGATCAAGGAACCAGAGGTTGATGATAGGAAATTTAAAATGCTAAAATTAAAATCATCTTGGATCAAGGAACCAGAGGTTGATGACAGCAATTTAAAATGTGAAAATTAAAATCAACTTGGATCAAAGAACCAAAGGTTGATGACAGGAATTTAAAATACTGGAAATTAAAATGCTTACAAAGCAAGCCTAACCTGACACGAGAAGTTCTTCCACGACGAAGTGTACTTAACAGGATCCCGAAGATAAACGATTAATAGAGGATAAGTCTCAAGACTTGACCTACGACTTCCCCTTTTTATTCAAGGAACCAGAGGTTGATGATAAGAATTTAAAATGCGAAAATTAAAATCAACTTGGATCAAGGAACCAGAGGTTGATGATAAGAATTAAAATGCGAAAATTAAAATCAACTTGGATCAAGGAACCAGAGATTGATGACAAGAAATTTAAAATGCGAAAATTAAAATTAACTTGGATCAAGGAACCAGAGGTTGATGACAGCAATTTAAAATGCGAAAATTAAAATCAACTTGGATCAAAGAACCAAAGGTTGATGACAGGAATTTAAAATACTGGAAATTAAAATGCTTACAAAGCAAGCCTAACCTGACACGAGAAGTTCTTCCACGACGAAGTGTACTTAACAGGATCCCGAAGATAAACGATTAATAGAGGATAAGTCTCAAGACTTGACCTACGACTTCCCCTTTTTATTCAAGGAACCAGAGGTTGATGATAAGAATTTAAAATGCGAAAATTAAAATCAACTTGGATCAAGGAACCAGAGGTTGATGATAAGAATTAAAATGCGAAAATTAAAATCAACATGGATCAAGGACCAAGATCTTGATGACAAGAAATTTAAAATGCGAAAATTAAAATTAACTTGGATCAAGGAACCAGAGGTTGATGACAGGAATTTAAAAAGCGAAAATTAAAATCAACTTGGATCAAGGAACCAGAGGTTGATGACAGAGATTTAAAATGCGAAAATTAAAATCAACTTGGATCAAGGAACCAGAGGTTGATGATAAGAATTAAAATGCGAAAATTAAAATCAACTTGGATCAAGGAACCAGAGATTGATGACAAGAAATTTAAAATGCGAAAATTAAAATTAACTTGGATCAAGGAACCAGAGGTTGATGACAGCAATTTAAAATGCGAAAATTAAAATCAACTTGGATCAAAGAACCAAAGGTTGATGACAGGAATTTAAAATACTGGAAATTAAAATGCTTACAAAGCAAGCCTAACCTGACACGAGAAGTTCTTCCACGACGAAGTGTACTTAACAGGATCCCGAAGATAAACGATTAATAGAGGATAAGTCTCAAGACTTGACCTACGACTTCCCCTTTTTATTCAAGGAACCAGAGGTTGATGATAAGAATTTAAAATGCGAAAATTAAAATCAACTTGGATCAAGGAACCAGAGGTTGATGATAAGAATTAAAATGCGAAAATTAAAATCAACTTGGATCAAGGAACCAGAGATTGATGACAAGAAATTTAAAATGCGAAAATTAAAATTAACTTGGATCAAGGAACCAGAGGTTGATGACAGGAATTTAAAAAGCGAAAATTAAAATCAACTTGGATCAAGGAACCAGAGGTTGATGACAGAGATTTAAAATGCGAAAATTAAAATCAACTTGGATCAAGGAACCAGAGGTTGATGACAGGAATTTAAAATGCTGGAAATTAAAATGCTTACAAAGCAAGCCTAACCTGACACGAGAATTTCTTCCGTGATGAAGTGTACTTAATAGGATCCCGAAGATAAACGATTAATGGACGACAAGTCTCAAGACTTGACCTACGACTTCCCCTTTTTATTTACTTACCCGGATCACTTTCCTGTTCTCGACTTTCTTCTTATTTTGCAGAAAGCGCCCCTACGGGTTTTCACTTTCCCCTCTGCATATTTGACTAGAAGCGCCCTTGCAGGTTTTCACCCCCAGTTTTTTTTTTTTTTTTTTTTTTTTTGCTATCGATCAGTCCTTGCAAATCTCTTAGCAAAGTACATGAGGTTATCAATATCCAAATCCTAATTTTATGACAAAATTTTAACAGATTAATAGCGCGCAAAAGACAGCATTAGAGTGTAAGTATACAAGAAAGATAAATATGAGTGTAAGCAAAACAATAAGTTAAAATGCAAATGTGTGAAGAAGATAGATTAAAATGAAAGGATGACTTTATTATAGCTCGAGAGAAAAAGGTACAGTTTCAAAGAAAGAAAGGTACAAGAATAGATCTCACAGATTCCTTGTAGTTGACTTTGAAGTCTCTTAACTGCCATTATTTCAAGTATTCTATTGACGAATATTCATACCGTGTCATTTTATTTCCTTTCCTGGTCCAGTATCCCTCCCTATTTTTCCATTTTGGTTCTAAGGGCGCCCTTTCGGGTTTTTACCCCTAGTTTTTTTATTGCTTTTTCAAGGTGCCTTTTTGGGTTTTCACCCTTCACTCATTTTACAGAAAGCGCCCTTCTGGGTTTTCACCTTCTTTCGCACATTTTGCTAGGAGCGCCATTTCAGGTTTTCATCCCTACCCCCCCCCCCCCTCTCCTTTTTTTTTTAGGCATAGTACCTTTTGACAATGTCAGTGTTCACAGGTCTTGGAAATTCTTCTCCGTCCATATGGGCCAAGATCAGGGCCCCACCAGAAAATGCCTTTTTAACCACGTAAGGTCCTTCATAAGTTGGCAACCATTTACCTCGGGCATCGTTTTGATTCGAGAGCACCTTTTTCAGGACCAGATCTCCTGGTTGAAATTCATGCGGGCGAATGCCTTTGTTAAATGCCCTAGCCATTCTCCTCTGGTATAGTTGCCCATGACATGCTGCTGCTAGCCTTTTCTCATCCAGCAAATTCAATTGGTCCAACCTCGATTGGATCCACTCTAACTCATCAATTCCTGATTCTTTTAGAATCCTCAAGGAAGGAATTTCTACTTCAATAGGCAAAACAGCTTCCATTCCATAAACCAGCGAGATGGAGTTACCCCAATTGATGTCCTTATGGAGGTCTGGTATGCGTGAAGGGCGTAGGGAAGCATATCATGCCAATCTCTATAGGTAATGGTCATTTTCCGAATGATCCTCTTGAGATTTTTGTTAGCGGCTTCCACCACTCCATTCATCTGGGGACAGTATGGTGAAGAATTGAGATGTCGGATCTTGTATTGGTCACATAAACTTTGGACCTTTGGACCATTCAAATTCTTAGCGTTGTTAGTGATGATTTCGCTAGGGAGGCCGTGTCGGCAGATGATATTATTTCGGAGGAATTTGAGGAATGTATTCTGCGTGATGTGGGCATATGACGTCGCTTTGACCCATTTAGAAAAATAGTCAATAGCTACCAGGACAAACCTATGCCCATTGGATGCCTTGGGGTTAATGGGACCAATCACGTCGATTCCCCACATTGCAAAAGGCCATGGCGAGACGAGGTTGAACAATTGGTGAGGCGAAACATTTATCGGATCCGCATAGATTTGACATTTATGACATTTTTGAAAGTACTCAATGCAATCTTTCTCCATAGTAGTCCAGAAGTATCCTCATTTCATGATTTGCTTGGCCATCATATGTCCATTAGCATGGGTTGCACAATTCCCCTCATAAGTCTCAAAAAGGATCTTCTTTGCTTCTTTTGCATCCACGCATCTCAATAGTTCGCCATTGGAGCTCCTTTTGTATAGAATTTCACCACTAGGGAAGTATCCCAAAGCTAGTCTCCTGATCATTCTCTTTTCGTTTCTGCTTGCCCCTAGAGGGTATTCCCTGGTTTTGACGTAGACCTGGATATCATGGTACTAGGGTTTGCCATCAATTTCTTCCTCGGCCATGAAACAGTAAGCTGGCTCACCCCTTACTTTGATCTGCAATACTTGAGTCGTCTGCCCTCTTCTATTTGAGCCATGACAGCCAGGGTGGCTAAGGCATCTACAAATTGATTCTTGTCCCGACTGAGGTGAATGAAAGAAATCTCTTCAAATTTTTTGATCAATTCCATCAGGTACTTCTAATAACGGATCAACTTCGGGTCCTTGGTTTGCCATTCTCCTTTGACTTGATAAATGATCAAGGCCGAATCTCCATATACCTCCAACTTCCTGACTTTCATTTCGATGGCAACCTATAAACCCATCACACAGGCTTTGTATTCTGCAACGTTGTTGGTGCAGTCAAATCTTAACTTGATAGCTATTGGGAAGTGTTTTCCGTCAGGGGATACTAGCACCGCTCCAATCCCATTACCAGACAAATTGACAACTCCATCAAAATACATTTCCCATACATCTGCTGGTTCTTTTTCCTCGCCGTTGACTTCGTTAACATGTTTATTAGGGAACTCGAAATCCAGGGCTTCATAATCTTGGATAGGGTTTTCTGCTAAGAGATCAGCGATTATGCTACCTTTTACTGCTTTCCTGGCCATATAGACAATGTCATATTGAAAAAGTATGACTTACCATTTTGCTATCCTACCTGGCACAAACGGGCTTTCAAATACATACTTGATGGGATCCATCCGGGAGATGAGCCATGTCTTATGATTCAACATGTAGTGTTTAAGTCGATTTGTCGTCCAGGCCAATGCGCAACAAGTTTTCTCTAGGAAAGAGTACCTTGACTCGTAATTATTGAATTTCTTACTCAGGTAATAAATGGCCCTCTCCTTTCGTCCTGTATCATCATGCTGCCCCAAAACACATCCCATTGAATTCTATTGCACTGCCATATATAGAATCAATGGCCTTCCTGCTACTAGAGGGACCAATATCGGTGGGTTTGATAGGTACTGCTTAATTTTCTCGAAAGCCTCTTGACAAATTGAATCCCATTGAGAGGTGTTGTTCTTTCTGAGTAGTCTAAAGATGGGTTCAGCTTTAGTAGTGAGGTTGGAAATAAATCTTGAAATGTAGTTCAGCTTCTCCAGGAAACTGCGCACCTCCCTTTCCGTTTTTGGGGATAGCATTTCTTGAATGGCTCGAACTATACTTCTATTCTCTTCTCACTTACTATGAATCCCAACAGCTTTCCAGATCTAGCTCCAAACACACATTTGGCTGGATTCAACTTCAGTTGATACTTTTTGAGCCTTTCGAATACTTTTCTCAGCACTTGTACATGACTTTCGCCCTCCTTGGATTTGATAATCATGTCATCCACGTACACCTCCACTTCTTTGTGCATCATATCATGGAATAACGTGACCATAGCGAGCTGGTAGGTAGCTCCAGCATTCTTTAACCCAAATGGCATGACCTGATAACAGAATAACCCTCACTGAGTGATGAAAGCGATTTTCTCTTTGTCTTCTTCATCCATGGGGATCAGGTTGTATCCGGATGCCCCATCAATACACGATCATCCTGCAGCATTGTCTACTAGTACGTCTATGTGTGGGAGAGGGAAATCATCCTTCAAGCTTACTTATTGAGATCCCTGTAATCAACACACACCCTGACTCTCCCGTCCTTCTTCATTACCGGGACCACATTAGCTATCCACTGAGGGTACTTGACCACTTCCAAAAATCCGGCATCATACTGCTTTTTGACTTCATCCCTAACCTTGAGCAGGGTATCGGGATTCATTCTTTTTAACTTCTGTTTTACTAGAATTGTCCCAGGGATTAGGGGAATTTTGTGCGTCACTATGTGAGGGTCTAAGCCGGTCATATCTTCATACCTCCATGAAAATATGTCCCGAAATTCTTTGAGCAAACTGACCATATCTTCTAATTCTTCACTGCCCACAACCTTAAGTTCCCTCTTTATTTCTTCTGTGCCTAGATTTATGGTGTGCGTTTCATCCCCACAGGGCACTAGGGAAGGTTCGTCTCTTTCACCCCTTTCTTCTGCAAGTTCCTCTTCAAAATCACTTGAAGTAATGGCAGTTATGGGAATTTCAAAATTAACAAGAGGAATTTCTGAGTCGATTGAATTATTAGGCGTTAATTGATGAATGGTCCTGAAGAAACGAAAGTGGAATATATTATAAGAATGGATTTTCAAGAGAAAAAGGAAAAGAGAATAGGATGCAAAATGCGCTATTAATTCATTAATATTTGAATCATAAGAAAAGGGTCCATTTACAGCATTGCACTTATCACCATGGACAAAATGATCAAGTGTAGATAACAAAATGTACTTTACTCGAGATTAAGCACAAAAAGGTCCTCTGCTTCCCAATTATCCAGTTCTTGCCTCTCATCAATTGGCGAGATCAGGGCTTTATATAGGGAGTCCAGTTGTATGACATCAACAGATGGTTCTTCGGGTGATTCTTTACCCTTCTCAGGATTCTCGAGGATTGGTTTGGTGAAGACATCTGTGATTTTGGGGACAACCTTCATTTTCCCGACTCTCTGGTCAAATCTCTGATCCCAAAGGATGTTCCTCCTCAAAAATCGCCCATCTATAAGAGCATCTTCCTCAAATCCCAGGCCGAAACGGCCAATCTTCTTGATAGCCGGTATGGGTTCAACAATCCCCTGTAATGTGGCGTCTAGCCCCTCGCCTATCTCATATCCGCTCTTAAGCATCACCTTTGCAACCATAGCTATAGCTCCTTCATCCCTCAGGATAGTTTCTTGCCACTCTAGAGCCTGGAAAGAACTTTTCAAGGACTTTTCAGCTGCTTCCACATAAGGGAGTGATTGCGGCTTGGTGACCAGCATGGCTTCCTCGCCCTTCACAGTGATGATTCTGCCGTCCATGATGTATTTAATTTTCTGATGCAAGGTCGAAGGTACGGCATTTGCTGAATGGATCCAAGGTCTCCCTAGCAGCATGGTGTATGCAGGTTCAATGTCCATCACTTGGAATGTGACATTGAAAGCGCATGCCCCGATTTGAAGCGGTAAGTCAATGTCTCCTAGTACTTCCCTCCTTGTGCCGTTAAAGGCTCTTACCACCATGGCACTTTGACGTATGTTTGATCAGTCGACAGGTAACCTTGCCAAGGTGGCATTGGGCAAGATGTTAAGCGCAGATCCGTTGTCAATCAGAGCCTTGGTGACTATGCACCCCTTGCATTTGACTGTCACATGCAAAGCCTTGGTGTGCTTCAAACCAGTCGGGTCTATCTCCTCTTCTAAGAAAGTAACGAAACTGGATGCCTGAATTTGTCCCACTATTTTCTTAAATTGCCCCGGTGTGATATCGGGATTTACAAAGGCCTGATCCAGAATCTTTTGTAGGGCTTGGCGATGTACTTCTGAGCTTAAGATCAATGACAACAATAAAATCCGGGCAGGCATTTTCCTCAGTTGCTCGACAACATCATATTCACTTTGCTTCATTATTTGAAGCAACAGCTCCTCTTCTCCACTTGATCCAGCAAGTTCCCCTTTCTCAACCTCCTCTTCCGTGCTCTCTTGTGGCTCTCCCATTTTTACTTTCGCTCTTTTCTTTTGCTTCTCGTCATTCCTGTAACATCTCCCACTCCGTGTTATAAATTCTATCTCTCGCTTGGGTGGGGAGGAGTTGCTGGTAGTGACAGGTTCAGGTTTTGATTGGGGAGTAGCATTGCCGGAGGGTCCGGTATAAGTCATTCTGAAGTGCTCGTGGGGGGCGAAGCATGATTTAGGAGGTGTCAAGGGTGGAGTATAGGTAAGGTTAGGAGCTGATGTACTGCTAGATGCTTCTTGAGTGAAGATTTGGAAATTGTAGTTCCAAGGCACAACATGAGTGTTTGTGACAGGGAGCTGAGGCGGGGTTGGGATGACTGTTACTGGTGGTGGTGGTGTTGGTGGATTGGTGGCGGAGAAGGTTAATCTGGGATTGGAGGTGGAGGCATTCTGACTGAATCTGGCTGCATTTATTTCGCCTTCCACTTTTGATCTCGTTTGGCATCTCAAAATTTTAAGGGACAGCAAGTTCTAGACCTCTTGCCAGAATCCCTCACAGTCGTGCAGCTCATGATCAGCTGCTCCTCCATGGTAAGGACATCCCGTACCCCTTTCTGATCCTAATGCCTGAGGGAAAAGGTAGCCTTCCCTCACTGCCATAATAAAAATTTTCTCAAAGTGAGGAATCAGTTGATCCATCTCCGCGGTTGACTTTTCATCCCCGGACTCTATCATGTTCACACCACTGCTTGTATCATGATTGGGCAGAGGGTTTGAAGTGACATTGGGGAGAGAGCCATTCCCTTCGATCTTCAACCACCCATTTCTAATCAGGGCCTGTACCCTTCCCCTAAGGGCCCCGCAGTTGTTAGTTGAGTGTCCGAGTGCCCCTCCATGATACTCACATCGGGCACTGGCATCATTCCACCTGGGGTATGGTGGCTGAATTGGATCAAGGGGGATTGACACTATTTGATTTATACCGATGAGGTATCGGTATATTTCGCTGAATGGGAGGGGAAGAGGTGGATCAGGGTTTCTCTATGGTCTAGGATTATTTTGGGGTGGTCTTGATTGAATAGGTTGAGGAGGTGGTCGGGGTTGGTAAGCTGTTTGTGACAGATATTGTGGGCGTGGATGAGGATAACTTGGGAAAGGGGGTGAAATGTTTGCAATTGTCAGGCCATGAAAAGGAGGACATGGCCTAAAATTATTCTGAAGGAATAAATGTTGGGTTTGTCGGGTGATGGAGTACACATCACCTTCTTTTTTTTTTGCCAAAACAGGCAGTTTTCTTTGCAGGATTCTCAATCAACTCCTGCAATTGTCCTAACCTGAGGTTAGCTTCAATCCTCTCACCAGCTTGAATGATGTCCGAGAAGCTGTTGGAGGTGTTTCCAATCATGAGGTTGAAATACGGAGCCTTCAATGTCTCAATGAATAAAGAGCAAAGTTCATTGTCAGTAACCGGAGGATAGACCTCCGCTGCTTTCTCTCTCCACCTCTGGGCATACTCCTTGAAGCCTTCCCTTTCTCTCTGCATCAGATTTTGAAGGTCTCTCCTCGTGGGGGTGACGTCACACTTAAATTTGTACTGTTTCAGAAAGGCGTCGGCCAAATCTTTCCAGGAGCATAGTTTTCTCCTGTCTAACTGAATACACCATCTTAGGGCTGCCTCGGAGAGACTCTCGTGGAAGAAGTGGACCAGGAGTCTATCATCTTCTGTCAGGGCAGACATCTTGGCAATGTAATTAGCTAAGTGAATGCGAGGGTCTGAGTTTCCGGTGTATTTGTCGAAGTCTGGAACCTTGAACTTGGGTGGTACTACCACATCTGGTACCAGTCTCAACGACGATACATCTACTGAACCGTACATATTCAATCCCTCTATTGCTCTTAATCTCTCTTCTAGAGCAGATAACTTCTCATTCTTTCTTATTTTACTTTCTCCTCCTACTGCATGAGCTATTCCCCCAGTTGGGAAATAAGGCGCAGGGTGAACCGAAGGGATCGGGATTGAAGGATGTGGCTCGGTATTTGAGACGGCCGGGTAGTAGGGGAAGGGTAGGTCATTATTCAAGGGAGTCGAATTGACAGTGATTGTCGGATCCGGAATAAGTGGTTAAAAAGTAAAAGAGGTTGAAGCTTGGTAAGAATCAACCGTTGTAGGAGGTGGGGGAGGTAGTGGCAAGTTTGGCTCTGATGCAGGTTTATTTTGGGATATTTCTCTCATCAGTTTCATAAGCTCTAAGACTTGGTCTCATAATTTGGAAACTTGTCCCTGTAGGTTCTAGACTTGTTCCTGGTCTTTTATTAGCTTCTTCATTTGTGATCTTGTTAAGTACACTCGTCTTGGTTGAACTGCTTGTTTGGTCGGGCTTGCTTTGCTTGAAGCAATGTTGATTTTCTGTGTGAGAAAAAAAGGTCTTTTAATGAATTTCGAATTTTGTTAAAATCTAAAGGTCCTGATTTGGACAAAGGATACGGTGGCATCTGAAAGCCAAGAATGAGATCTGCAGAAGGATAATTGCATTAACTTTATCATGGCATCGCTCGATAGTCTGACAGTGAATGACTGGATTGAATGCGTGTCTATGATACTTGTCCATATGGCGCATTCAACTTTTCGCATAACCCTAACGAGGATAGTTCCTATGGGAGTCATACTATTCATTCACAATTTTGCTAAACAATGGGCCAAAGTTATTTCATTAATCGAATAGTTCATACATAGCACTCTTTACATTGGCCTAGCCTCAAGGAGACTCTTTATAATGTAATGACATCTTTTGAGATACTCATAAAGCCTTTCTTCTTGTCTAGTGGGGTCGAACATCTTTAGGGCATACTCGGATTCTGGCAAGAGCTCTTGTTTCCCCTGTGTTATCATTCTCTCCAGCTGGTCAACATTTTCTCTTAGCTCTTGATAGAGAGTAGCTTGTCTTTCTTTTTCCTTTCTTTCTTTAGCACATTCTTTCAGAATATCATTGATAAGCTGTGCTTGCTCCTTCAGTTCGAGCTTCTTCTTTTTACCCTCTTGTTTATACTCTTCCATGTGTATCTCTTGATACTTCATTTTTTTCTTGCAATTCGTTACTCCGAACTCCTGCTTCCTTTATTACATCTTGGAGAAAGATCTTTTCTCTTTCCCATTGCATTTCATGCTCCTCAAACCCTACTTTTTCAGTCCTGAGCCTTTTTACCTCTCTTTTAAGGACTTGCTATTGGTCCTCCAACTGCCTTACCCATTCTTGTAATTGCTGGTTCTTGGTATCTGCCTTTTGTAGAGAGTCGACCAAACGAGCGTTAGCTTCTTCTGAAAGGAAGTTCTGATGGGGAATGTTACCTTCGAGTTTCGTTGGCTCGGCAGCTGGGTGTCCTTGATCCCTGCTGGCCCTCCATTTAAAATAATCTTCCGTAGCACCTGGACCTTTAGGCGATCTCTCCATCATAGTGATGCTCTCCCAGGATTTGGGGGCAACTTTCAATTCCTCCTCACTACCGAGCTCATGGTAGAAGTGACCTTGATGGTATTCTTCAATACTGAGTGCGGACTGAGTTGAGCCGAACTGCCTCATTACCAATGCTGGGACATAACTTGTATATCCGGTTACTCCGATTAAAGATACTGAATAATTACTCCCCATGCTAAACAAAATAGGTAGACCTGGGGCCCATAATTTCCTCCAGCAGTAGTTGTGACTGCTGAAGATTAGAATCCGCTCTTGCCACTGCAGCTTGTCCTTTGGGCTGATTACTAATTTGGTCATTTTCTCAATAAGAGGCTGGTCTGAGTACCAAGTTAACTCCTTTGTCTCTATAAGGCACATGTGACTGATGATCCAGAGGTGCAACAATTGAGAACAGTACTTAATGTATCCCTTGCCTTGTTGTCTACAGTAAGTAAGAGTCAACAGAGTCTCTGCAAGGATTGTCGGTATTGGGTTGACCTTCTACTTTTCTACTGCCCAGAATATCTTCGTGACACTGCAGGTTATAATTCCCAAAGGCCCGGGGAATAAGATCAGGCCATAGATCCCCAAAGCTAGTGCTAATGAAGCTTGCTCCAATTGTTCATCTCGGATGTACAAGTCTAACTGCTTCTTGAGGTAGGTCCAATACCACCCGTGTGTGTTCCCTTTGATAGTTTCTCTTGCCTTTGCTTCTTTGGGGGGAATCACTAACATATGTGCGAACTGTTTCCAGGTCTGCCTATGCTCGAGGTGTAACTAGATCCGATTCTGTGCCACATAAGGAATTTCTAGTAACGCCTGATATTCTTCCATAGGGTGGGTCGTATCAATGTCGTTGAAGGAGAACACTCCATACATGGGGTTCCAAACTGACAGCATGGCCTTTAGCACTGGAACTTGAACTTTGACCCGTATTAAGGTCACGATCCTTCCGTATTTTTCCTCGAACTTTGCCTTGACGTGATCGGGAAGCGACCTCCAACTACTAGATAGACCCTCGAGATCGGTCATTCTGACCTCGACTTTGTTTAGGGGTAACAGGCTAGTATCTGCCCTGGTGATATCACTTTGCGGGGGGCACTGAACTATGAGGTGGTCCGGACCATGGTTTAGCATTCTGTTCTGGTCTAGGAACTTTTTCCGCCAACTGACTCTAGGATGCTATGTCAAAATTGATGATTATTCTTTTACAGACCTTGATTCTGTGATGCCTGTGGAGAAAACTTATTAGCAGGATAAATTCAGGTAATTTTGAATTATACTGTTGGCGGGCTGATACCTACACATTTATCAAAGTAGGAAAATGTGCAGATCCTCCTAACGGTATGATTCAAAATTGCCCTTAAAAATAGAACATGAGAAAACACAAATAGAGTAGGGTGAGAGCAAGTATGTCCTTTTTGTCCTAAAATAGGGAAAATCCTAGTACCGGGTAAGTGCTATCTAATCGAATAGTTCTAGCTTATGAGGTAGATTGCTACGGCTTTCAGCTATTGTGATAGTTTAGCTCAAGGTCTAATTTTCTAAAAGCCACAGGTTCCCAAATTGCCCCTACTGTAAACAGTAGAGCCCCATTCCATCACCATGATACTAACGGGAGAGTTCCACGGGTATCACAGTAAATAGAACAAGTTTCAATCTGAGCAGAAGCCTTCACGGATACTAACGGGGTAAAACCCACGAGTACCACTACATGACTCCCTCCTACTTTCCTAAAGGGTGAGAAAGCCCAGGTATAGAGCTAAAGTGTGTGTGAGGACATTGTGTCAGTACTCAGTGTGTGAAGGGACATATTTACCTCTTCCCTTCATGGGGGATTTTTTTTGGACGAAAGTTGCTATGTGAAATAAGACAAGCAAAAATTGTTAGAACAATAATAAATCAACATATCGAGATTTCGAATTTTGCAAATTAAACGCCCCATAATTACGAATTCAATTTATATGAGCGTATGACTAAATCTATTGTTGGACCTCTAAACCAGGGTAAAAAAGAATAAGTCCCCAGTGGAGTCGCCAAGCTGTCGCAAGGTATTTTGAGGTCGCCTGGACGAAAGCTCTTCACCGAAGTGGAAAAGAGTGAGGAGTCGCCACTTTAATTTTGAGGGAAATTAAAGAAAACCATTCATGAAGATAAATTTAAAATAAACCACTTCAAAAACAAAGATTCTAGGTTCGGGGTCCATATACGGGCGGGGAAGGTGTTAGGCACCCCGTCTCGTCCCTTAATGAAGGTAAACAGATTTAATGTTATGCTCTTTTATAAATCAAAAAGGTAATTAGGGGGACAAGCAAAAATGGTTAGAACAATAATAAATCAACATATCGAGATTTAATGGGATAGTGATAATGTTAATCCTTTGTGCAAAATAAAGGGATATTTGATATTTCACCTATCTTAGGTTGCCCAGGAACACAAGTTCGTGAGATAACCCTTTAGTGAATAAGTGTTTGAGTGAATTTTCTTTGTGTATTGGGGTCATGTCATTTAGTTTGAATTTTGTTAAGGGAGCTCGGACGGGGAACTTCTCCCGATCTCTATATGTATTTATTAAGAGTTGGGAGATTTCGGATAAGAACTCTCCTCCGATCTCCCTGTTTTAATGTAAGCGAGAATCAGGTAAGAACTCTCCCCTGATCTCTAAAGGTGTTTGGTTTAAAATTTGATGAAGGATCTCGGATAAGAACTCTCCTCCGATCTCCGTGTTTTTGTTTGAATGAGGATCAGGTAAGAACTCTCCCCCGACCTCTTAAAATATTTGGTTTAAGGTTTTTAATGAAGGATCTCGGATAAGAACTCTCCTCCAATCTCTGTGTTTTTGTTTGAATGAGGATTGAGTAAGAACTCTCCCCCAACCTCTTAAAATATTTGGTTTAAGGTTGAGTCTTTCACTGATCTCGTATATAACTACCTTGTCCGAACTCTTTGGCTAGCTACATCCGATCTCTCTCGGTTACTAATCTGAGGTCCAAACTTATTTCGGTTCCCGCTTTATTATGCTATTTCCTAGACTTGATTAATAGCCCGACCTCATGACTTTTTCCTGATTCCCTATTCATTTTTTGATCATTTTAGTTATTTCAAAAGACCCTATCACGTTAGGATATTGTTACCAACACTTCGCTAAATTACCTAGAAGCTACTTGTAACCGGAACACCTATATTCAAAGGGAAAAAAAAAAAACTAAGAACAAATAAATAACGTGAACTAGAAAATAGAAAGAGTAAACTCAATAGAGTAATTATTGGCCTAAAGGATCTGCATGGAGATTTTTAGTATAACTGAACTTAATGAGAATTTTAAGAATAAAAGCAGAGTATGTAAAACGAGAGCGTTCGGAAAGGTGACAGTCTAGATACTTATCTGTGTGAGGTCGAAGTTATCAAACTGACTTTAGAGATCACAAATATTATTGCATTGAAGGCTGTTATGGAAAGTCAATCACTATGTTATGGAAAGTCAATCACTATATTATTTCTCTGTATATTCTGTATTATGTATTCCTATTTAGGATTTCTTATTTAGGATTTCTTCCTAATTAGTAGAACACAATTATAGGAATCAATTGTATATATATACCCATGTACAGATTAATTGAAATCAATGAGAATCATCTCTTTCTACATGGTATCAGAGCAGGTCATCAATCTAGGGTGACTATTTATTCTCACTACCCAGCTCAGGAGAGACCTTAGCCGCCGACCGGCCGTTTTAACCCCGATCAACATCGCCGGTGTCGCCTCAACCCCCTCATTCCACCACTGTGTGCTGTTGCCTGATCCAGTATACCATTAAAGGACTGCTGAGGTTTGGCTCTCAGATCCTATTTCGGTATTTGCTTGATTTGTGATTTTGGGTTATTTTGTTGCTATAAGCACTTTGGATTAGCGTTTCGGTTAGTTTTCTTTGTCTCAACAAATGGCAGACAATAAGAATGTTATTTCTGATGTGATTCCGGTGATGACTAAGATCACAGAACACAAACTTAATAATTCGAATTACCTAGAGTGGAGTAAGACTGTTAGGGTCTATTTGCGTAGCATTGATAAGGATGATCACCTTACTAAAGATCCACCCACTGATGATACAGACAAACTTGGCTAAGGCAGGATGCTCGGTTGTTTTTTGCAGCTTCGGAACTCGATTCATAGTGAGGTAATTAGTTTAATTAATCACTGTGAATTTGTTAAGGAATTGATGGATTACTTAGATTTTCTGTATTATGGTAAAGGAAATATCTCCCGTATTTATGATGTTTGTAAGTCATTCTACCGTGCTGAGAAAGAGGATAAGTCTCTCACGGCTTATTTTATGGATTTTAAACGGGTATATGAGGAACTTAATGTATTGTTGCATTTTAGTCCTGATGTGAAAGTTCAGCAGGCCCAACGAGAGCAACTGGCTGTTATGAGTTTTCTTGCAGGCCTTCCTTCAGAGTATGAGACTGCTAAATCTCAGATTCTCTCCAGTTCTGAGATTTCCTCTTTGCATGAAACATTCACACGGGTCCTTCGCACAGAGAGTACTCAATCTTCACAGCCTGCCAGTAGTGCTCTTATTAGCCATAATCCAAATGGACAACAGGGTAATAAAAGAGGAAGTAGAGGAGGAATTACAGGCAACAGAAGTAACCAGCGTAATGGAGAGGCTAGTTCTAATCAGGACTCAAGAGGAGTCATTTGTTATTATTGCCATGAGCCTGGCCATTCAAAATATAATTGTCCGCAACTTCAGAGGAAAAATCAGCGATCACAGATGGCAAATATGGCAGCAGAGAATCTACAGTATCTTCCTCTGAGAAAACTATTTTGGTATCTGCAGAGGATTTTGCACAATTTTCCCAGTATCAAGCATCTCTAAAGCCTACCAGTTCTCCTGTCACTGCGATCGCTGAGTCAGGTAAATCCACTACATGCCTTGTGTCTTCTTCATCCAAATGGGTTATTGATTCTAGTGCGACAGATCACATAACAGGTAATTCTAGTCTTCTATCTGCTTTTCAGTCTAATCTCACTTCCTCTACTGTTACTTTAGCTGATGATTCTACTTCTTGTGTTATGAGTTCTGGAACTGCGAACCCGACTTCGTCAATTTCTTTATCTTCTATTTTGTGTCTACCAAAATTCTCTTTTAATCTACTTCTATTAGTAAACTTACTCATACCTTAAATTGTTCTGTTTTCTTTTTTCCTGACCAGTGTTTGTTTCAGGATCTTACGACGAAGCAGATTATTGGTAGAGGACGCGAGTCAGGTGGTCTCTACATTCTGGAAAATCATGTACCGCGGTCGCTTGTTTGCTCCAGTACCTTAACACCTCTTGAAGCTCATTGTAGATTGGTCATCCTTCTTTGTCTACCATGAAGAAGCTGTGTCCTCAATTTTAGTCTTTATCAGTACTAGAATGTGAGTCGTGTCAGTTTGCAAAACATCATCATTTGCCTTCTGTGTCTAGAGTCAATAAACGGGCTTCATCCCCTTTTGAGTTAGTTCATTCTGATGTTTGGGGTCCTTGTTCTGTTACATCTAAAACTGGATTTCGTTATTTTGTTACTTTTGTTGATGATTACTCTCGTGTTACCTAGTTATATTTAATGAAGAATCGTTCTGAGTTATTTTCTATCTTTTGTGCCTTTTGTAATGAAATCAAAACTCAATTTAATATTTTTGTGCGCATATTAAGAAGTGGCAACGCCAAAGAATACTTTTCAGCACAATTTCAGCCTTATATGACACAAAATGGTATTCTTCATCAGTCTTCCTGTATGGATACCCCATCCCAAAATGGCATGGTCGAAAGAAAAAATTGTCATCTTCTTGAGGTAACTCGTGCTCTTCTTTTTCTAATGAAAGTACCTAAACACTTTTGGGCGGATGCAGTTTCTACGGCATATTTTTTTATCAATCGTATGCCGTCTTCTGTCTTAATGGGGATATTCCTTATACTACTTTGTTTCCTACAAAATCTTTGTTCCCCATTGAACCCCGTATTTTTGGTTGTACCTGTTTTGTGCGTGATGTTCATCCACATGTTACTAAATTGGATCCAAAATCTCTCAAATGTGTCTTCCTTGGGTACTCCCGGCTCCAAAAAGGGTATCGTTGTTTCTCTCCTACTCTTAATTGTTATCTTGTTTCTGCAGATGTCACATTTTTTGAATCCACTCCATTTTTTCCTCCATCATCTGTGTATGAGAGTCAGGGGGAGGAGGATGATCTCTTAATATATACTGTCCAACCAATGTCTAGTCCTCTCCCACAGCCTGTTCCTTCTGTCTCTAGACCTAGTCGACCTCCCGTTGTTCATGTTTATTCCAGGAGATTGGAGATTCCTGACTCAGATCCTCCACCAGCTACTTCGTTGGGAGATCCTGTACCTCATACTGACCATGATTCTAATCTAGACTTACCCATTGCTCTTCGTAAAGGTAAACGTTCATGTACTTACCCTATCTCTTCTTTTGTTTCTTATAATCAATTGTCTTCTTGTTCTCGGTGTTTTGTTACTTCTTTAGACTCTGTTCCTATCCTAATCATTGATGAGGCCTTTGTCTCATCCCGGCCGTGTGATGCTATGAAAGAGGAAATGGAGGCTTTAGATGCTAATGGTACATGGGAACTATTGCCTTTATTTGGTAAGAAAGCTATTGGTTACAAATGGGTATTCTGATGAGTAAATCCTGATGGTTCTGTGGCTAGGTTAAAACCACGCCTTGTAGCAAAAGGATATGCTTAGACATATGGGGTTGATTACTCTGATACTTTTTCTCCTGTAGCTAAACTTACTTCTATTCACTTGTTTATCTTTTTAGCAGCTACATATGATTGGCCCTTGCATCAATTGGATATCAAGAATGCTTTCCTTCATGGTGATCTTCAGGAGGAGGTGTATATGGAGCAACTACCTGGGTTTGTTGCTCAGGGGGAGTTGGATAAAGTTTGTAGGCTTCGGCAGTCTCTTTATGGCTTGAAACAAAGTCCTAGGGCATGGTTTGGGAGATTCAGTGAAGTAGTACAGGAATTTGGTATGCAAAAGAGTAAGTGCAATTACTCAGTATTTTATAGGCAATCTGAGGCTGGTCTAATTCTCTTGGTAGTCTATGTGGATGACATTATCATCATTGGGAGTGACTCTGCAGGTATTTCATCTCTTAAAACCTTCCTCCAAACTCAATTTCAGACCAAAGACTTGGGATTGTTAAAGTATTTCTTGGGTATCGAAGTTATGAGAAGTAAGAAGGGTATTTTCTTGTCTCAAAGAAAATATGTCCTCGATCTATTGACAGAGACAGGAAAATTAAGTGCTAAGCCTTGTAGCGCACCAATGACTCCAACTTTACAACTGTTAGCAGGGGATAGTGAGTTGTTTGAAGATCCAGAGAGATACAGGAGATTAGTAGGAAAATTGAACTACCTTACAGTCACTCGTCCTGACATTGCTTATGCCGTTAGTGTGGTAAGTCAGTTTATGTCTTCCCCAACTGTTGCTCATTGGGAAGCCTTGGAACAAATCTTGTGTTATCTGAAGGGAGCTCCAGGAAGAGGTTTGCTATATGGTAATCATGGGCATTTGAATATTAAATGTTTTTCAGATGCCGACTGGGCTAAACTAAGGTTGACAGGAGGTCAACTACTGGATATTGCGCTTTTTATTGGAGGAAATTTGGTGTCTTGGAGAAGCAAGAAGCAGAGTGTAATTTCTCGATCTAGTGTTGAATCCGAATACAGAGCCATGGCACAATCAGTATGTGAGGTAATGTGGATACTTCAATTACTAGATGAGACAGGTTTTAAGACCTCCCTGCCTGTAAAATTGTGGTGTGATAATCAAGCTGCTCTTCATATTGCTTCTAATCCGGTGTTTTATGAGCGGACCAAACATATTGAGATTGATTGTCACTTTATTCGTGAAAAGATTCAACAATAGATCATCTCAATAGGACACATCAAAACTGGAGAGCAGTTAGGAGATATTTTCACAAAAGCTCTGAATGGAGCTAGGATTGACTACATTTGCAACAAGTTGGGCATGATTAACATCTATGCTCCAACTTGAGGGGGAGTGTTATGGAAATTCAATCACTATGTTATGGAAAGTCAATCACTATATTATTTCTCTGTATAATCTGTATTCTGTATTCCTATTTAGGATTTCTTATTTAGGATTTCTTCCTAATTAGTAGAACACAATTATAGGAATCAATTATATATATATATACCCATGTACAGATTAATTGAAATCAATGAGAATCATCTCTTTCTACTAAAGCTGATGGTTCCGAGACTAATGCTTACTTTGAGATTGCGAGAACCAGGCTAAAATGCAGTTAAGTCGAAGCTACGGCTACCTGGTCAGAATGGGGTCAAACTGAGAGAAGAATATGTAAGTGATAGGGTAATGAAGACAAGACTGAACAGAAATGGTATAGCAGAGTGATGAACAAACTGAAAATGAAGGATTTTAGGGTTCGAAAACTCTCTATCAATGGAGATACTCAAGAAAACTAGTTTCTAAAGTTTCTCAATTTTCATGCAAGCTTAGAATGGCAAAGCAGCAAGGCTGAATTAGATTTTAGAGCCTTTCCACTATAATCACCACCACCTTTTTTTTTGTCCGTCCCCTCTACAGTATAGCATGCAGGTATTTATAGGAAACTGGTGCTGCTAATGAAGGGTCAAGATCTCCCTTTGGGGAGACAGAAGGTTTGGATTTAAAAGGACATAATCCGACGTTTGAAAATTAAAGGGAATCAAAACGGACGGCTGGGATCCTACCCAGAATATCCGTCCTTTCCCTTCCTAATCCAAGGCTTAGGATCCTGCCTTACAAGATGGATCTGAGGGTTGGGAATAAAAGGCACCGAACCTGTCATCTGTTTTTGATCCAAGGGCTCCGAGTTCGTCCTTGCAAGTAGAATCCACAGTGGGGATTGTGATGTACAGGACTATCATAACTGTTTTTGGCATCTGTTAGCAGTGTGGGCGATTCTGCAAATGAGGCGTGCTGTGAAGATTTGATCACGCCTGCAATGCTTTAACTACCTCGGCTCTGATTGTGTGGAGAGTTATTGGAAGTTATCTTATCCTCTTCGTGCATTCCGATCTCTTATTTCTTCCGATCTATTATGACCCTTTTTCGATCTCTCATATCAGGCCCTTCTCCCGATCTTTCCCATTCTAGAACCTTCCCCTCTATCCGAGCTGCCTCAGTCAAAGCATTTAATTCTTCGGTTATCGATGCATCCGCTTCGGTTTTCGCAAGTAATAAATGCTCAGACCCCCTATATATATGCCTTAGCGGGGAATTTCTCCCACATTCCATTTCTCCTCTTCCCATTTTTCACTTCTCCTGTCTAAGTTTCTCCGGTAACAATTTCGGCCATGGTGACCGCTTTTGATCTTTTTCTAATTGTTCTCTTTGTTCCTCAAATGAAAATTTATGATCCCGGTGATCGGAGAATCATGAGAACCACATCTGATGACAGTGAGAGAACTGGACTAATTTACCGATCCAGATCGAAAATATCGATCGTGCCGATCTCAAATCGGTCTACCGATATAATCAGTGAACTGATTTCGGGAGAGAGGACTGCTAATCTCCCTCTAAATATCGGTGACTGCCTTTTGAAGTTCATTTGGCTCCTCACCACAATGGGTGTCCCGATTGCTGCTCGGTTCTGGTCGATGACATCGACGATGACTCCTCTCATCACCATGAGAGTCATAGTCACTCCATCTGAGCTGCACATCTATCCGATGCCTATGGCTGGCTTTCTGATCAAACACATCTTTTGATTCAGCCATAAAACTAGGCTTTGACATAGGTCCCTACTAGGTAGGATGTAATGCCGATCTTTAGAGATCGCCCAAATGATGTAATCTATTCTTTAAAGGTTCTTAATGATGTAATTCGATCTCTTGAGATCACCCAAATGATGTAATCTGACCTTTTAGAAATGAAATGAAATTTTATTTGACAGTTATCATTTAATTATTGCATTTGTTATTTTTCGATCTCTGATGTGCATATCCGATCTGGTTCTTAACTAAATCACCCTTAGCCAATCTGTGACTCTTAACATTCACCTTAATCCGACGACCTTAACCAGCCGATCTCCTTTTATTTTATTTATGGTGTTTTTGAAATCTTCCTGCGACGTGGCAGGAAAGCTGGCGGATTCCGCTAACCGATGCGTCGCTTGGGACACTGTGAGCATTGAATGCTCAGACGGGTATAAATAGGGAAAGGGTCAGTCAGTTGCTCCCTTATGTCATTTTCAACACTTTGCCAGTGATTCCGAAATTCTTTCGTTTCTTCAAGTTTTTCCGACATCGATCACATTCCGGTAAGGGTTTTGATCTTTTCTTAGTTAAACTTCTTTGGTTTCTTTGAAAATGAGCGATGCTGAGGGTCAGAGAGCTACGAGTCCATCTTCTGTCCATGTTTTTTGGACTTCGAAAGAGGGTGACGTGATTAGATCGGCTGGTCAAGCCAGCAGAGCCCTCATCCCGGTAACTAGTTCGAGTGCCAGACTGAGGCGAGGGGCATCTTTGAGAAGAGACAACTTGCCAATTGATGAGTTGCCTTCAGTCTTGAGGGACGCTGATCTCCAATCTATAAGCCAGGAGTACAATCTGCAGATCGACTCCTTTGAACTGATCAAATGCCATGGCGATCATCGGGCCGACCATTTCTTTGATGAGGGCGATTTTATCATGGTGTATGAAGAGCAATTGAAGGCCGAGCTCCGCTTTTCCTTGGACGAATTTTATAACGTTGTCCTAAAATTCCACCATGTCTCGGTAGCCCAAGTGCATCCGAACTCCTGGCGGACTCTAATAGCCTTCCGGGGCCTCTGCCGAGCTAAGGGACTGGAACCCACAGCCAAAGTCTTTGTCGAGCTACATAGACTTGCCCGAAGGAAGGATGATGAGTTCTGGTTCTTCCAAGCTAAGCCCCATTGTTCTCTCTTTATCGATCTTCCTTCTTCATTGAAGAATTGGAAGAACCGGTTCTTTAATTTGAGGAGCAAGATTCGGAACGGCTTTGAGGGGATCCCACGGAGTTGGCAACACCTGGTCGCTCCGATCCCAAAAAGGATCACTTTAAATAAGGACGAAGACACCGTGGTGAGAGAGTTAAAGTCTCAGGCGTCCACTCAAAAATTCTCTTGCTTAGATGCAATGATGGCCGAACTGCAGCATTGGATGATGCGGCTAGTCACTGGCGAAGAATACGAGCTTTAGCTCTCTGACCTTGGCCCTGGTACTATCCATATCTCTGGTCTCTGAACCTTAGCGAACTCACTGACTTTCTTTTTCATGCAGGTATGGCGGGCAGTGATGCTTCTAGGGAGAGCCGCAAACGAAAGAGGGAGGTTTCTAGAAAAGTGAGGGCGATGAAGGGGGCGACCACTGTCGATGCTCAGACCCCTCATCGTGAATCAATAGAGGTGCCGAGCTCTCCTCCCCAACCTCAGGAGCAACCGATCCCTGAGGTAGAAGTCCTTGCCCCGGCTCCTCAACAGATAGAGCTTCCACCTCCCCCTCCTCATCCGACCTCTTCTCAGGTAGAAGGGGAGTCTTCCGATCCCACGGTCAGGGCACTTTCCCAGGGCGCACAACTTCTGATCCAGTCGTTGGAAAGGAACCGCTCTACTAGGGGGAACTCCAGCCTGGCCAAAGTCATGGGAGCTTCTATTTGCTTCCAAGAAAATTGGAACAGGTTGGCAGAGGAGAGTTTTGATGATATCTTGGCTCAGACAATGATCTTAGGCATAGAGGCCATTGCAAACCAGCATATACTCAGAGAGAAAGCTCACGGCTTGAAGAAGGAAATCCTCAAGGCGGTCCAAGATGCCTCTGCCGGACAAGCTCAGCTCTCCTCTACTAACGAGTACATCGCCAAAATGGAGGATCAAATGAAGCGTTATGAGGAGAGGATCATTGAAGTGGAACGAGAACTCGAAGACTCTTGAGCTGGTTGGTCTACTGACCTCGCTCGTTATGCTGAAGACCTTCGGGCGAAGGAAGAAGAGCTCCGAGCCAAGGATGAGGAGCTTCGAGCTAAGGAAGAGGAGAGCACAACGAAGGAGGCCAAGGCTTATGTAAACGCTCATAATGACCTTATGGCCTAGCTGAAGAAACGATATCCTGAAGAGGACTTCTTCTGGATGAACGAGCTCGCCCTAGAGGCCGAAGACAAGAGCGACGAGGAGCCCGAGAGAGAGAGAGAGGGTGAGCGAAATGTAGAACAGGCTGCGGGTGATCCTCCAGCCGAATGACTTGTACTTTATTTTGAAATGAAATGAAATCCCTTTTTGCTCAATTTCTTGATGAGATCGGAAAGTATCCAAATTGTATGAGTGCTTGATTGTTTGAACGTATTAGGACATCGAACTTAAAAGCGATTATTAATCTAAGTATAAGAGGTCGGAAGAACATTGTAACCATGAGATCGGCCTATGCCGAGACCAAACACCAGATAGAACTTTAAATCATTAAAATTGGAAACTTGATTTGAACACTTAAGATCGGAAACACCATTAAGTCGGACTGAAACCTTAACTTTATTAAACGATTTTCCACAATATTTATAAAGGAGAGATTGGAAACAAGACTGGATGGCACAGAGACCTGATATTGGTTTGATTTCCTTTGACGAGAGATCGGAAATGAGATTGAATGGCATGGGGACCTGATATTGGCGTGATCTCCTTTGTTGAGAGATCGAAAAGCATTCGATTAGATGCGAGATCGGTTTATTTCCTAATCAAGTTGCTTGTAACCAAAGAATGCCAGTTGGGGGTCAATTTTCAAAGTTCATTGACTTCGGTGATCGACCAAAATATGGTGTCGACAGATAGCTTAATAAATTATACTCTTATTCAAGTAGTCTTGGTGTTCTTCCATTTATTTGAGCATTTTAATGTAATAATGATAAGTTTATACTGTTGAAAGTTGCCAAACTATGGCTCTTTATTTATTATTTGCATAGGAAGACCTGAGTGAGCCAAAAAGGAGTCAGCTAGAGTCGATTAACGAAGAGGAAAATGAGGATTTAGTTGATGGGTCAGATACTTCTTCCTTTACTGCATTCCTTTATTCTTTATTGTCATCTTCAGATTCTGGAGATAATTCAAATTCAGATGAGAAAAAGGATAATACACCAGAAATGGTTGGCCAGTCATCTGAAATTGTAAGGAAGGAGAGTGTCACAAGGAAGGGCTTACTTTCTAGGGGTAAACAATCTCTTAGAGCTATTTACCAAGCTGGTATAACTGGTGGATATCAAAGTCAAGGGTGCAAGGGTGAATCTGACTTGAAATTAGGTGATGAGAGTAATGATAATTTTGATGGACTGGAAATAAAACATACGCAGATTTTGAAAGAGCCCGTTGAGTTGGGAGATCTTCCAAGTGTTTCTGAGCCTTCATTGCTTCTTTCAGAGAGAGCAAGAAGTGCCCTTTATGCTTCACGTCCAGCACTTGCACAAGGGAGGAATTGGTAATTGCTTTACAAGTTTAAAAACGTTTACTTTTAAATTGAAAATGAATCTCAGCTTTTTAAATGCAAACAGCTTGCTCCTAATAGTTACTAATATGGTAGTCTTTATGAATCTCTTTCACTCTGTGTGTGTGTGTGCGCTCGTGTGTGTTCTTTGCAGTACGTGGAGGCATGGGATATCACTATCAACATTATATAGAAGAAGCATGCTTGCCCTGGACCAAGTCTGCTGGTAATTTTTTTAATTACCTTTTTGTCTTACAACAACAACTAAGCCTTAATCCCAAATTAGTTGGGGCCAGCTATACTATTTGCATGTTATCTGAGGAACATCTTGTCATACAGTTACTCTGCAATAATTTATGATTGGTCTTTGATTCCCAAGGTAATTCCGCCCCGCAGGTATTTCATCTCTATGCCCCTAGGCAACAAATTTGATTTCTGATTTGTGATGGAAAATTATTGATTTTGATCTTGTCCATGTATTAAAATGTTATTCCTTACATTGAAAGATCCGTCATAGGAGCCATTGATGTGTTGTCATGCAAGTATATTCCATTGGCAAATGGATTAAAATCGGTGTTCCCTGCTGATATTGTTCTTACTTCTTTGTGAATGAAAAGGAAATTGATTGGCTAAAATGCCTTTGTGGTAGCATTTTTTGAAGGACCAAAAATGTATTTTACATTCATGGTTTTTTTTTCGATGATGTAAATACTGCACACAGCTGCAAGCACATAGTATACTTCCAGCCCTGTATCTTTAAGATCCCAATGGCTGCAACATGAAGGACATAGGATATTCAGTTGCAACATGAAATGATGCTAATCCTTCTATAGAAGGACAGTATAAATTATTGTCCTAGATGCTAGATCTTCTATTGTCCAAAATATTTTTCCTCAGTACTTCTCTTTTTAGTGCTTGGAAATGCTTGAATATAAGTCATGTCTGAACATCACATTTAGATCAAGTTCAATTCAATTCATGACATAGATTGGTTTGAAGATACCAGTTCAAGCATCTAATCAGTGCATGATGTTAACTGATAATTCAATAAGACATTTATGGATATCTAAAATATGTGGAAACTTAATTGAAGAACAGAAACAGTAAAAAGTGTGGTACATACAAACACAAGGGGCCTGCCCCAGGTTTTTCCCCGAAAGGGTGCTGAGTACGAGTTGAAGGGTTGAACATGTCGTTTAGAATCTTTCATTTTTGCTGTTCACTAATGGCAGTGTTGAAAGAGGTGCAAATCGCCATTTCACTTTGTGCTCTACTGATTTTCTGGCAATGGGTGGGGGTGGCCCCTTTGCACTCTACTTGGATGGAGATCTGTGAGCCCATACTTCTCTATTATTGTTATGCACTTGTTCTGCAACCATTTGAGTGATTTGACTTGGCGGATTCACTTCTAGACATCCACAACTGTACTGGTTATTGATAATTGTTTATTCCATCATAGATTAAATGGATCAAGCTCAGTCTCAGAGACCTATGGGAACCCTTGTCTTGCACATTCTGCAGACTTTGAAGTTAAAGAAGTTGAGGTATGCACAGTGCTACTTCCTTATGCACAAGGGAAATTAGATACACAAATGTACGAGTAATTATCACACGCAGTCACTCAATATTTTCATGAAAATTATCAAATTTTAATTTCTTTCATAAAACTTACTGACTTCAATTTGATTTAACAAAAGACACTATGATAGAAAATTAAATATTTTTAGATTAACTTACTAACTTGTTAAGTATTTTATAAATAAAATTATCTAACTGGTGGTTGGTAGGAAAAAAAAAAGGAGGAATTTAACGGCATTAGAGGGTAGTTGGATGCGTTTTATGCATCCTATTTTTTTTTTTAAGAAATTAATAAAATAAAGTAATTTTATTTGTAAAATAATTGATAGGTCAGTAGTTAACTTGAAAAACCTTTAATTTTTTATTACGGTAACTTTTATGAAATTAAATTGAAATTCAATAAGTTTAATGAAAGAAATTAAAGTTTAATAACTTTTATGAAAATATTCATAAGTAGAGTAATATTTACCCTATAATGTACTCACTATCAAATTCTTATAGGGCCTACTTTCCACATTTTCAAGTGAATTCCATATGAATTTGAGAAAATAACACAAAATTCAGTGTAGAATAATTTCTCTGTGCACACATGATATTTAACGCAGTTGACCAATACTGGAGTGCTTTTTTGCTTTCAGTAATAGTTTTTATTAGAAAAAGGAAAAGGTTAACCTTTTCATTTTTTTTATGGTATTTCATTTTTTTATGGTATTTCAGTAATGAGGAAATAGTTGCTTTAAGCAGAACAGAGGCTCGTGGGATACGCCGGTGGTAAATATTCAAGCATATGGCTGATTTTATGATTGTCAATGTGGACCAGCTGGTTTAACGTAGACCCATTTGTTAAAAGGCATCTTTCATTCACGTTTACTCATACATAGAGCCTGTGTAGCAGTAGACACAGTCCAGTAGTAGCTCTATATATATATTAGACCTGGGAGATCCGGTTCAACTCTTCCCTCCCCCTACATGTATAATATTAAAAAATGTACATAGAGCCTGTATTTGTATACATGATAAAGCGTTGAAAGTATTGGAAGTAACTTCGATGTTGACGGTGAAGTGGCTAATAGTACAAGCATACCAAGACTTTGAGACTTATGATTGTGGTGCTGCGTAAAAGGAATATTGGACTTGAAACGCAAAGTTTCAGGTTTAGCATTCAAAGCATGGAATGTAGCTGCATAACAAAGAAAAATGGATCTTCAGGTTCGATGTAAGCTAAAGTCGACTGCAGAGATCTAATCAACTTGTTTAATAACACATATGTATTGACAACAAGGGAAGTGAATGATTTGAAGTTTGTTTGGAGCGGAAGAAAATGGAAAAAGAAACTCAAATCAAAGTCATAACATTAAATAAATTTATTACCCTTAAAAGTCAAATATGATAAACATAAGAAACTAGCAAAACATAGATTTGGTTCTAACAACGAGGAACTTTACAAAGGCTATTTAGATATAAATATGCGCAGCCAGCTCATAGCCCAAGATCACCCTCCTCCTTGAAACAAAGTAGAAATGAAAGAGTACCTCTGTCATCACCATCTTTACTGTCAATATGATCCCAACATCTGCTGAGAAGTTCTCAATTAAGCAACTGTTGCAGTCTTCTCTACAATCCCTTCTTTTAGTGTCTGAGGGGAACCATTCATCAGATTTCCAGTCTTGGCATCCACTGTTTCCTTGTATGCAGCTGAATGAACACCAAGAGCAGCACGACCAGAAGGGTCAGGATTTTTGGCCCATGCTGCATCCCATTCCACTGCTTTTGCAGTACTGCACGCAACACTTGGTCCTCCAGGAACTGTCGACCTTGCAGCATTCTTCTCATAAATGGGAAATTAATTAGCATCTTGAGAGTTGAACAGAAAGAACAAAGGAAGCATAATGAAACACATAAAATACAATCTGGAAAATGAATGGTGTTCAATAGATTGCAGAGAACCAGTAAAGAATAAAAGCCCATAGACTCAGAAGACAGTGATACACCTTAGGGAAGAATTTCTCAAAGATGGTTCTGTAGTAGTATGCCTCCTTTGTGGTAGGAGTATTTTCAGGGTAAATAAAGCTAGCATTCATCAACATTGCATCTGTGACCTGTTGATTTATAGAAGTAGTAATCAGTCACATGCATTAAGGGTAGGCGTAAATAAACTAGTTATATACTGCAAACTGAAACAGACAGTATATACTACAAAAACAAAAATACAGCAACACAATTGAGATAAAGAATCCAAAATGAAAACCCTCCACAAGATCCAGGTACACATACTTGTTTGTTTGCATGGTCTCTCAGACCATCAATCCAGCTATACCCAACTCCATCACTGAACTGTTCCTTCTGCCTGTACAATATGTGCTAAGAACAAGTGAAAAAAAAAAAGAACATTTTAGGAATTCTTCCATAGAAATTATGCTAGGATACTAAACAGCAGGAGATAATTTGCTAAATGGTATAAAACAAAGGAGAAGAGGAAAGTTATATAAACCTTTGGAAGGTACGGATTCTTCTCATCATCAAATGCATTGCGCAAGACCCACTTCTCTATCCTTTTAAGATCAGGCCTGATCTGTGATTATTATAAATGCAAGTAACTTTTGTAATATCATAATAACCAATGGAAGAGAATCTCAAACATTTAACCTTCTAAACAATTTGTCAGCATTCATGAACAGACAGTAAAGACTTGCCAATTTTAAAGCACAACAACAATTCTATTGACATAGTTTTGATTTTTATGCAAATAAAATTACTAAAGCAGTAGCATATAGTGTAAAGTGTCAAAACAGTTCCCAACATGCCTGACATTTTACAGCATGCAACCTTCCATCAAGTGCCAAATTAGAAAACAAACAAACCACAGAAGCGATATTATTTAAGCCCTGAATATGAAAGATGAGATCATGCATATACTTATGCGTAAGATTATATATCATTTTGAAAAGGTTGTGCCTGACTACGAGTTTTTCAATATTTGTATCACCCTCCCTAGATGGGATGGGTGAGAAATTCTTTTGGTCTGGTTTTATTCAGCACTTGCTCATGTAATGACTAGGTTATATTACTTTATTATATTTTGTTCTGTTAGTAGTTATAAGAGCTTATTATATAATAAAGTACTTTCTCAAGGATTAAACATTAAAGCACATTATGTAAGCCCCAGGTCAATAGGGTTATACCATTTTCCACTCTGGATCTATGCTCATTGCAATGTTGATGAACTCTTTGTCCAAAAAGGGTACACGAGCCTCAACACCCCATGCTGAAGTCGATTTATTTGCCCTCAAGCAATCATAAAGATGAAGAGCCTTGATCTGTTTAATTATCAAAGACGCAAACAACAACTTAAAACAATACTTCAGGAAGCATACCCATTCAGTATATATGATAACTTGGCCATACATACTTCTGCACTCATAATCGAGAAAAAAAAATAAAAATAACAAAAAACAGTACCTTCCGACATGTCTCTTGGTGAAACTCTTCCTTGTTAGGTGCCTTGTGAAAATACAAGTAACCTCCAAAGATTTCATCTGAACCTTCCCCAGAAATAACCATTTTAACTCCTAAGGATTTGATTTTTCGTGACATAAGAAACATTGGAGTGCTGGCCCTAATAGTCGTCACATCATATGTTTCAATATGGTAAATGACTTCCTCAAGAGCATCAATTCCTTCCTGACATGATGAAGAAAACCAACAATTAATGTAAATGCAAGGTATGCATTCTTGTTTTCAAGCAAAAAAAGGCACTCATTACCTGCACAGTAAAGTGAAACTCATGGTGACGAGTTTGGAGATAGTCTGCTACCTCCCTTGCAGCTTTCAGATCAGGAGAACCCTGAATGGCAGAAACGAAAAGAAAATGAATGGACAGAGACAATTTCTTGGACAAGAAAAACATACAGAGCACATAACAAATTAACAATATTGGGGAAATTGCAGAAAGACCACATAATAAGGACATAAGGCTGTCACAATCTTCTATCTCATATCTCATTCAACTGCCCCAAGTGAACGTGTAGCTCACCATATTGGCATTTTTAGATTCTAGTAGCCCTATTTTCTAATACATACCAGTGCCATCAATTGCAAAACATTGTAATGCATCAACAGTCATGTCAATTCAATTTTTCTTTCAATGTTTTAGAGTTGGCAACTTATAGAGGTTGAATACCAAAGGCCATGTTAATGTCCTCATCATGTGGATAATTAATCATTGAAGGTCAAGGTAACATTTAGAAGATACTGCATAAAAATTATCACAGTAATCAGTGTCACTATGAGCATGACAACATACCGGACTCTTACTTATCTTATATTCCTGGAAATCTCACATTAGAAAAATATAATAAAGCAGTTTCAAATGCCAACCACCCTAAATATTTAAAGGGATGTGCAACATAAGGCCGCTAAGTGATACTAAAGTTAATGTCAAGACCTTCAAACCAATGCAAAAGGTATGTAATTGTGATCCCCACTGGCAAGCAGCTTCTGAATCAGCCAGATGACGACAAGTCACAGCTGCAACAAGTGATGAGTCCAGTCCTCCAGATAGAAGTACACCAAATGGTACATCTGTCATAAGTCTCTTGATCACAGCCTGCATGGAATTGGCAGGAAGAAGAAACTATATGAACCTAGAAACTTAAAAGTACTAGATAAAGATATAGGCCGAAGGATATCACCTACCAATTGAAATAGATTAAAAGAGAGTAATATTTGGTTAGTAACATTAATGAATAAGAAAAATCATTTTTTTCCCTTCCCAAAATCTGTCAATAATAATAATTTTTGGAATCACAAGAGACGGTGAGAAGGACAAACACATTTGTCACAAATGAATATCTTATAACCACACCTTCACAAACTCTCTTATTCCTTTCCTTCCACATATTCCAAAAAAAAGTTAAAGGGATTAAAGAACCAAGAGCTAAGTTCAGGGACGATAGGTAAAATTCACCCCATGTCCATGTCCATGTCCATTTATCATAGACTATATATGTTAAAATAGAAAGAGCATTATAGTGAAACCCAATAAAATAAGAAAAATAATTACAAGCCCCCCATTCTACAAATAATCAAACACAATAATTATGCATCCATAAAATTATGGAGGAGCTAACATGTCCATAAAATAATATTCACGGCCCAACCCATAAAAAGTGGTGAAGCAATGTTGATGGGAAGAGAGTATAGATTTTCTTTTTCCTTTTATTACATTTACTAATTATCCTAAAACTTAATATCGCACCTATTATAAAAACTTCTATCAAAAGATAAAATTGAACTTCTACCCAAAGTTTTATTTGAAGGGCCAAACCCAAGAGAGATTTTATTTGTTGTGATCTAATTTTGAATGAGATGGGGAGATGAACTTGGTACAATGTTTAAAGCTAACCCATATTATCATCTAACCACATAAATACACAAAAAGGGGAAAAATAAAGATGGGTGGGGAAGAGGAATAGGACTTTGAAAAGGGGAAAAAAAAAGAGAAAGAATAAAAAGAATACTGAAGTCCTACAAAACATTAAATTATATGGTGACAAATGATATTAAGTTAATAACTCCTCATTCATTATGTTGGGCAGCATAAGATAGGATCATTCCAAGATGCATGTGTTCATGCTATATTCTTTTTATTGTTTTCTCTATAGATAAAAGTTATGATGGTTTACTTGTCAAACACTTTATCTTTTTTCCTTTATGAATCATGCATTCAGTTATTTATATTTGTTTTGCATATTTTAATTCTTCTGAATAGCCAATGAATTCTCTTCGTAATTTTATAATAGTATTTCCTTTTGTTGGATGCTAAATTAGATTATCATTAATAATTTTATTTGGATGCCTATTTTATTTTTCGAGTCACATAGTTCTAAATTACTTTGTGCTTTTTAAGTTGTCAAATATATGCACTTTCAAATATGATTCTGCAATAAATTTATTTGACTTAATCACAAAGATTAAAATTGAGGTTTTTTATAGATAAATGTAAAATCGAGAATATAGTCACATAGATTCTTTACAAATATTTCTTCTGCTAACTTCCTAAGAAAAATATTATTCAAGATAGATATTATTTCAGCAAAAATTAAATACTCCCTCCATCCCATTTCAAGCGTTGTTTTAGAAATTTTTTTCCTACCATTCTATTTGCCATTTTAGAAAATTAAGGAAGCATTAATTATTTTTTTCCAATTTTACCCTTGTCTATTATTATCTTCAATGCATTTATCTCCTCTTTATCACCTTTTCTATCTTAATTAAATACAAGGGTACCTTAGTCAATTATTAGTATTTTTTTATGAAAAATGAGGTTATCCAATCATTTCCTTGATCTTTGCGCAAAAACCTTAAAAGACATTTGAAATGGGACAGTGGGAGTACTTAATATATAACCTATATTATCTTTTAAAAAAAAAAGATGCCCCTTACCTACAAATCCTAGCTTTGTCCCTGCCCAGAAAGGCAACATGTTTTCAAAATAATTACAAGTTTATGTAGAGAGATAAAGAAAGAAAGAGGTTAAAAAAAAGAGGAGTGTACAAAACATGCCTTCTCAAAGGCCTCCCGTAAAACTAGGGGATCATATGGCGCTGAAGGTATTTGCTCTGAATACCACGGTGGGTTATACCACCTCCTAAGTCCTCCTGCAAGGATGTCCGACAAACACAAAATGTAATGGCATTGAATATATAAATTAAAAAATGCGGGATCAGGATACTTGAAACAGAATAAATACATTATCCTATAACAAAAGTCTCCCAAACCATTAGCCTATCACTAAAGTTTGAAGCATTCCTCCCAAGCTTTTCCCTCCTTTTCACCTTTCCTAGGAGAGGGTGAGTAAGGGGACACAAATTTAAATTATACACATGGATTGTTCCATTTATCACATATTCTTTTTACAGAAATTTTCTTCTGGTCGCTTTATCATTTGTCTGCATCTATAACCAGTTCTATCAGCGTCAAATTGCGCAAACAGAAAAATGTGGAGTAATAAAAAAAAAAAGATTTTATCAAATTCAAAACTTTCATCTTCACAAGAACCTTGAACAGATTTAACAGCACAGACCATGCTACGATAGGAATCTTACAATCAACCCAAATTAACAACATATACAAACCTTCTTTGCTTGAATATAAATGCCCCGGAGGGAAAGACATGAATCGTTCACAATCATCACTCAATGCTTTCATTTCTGAAGCAAACCATACAGATCCTGAAAAGTAAGTAATAATTAAATGAATATAGAAATATGCATATTCCCAAATATTTATCAAAATGATCTCTACCAATTAGACCAGTTAAAACAAATCATAATTCATTATTTTATCAATGCCATAAGAAATCTGCAACCAGATCTTTTAGAATTGCAGCTACCAGGTTAATTTTTCCCCTTAACCTTCAAATCCTATTCACACTATAGCTCTTAAAGCTATCCTTCTTTAAGTGCATCTTGAAATTCCAAATGACCAAGCTACCCCATGGTATCTGTACAAGCATATATATAACTCACTTCTTCCCTGCTTCAACTATTAAAGCAACCAAATGATTAAGAAGCCTATAATTTGATGAAATATTAAAGGAAAAGGGGGAAAAGGAAGTTTACTTTCAATCTTTGGTATTGTTGACAAAATTATATTCTAGTATAAACCAATCCATATTCCTGGTAAAGCATCACAATACCTACCAATAGGCATATTAATCCACCTAAAACAGAACTCATGTGCCATCAATCACCTCAGTAATCTAATCAGCTACTTGGTTTTAAGTCACAAAAAACTTAGAAATATCCAACACATAACATAAATAAATAGACAAAATGCCATCCATGCCTTCACAAAAGCAAACTGATGGTAACACTTAAAAGAAGAATAATAAATATTAGCATTGATGCAGTCCCAACATCTCTCAAAAGACGTTAAAAATTTACATAAAGCAAAAAGAAAAATAATAAATGATTACAAAGGCATAAGAGAAAAGCATATTAACCATAATTGTGAGGCCCCAATTCTTAAAAAGGGGACATCAAAGACCTGCTCTTCCATCAGCAACCATGCCAACAATTCATCAATGAGATAAAAACAAGCTGAGATACATTAGGATCTCATTTTATTATTCCTTCCTACATTTTGAGGAATGATGATTTAACAATTCAGGTGTTTCAGCTTTAAATTATCAATTTGCAATTTACATAGCACAAAAAGCCAAGATTTTCATTGCATTATTGTCCCAGTATGGTTGGTTATTAGTTGTGTCACTCAACATATAGCACACAATAACATTAATGAAAAGAATAAATCTTCCAGACAAGTTCTTAGAGTAGCAAACAAAGCAAATTGAAGCACATATAACAAGGCAACTTAACATACCATCAAGACCCCAGCCCAAATAAAGTGGGGTAATACCAATGGCATCCCGAGCTGCAATGAAACTTTTGTCACGGGTGTCAAGAAGGACAAAGGAGAACATGCCATCTAACATGTGCACAAAACTTTCTCCATATTCTTCGTACTGGCAAAGATAAGTGACAAAGGTTAAGTGGGAAGTAAAGGCTAGAAGGAAGGAGAGAGAGAGAGAGAGAGGGAGAGAGAGAGAGAAGCGGGGGGCCGCGGGGGGGGCGGGGGCAGAGGGGGGAAGGTGGTGGGTGAGGGAGGGGAGGAGAGATAGCACAATCCATTTCATGTGCAATGACTTAAAAACACAAAAGAATAATGACTACCTTGGTAATTTCTTAAGCCCTTGCACTTGCATATGTTTGGTTTGGTTTGCATAATGTGCAACTCAGTTTAAAAGGTTAGGGCAAAACACAAAAGCATCAAATGATATAAATGAAAATTTCCAAGATGCAGATGACGTGACTTAGGTCTTATATGTTATTTTGCTTGTTTGTGTGACCCTCGGACTGCATCAGCAATCCACGAATAGAAAATATACAAAGTAATCTTTATAAATATTGAGGTACTTACAAGATGGGCAATCACTTCACAGTCACTACCAGTTCGGAACTGATGAGACTTCAATTTTTCCCGCAATTGCTTATGGTTATATATCTCTCCATTAACCTGAAAAATGGAGCTCCATGAATCAAACTCAAGACAAAGTCCATATCATTTTATCATTTTCCCGTTTTTGCTGTAACTTTAATTATTGCTTGGAGGAAATTCTCATATCTTTAAAATCAGATTTTATCTTTACAATTGCTATGGGATAAAACAATTTTTCTGGCCCCTTGTGGGATTCTGCTTCAGGAAGACTCAAAAAGGAGTTCCTTTAGCTGATTTCAATGTGAATGGGCTGTCTTTATGATATAACATTAAAAGAAAATATAAAATCAATGATCTAGCAAAATGTGGGAAATTTATCGAGGTGAAAATCAATCTCATTTAAGTCCTACGTTATTTCAAACTATAAAGGCAATGGCCATTCATCATTGTGCTAATAATTAAAGCCCAACACTACATGTCATTGCATTTGCCAAGACAAAGCCATATCAAAAGGTTTAAGTTTACAGTTGTCAAAGAGCTTCAATATGGAAGTTCAAAACCATGAATAAACTGCATCCAACGTCCACACTTACCTATTCTGGCTTCATACGCTCTCCTACCATCTAATACACTTATTTTATCCAGCTCAATTTTTTAAGTAGAGATCCTCCACTATGGATCACCATCTACAATCTCATATCTCTCCACAATTATGATAACAGCATTAATCATACTAACTCCAAATATATAGTATCTAAATACAAATTCTTATAACCTCTAAAAGTGAAATTCAGCCAACCCCACAAAATATAATAATTAGAAAAATACCGTGACAACGACAGTCTTGTCCTCATTGTAAAGTGGCTGATCTCCAGAAGTAGGGTCTACAATAGCCAATCTTTGATGAGCAAGATAACAGTCTTCATGACAATGCAAGCCACTCCAATCAGGACCTCTATGCCTTAACCTATACTTCCCAAATCAATAGAACAGGAGAAAAACAATTTCAATTAGATAATCTACTCTGACAAAAAAAGCCAATTTTCTCATGCAATTTCATAATTATCCATTTTTTTCCATGATCCAAACAGAGCATCAAAGTATGAAATGCAAGAGAAATGCAAGAGAAATGAAAAACAAAGAGTAAATTGAATGAGATTCAGAGTAAATGCGAAATGTAAAGTTGAAGAAAAGAAACAAAGAACGAGCAAGAAAAAATGAAAAAGAGGGAAAATTAAGAAATTTGACCTTCGAGACAATTCGATGATGCGGGAGCGTTTAGCTTGTGAGTTGTCTATGCAACCAAAGACTGCGAGTATTCCACACATGGCTCTCTCTCTCTCTCTCTATCTCTCTCTCCCTCCCGCTGAGTCTCAGAGAGGAGCTGGAAGCAGAAAGCAGAAAGCAGAAAGAAGGAGAATGAATACAATGGAGGCTGCTGAAATGAATAGAAACGAATAGAAGGCTTTATAGTGGGAGATCAATCACGGCCGTAGACTCTGACCAAAATTTAAAAAAGATTCCTTGAGTTTCTGATTTTCCTTTTTTTTATTAATTTTATTAGGGTTTGGTTCAAAGATTCGTGTTGGTGGGTGGGCGGCGGGTCCGGTCTGGTCTGGAATCTATGGACTGGCGATCGGTTAAGAAATAAGTGGCGTTTGGCGTTGAGGTTTCAAACGTTAAAACCACCTAAAAAACTCATTTTCAATGTTAAAATTATTTTTATTGGTTTAGTGTTTTAAAAGTTAAAATTTAATTTTAAATATTATTTAATTAATATATTTAAAAATATATATATTTTTTCCTTGATAATTTATTAACTTTAATAGTAATATTAAATAGATTCTTATGTTGAGTTTTTTTTTATATAATTGTTTTTATTTATACTTTATAAAGAAATGACAAAAAATTTCAAATTTTAATAATTTTTATAATTATTTTTTTTAATAATTATACTCTAAACTATTGATATCAGTTTAATTTTACTCTGTTGATACAATTGTATTGTTTAATGTGAAAAATAAATATATAAATAAAATTTAAGGTGAAATTATATAATTTCATACAAGTTGAGAATATAATTAACTGAATTAAAAAATAAATAAATTTTTATTTAATATTAAATATAATAAATGATGATTAAATAATGTAAATATTATTAAATAATTAAATGGAAATACTTATTAAATAAGGTAAATTATACAAATTGATGACACTTTCTAAGAGGAAATAAATACTATGAAAATAATTCCTTTTAGTAAGAAATTATAAAATGTAACTTATCAATAAAATGAAATTAAATTTGATAAATTATTATATTTCACTAATAACAAATATTTTGAAAATATTAATTATATAAAAATTTTTTAATAAGTAAAAATTTACATTTGAATTAAATTAAAAATTCTTTTAATTATTTAGAACTATGGACCCTTTGATATAAGGGCTGGCATTTATATTTTGCATGGCTTACATTTCACCAGTCTTATATAAGGAAAATAAGAGAAATGAAAATAATTTGAGAAAAATAAAAAGGATATGATTTTTTTTTCTTATTTAGTAAAAAAGAACAAATAAGAAGAGATATAAAAATAAATATTATTTTTTATTTTTTTATTTAGAGAAAAAATAAAAACTATAAAAAAAATGCTTTTCACAACAAATTTTAAATCTATCATTTTCAAATAAAATTTTTTAAGAGAATAATAAAAGAAAGTATTTTTTATAAGTTAAAAAATGCTAAAAAATTTCAAAATTTACTTCTTTTTTTTTAATTTTAAATTCCATAATATTTTAATGTTTAAGAATAAGTAAAATTTTTAAATTATTTTTAAAATTTTGAAGAGAAGTTTTTCTCAACTCATTAATTTAGTTGATATAAAAATACAAAATTTTAGAATTTCTCAAAAAAAAAATTAAAACTTAATTTAAAAATCAAAAATAAATCCATAATTTAAAAAAAAAAATAGAAAAATTCCATTATCTTATAAAGCTGTTTCCATACAATTGCAAATAAAATCACAAAATCAAAGCTATTATGCACCCTTTGTGGTTAGCCTTTTTTATTCTTTGTCTATTTTTTATGTATCAAAGAGAATTTTGAATATTTTAAAAATTTGTATTCAAAACCTAATGTTTTATTTTCTTAAATTTCATGTGCACACATATTACATATATAAAATTATTGTAAAAAAAGTGTTTAAACAAGTAATTAACTGAAATTGGAAATTCATAATTGAAGAGTAATAATTCAAGGAAATTTGATTTTAAAATGGCTTTAAACTTAATTAAGAAAATAAGTTTGTTCAAAAATGAAAATATATATAGGCCTTATTCGATAATATTAGCTATTCTATTAATTGTTATTTATTTTAATAACTATTAAATATTAATTGTTAATTGTTAGATATTTATATAGTGATTTAAACCATAACTATTAGGTAAAAATAGTTATTGAATTAATTATTAAATATAAAAATAATAGTATTATTTTGTTGACCTTAATCAAAATATTTTCTCAACCTCTAAAAACTAAGAGAGATAAATTTTTATAAATTATTTTTTAATCTTTAAATATTAGTATAAATATTATTTTATTAGACAATATAAATAGAAAAAAAATAATATTTTAACTAAAGTCAGAATATTAAATACTACCTTAAAACTATCTTCGTGCCATAATTAGTTATGCATTAAACTTATGTATATGTGTCATGGGTTATTAATAAATTTGAAAACAAAACCTCTTCTGAATTAAAATTTTGATAGTACTAATACTCTTTTAAATTAAATTAATTTTGAGAATATTTACAATTAATAATAACATTGACACTTTAAAAAAAAAATATTTTTTATTTGGACAATAATTAGAGGAAGAAAAAAAGAAAGAATAATCAAATTAATTTTTTTTTAATTTCTTTCTAAATCTTCAAAAAAATTTCATTAATTTAAAGTAAAAAGAAAAAATTAAAAAAATTAAAAAAAATTATAAATATTAAAATTACTACTAAACTTTAATTTAATAGTATTAGAATCATGTAAGGCCTTGAGTCGAGTATTAATAAGAGCCGATTGTTACATAGTAAAAATAGGCATTGCAAGCTCTTATTTTTACCAACTTTCTCTATAATAAAAAATAATTTTTTATTTAATTTATTTTATTTTTGTTGCATAACAAAGGAATTAAACAAAAGCTAAGTGATTTCATGCTAACTCATTATCATGACCTGAGCGGAACGCAAAGCTCCAAAGCCCATGTTCATGGCTCATTTAGTAGGGAAAGCAAACGCGCCGAACAGAGTTTAACGTAATCCAACCGAATTAAAATTTCAATTAACAGAGTTATAAATTAACTCTAAAAGTATTAACCAAGTCTAATCAACATTTATAGAAATTTAAAATTAACTGAAATAAAAAAAAAATTTAATTATTAATTGAATTAATAAAAAATACAAAATATATTTTATATTATTAATTAATTAATTAATTATATTTATATTTTTTATTAAAAAAAATAATAAATATTATTTAATATTAATTAGAGATTTATTATAAGTTAAATATTATTATAACAATCATAAAATTATAAATAATATATTATTAATAAAATTATTATTAATATATAAATTAATAGAAATTTAATTATTTTAGTCAATTAAATTATTAAATCAAAGGTAATAAATTCAATAATAAAACTTAAAATTTTTATAATTTATTACTTAAAATTCGAATCAAATCAAATTATTTTCGCTATAATAACTAAATTTCATAAATTTAATTTAATTATAATAGAATAATGCACACTATATATGTAACATTTCTAATTTTTAAATAATTATTTTATATGTAAATATTAGTATTTTATTGTATTAAATATTATAGAAATTTATTTGGAATTTTTTTGAAATTTTTAAAATTGAATTTGATTTTTAAAGACAATAAACTTTGTCGATTTTTAAAAATTAATTTAAAAATCAGGTGAAAAAATTAAAAATATATTTGTACTTCAAATATTTTTCTGAGTTTTCTAAATTTTTTTCTTGAAATTTTGGGCCTCGTTTTTAGTCCCAAGGCATAGTAAAAATTCAATTTCGGATATCCTGAATTAGACCGGCCTAATCAATCAACCGGCTCATTTTTCTTTTTCTTTCCCTTCTTCCCCTGCTCCCCAACACTCTCCCTCTCTCTCTCTCTCATTTTCTCTCTCCTTCCTCCTCTCCTCTCCAGGCAGCCACCACCCCTCCTTCCCTAGCTCACTAGCTGAGTGGTTTATCCAATTTTTGCCTGAAAAGTTTTAGCTCATTTCAATTTTTGGGCAAAATTTCTCTCAAACTGAGAACCCCACATGAATTCTGAGAGTGCTGGCATGCTCCACACGATGAAAACTTCGAGGCAATATAAATTTCAAAATTTTTTGATATCAAAATTTTAATGGGTCCCACGAACTTCGTAGTGATATTTCAAGCTTTAAATAAGCTTAAATAATTTTATAAATATTTTATTCTAATCCCCGGTGTTGTGGGCTTTGCGTAGGTACTTTTGTTTCGTAGAAATTCGACCGTCGTCCGGATTTACAATTTCAGGCTGAGCAGATAAGCTGTTGGAACCATTTTGAAATCGGGTCAAAGTTAAAGGCTATCCTACCATTCTTAGACCCCTCGAATGTGTTTCAAGATCAAAATTAGAGTACGTAAACCCAAACCCTAAGTTTCTTCAGTTTCTCTAGTGCTAGGTTTATATTAAAAATCCATAAAATATTTATGGAAGGTTTAAAAATTATAATTCTTTTTGTATTAGCTTTGTAATATTGCTAAGGACTGCAAAGCAAAATTTTAGAAATTTTAGAGCTCTTTTGAATGATTTATAATAAAATGTTAGTTATATGGACTAAAATATAATTTTTTTAAAATTGTGAGTATTGACTATTTTAGAGGACCCAGGAGGAGCGATATGATATTGATAAGATGTAGTTGTGGGAATTTGAGATTTAGAAGTATTATTTGGATCTTTTTGCAGATTGGGTAGGTCTTAGGTATAGAGAAAATTCTGCCTGATTTTCAGTAAAAATTTAGGATTGTCCCTTGATTCTTTAAAATTTTATTTTAAGTAAATATTGATAAAATTTTTGATATAATGTTTAGATGAGCCGGGTCAGCCTTCCTCCTTCGCCCAGCCACTGCAGTGACTATCGGTTAATTTGTGAGTATGGATGTTAAGAGAAAGTTCGGCTTTGAGTCGATCTTACTAGCAGAGGTTGGAACTAAGAGAGCTTTATAGGGGTTCAGCTCCCATATATATATATATGTGAAAGTATGAATGTGACACACGGTTGTATGAGTGCTCTAGATTGCCTTTGATGTGATTATGACTTAATTTTCTTGGAAATGTGTGAAGATGATGCATTTCACTTTTAGGATGCACTAGACTTATATAGTTATAGAAATTGTAAGTAAAATCAATATCTTACTCTATGAGTCAAATGCTTACTCCTGTTCACCCTATTTTTCTAGGCTACAGGAGAGTTTATTATTGTGTTTAACTTGCTTTTTTTCTCGCAGGTACATTAATTTCTTATTTCATAATTAACATTGCTAAATTTGAATTCTAGATCTCCACATATGTAGAACTATTTTATTTAGCTTGGGATTATAAGATTAATTATTTTGGGATTGTTAACTTATTAATCTATGTATGTATAAATGTGTGGATGAATGGCTTGTTGGATAAGAGAGTTAGACTCTCATTTGATTTTATATTGAATTATGGATGATTATAAGGGTGAGCTGAGCTCCCCAAATAGTTTTATTTTGAGATTACCGGTCGGTGAGTTACAAACTCCCCGTTGAATTGTCCACATTATGGCCAAACTCTATCCTGTTGATTTCTTAAAACTATGCTCAAAATATGGGCTTTATGGATGAGTTAGAGATTAGTTAGGCTTACTATAGGCTTCGGGGCCCTTATGCTAACCCAAGTCCTAATGCCGATTCGGCCTATAATTTGGGTCTTGAAAAATATGGTATCAGAGCTTAGGCTCCAGATGCATGGGAAATACATGTCTGAGGCCTTAAGAAGAGTTTGGTTAGGAGTCACATGCGGAGCATAGGGTCCATATTCGTCCTTGCACTGTCATCCTTGCATCTAGTTTCTGCTTCATATACCTATATGTGATTATGAGTTTGTAGAGATGTGTAGCATATTGTTTTGGATTTTTGTGGGCTAATGCTGCTAAATTTCAGGAAAAATGCGTAGAAGTAGAAGAGCTGCCATAACGCTAGAATAGGAAGTGCAGGATGAGGTACTTGCCCCAATGAGGGGAAGTAGGAGACCTAGAGCTGCTCAAGTAGAAGAGCAGTAGCCAACAGTTCAGGAATAGTCTTTTATAGCCCAAGGTCCTATGGATCCAATGGCAGCTACTTTAGCTACTCTGCAGAGGACCACTGATATGATGGCATAGTACATAGTCCAGCCTCTACAATAGCAGCAGCCCACATAACAAATTGTAAAACCTTATAAGCAAATTATAAATTTTAAGAAGTTAGTGCTTGGTACTTATGACGTGACAGATAATGCCTATAAATTTTTAGACTCCTATAGACAGGTAGGGATGGAGTTGCAACTAACTGATAGGAGGTTAATAGAATGCGTGCAGTATGTATTGGGGCTTATTCCTAGACAATGGATGTCTGACTATGTGCTTCCCCATATTGAGGGGTTATCTTGGATGCAGTTTGTGGAATTGTTTATCAATAGATTCATACCAGAAAGCTTCAGAGACTAAAAGTAGTAGGCCTTTGAGGCCTTAAGACAAAATGGTAGATCTGTGGATTAGTATGCTTCAGAATTCTTGGAGCTAAGTAGGTATGCCCCTACAGCTGTGGCTATAGAAAGCATGAAGGTAAAGAGATTCCTAAAGGGGCTAGACAGAAAGTATGCAAATCTGGCTATACTGTCAAATCAACCCTTTGATGTAGTGGTGGGTAGGGCTAGATAAATTGAAATTAGCTACATGGGAGATGAGAGAAGCAAAGTAAAGAAAAACCGAGTTGAAGGGTCATCCAATTTTCTACAGATGCACACCATGGGTGGTAGGCAGAGCCACCACAGCAGAAGGATTAGGGGGAATAAGAAAGCAAGCTACAAATATAGAGCCAGGGGATTCATACAAGGTTATGGTTTAAGCAGTGGTTAGAGTTCAGGCTACAGCAGTTCTGAGTCTGGTTTAGGTTCTTCCTTGGCACCATGCACATAATATGACAGATCACACCTGGGGCCTTATTTGATGAGCTCTGGCGTATGCTTCAGGTGTGGCCAATAGAGCCACTTTGCCAGGGAATGTCCCATGTTCAGCGAGCACATGATGGGGTCACAAGGTTCTATTGGTAATGTGCCCCGTCAGATGCACCCTAGCACATACAGCATAGCGGGTAGTCAGTACAGTGGCCATCAAGGCCGTGGACAAGGAGGACATGGATTTAGAGGCAGATCAGGAGGTAGGAGTCAACTTTAAGGTTCTGCAGCTCAAGGTAGGGATCAAGTCTAAGTTTTCACTTTGACTCATTAGGATGCCTAAGCTTCAAATGCAGTAGTGGTAGGTATTCTTTCAGTCTGTTCTTTTGAGGCACGTGTTTTGATAGATTTGAGTGCTACACACTCATTTATTTTCCCTGTTTTTGCCCTGAGATTGGGTAGGAATTCTACAACTCTAAGTGTCCTTTATTTGTAGCTACGCCTTAGTGATAACATTGATGTAGATATGGTTTTTTCAAGTAGCTCAGTGGTAGTAAATGGAAAGATCCTTCCAGCAGACTTAGTTTCTTTACCAGTAATGGACTTTGATGTAATCTTATGGATGGATTGGCTGTCAACTCATTATTCCACCCTAGATTGCAGAAATTAAAAGGTGTATTTCTATATACTTAGGGTAGAAGAGTTTATTTTCGATGGTAACAGACGCACGGCTCCATATAATCTGGTGTCAGTGATCAGTGCTAAGAAAATGTTGAGGTGTAGATGTCAAGGTTATTTAGCACTAGTAAGGGACACATTTGCAGAAGGTATAAGTATAGATATTCCTGTTTTCAGGGAATTCATGGATGTGTTTCCTGAGGAGCTTTTAGGGTTACCACTAGAGAGGGAAATAGAGTTCTGTATAGACATTTTGCCAAGTACCATTCCCATTTCTATGCCACCTTACAGAATGGCATTAGCAGAGTTGAAAGAATTGAAGAAGTAGCTATAAAAGCTTCTAGACAAAGGTTTCATTCGTCTAAATACTTCACCCTGAGGTGCTCCTATTCTATTTGTGAGGAAGAAGGATGGATCTCTGAGGTTGTGTATTGATTATAGACAGTTAAATAAAGTGATGGTTAAGAATAAATATCCACTTCCTCGGATTGATGACCTATTGGATCAACTACAAGGAGCAAGGTACTTTTCAAAAATAGACTTGCAGTGGGGTTATCACTAGCTGAGAATTTGAAGAGAGGATGCACCAAAGACAGCATTTAGGACTAGATATGATCATTATGAGTTCCTAATGATGTCTTTTGGACTCACTAACACACCAACGACCTTCATGAACTTGATGAACAGGGTGTTTAGGCCTTTCCTGGACCATTTTATCATTGTATTCATGGATGACATTATGGTATATTCTTGGACTGAGGAAGAGCATGTATGGCATCTGAGGATGGTGTTGCAAACTTTAAGGGAGCACCGGTTATATGTTAAATTTTCAAAATGTGAGTTTTGGCTAGAGAGCATCTCATTCTTGGGACATGTGGTCTCTAGTGAAGGTATTCAAGTGGATCTTAAGAAAATTGAGGCAGTAACTGACTGGTTTAGACCTACAATAGTCATTGAGGTGCGAAGTTTTTTAGGCCTAGCAGGCTACTACAGACGTTTTGTGAAAAATTTCTCCAGAATAGCAGCCTCATTGAATGTCCTATTCCTCTGGTCAAACGAGTGTGAGGAAAGCATCCAGAAGCTTAAAGAATGTCTAACTACAGCCTCTGTGTTGACATTGCGGGTAAGTGGTAAAGGATATACAGTATACTGTGATGCTTCTAGTGTTGAGTTAGGTGTATCTTAATGCAGCATGGAAAGGTAGTGGCCTATACTTCAAGGTAACTAAAGAGGCATGAGCAGAATTACCCTACCCATAATTTAGAAATAGCGTCTGCAATCTTTGTATTAAAGATTTGGAGGTACTATTTGTATGGTGAAGTGTGTGAGATATACACTAATCACAAAAACCTAAAGTACATTTTTTAGTAGAGGGACTTAAATCTAAGGCAAAGGAAATGGATGAAACTTCTAAAGTATTATGACTGCACCATTCAGTACCATTTTGGAAAGGCAAATGTAGTGACAGATGCCTTGAGCAGAAAGTCTTCTGGCAGTTTAGTCCATATATCAGTGGAAAGGAGACCATTGATTCGGGAGATACAGGAGTTAATAGATCAAGTTCTGATTCTGGATATTTCAGATGAGGGTGCTTTGTTAGCCCACTTTAGGGTGAGGCTAGACTTGCGAGACAAAATCAAAGTTTCCAAGCATAGAGACCCCTAATTAATGAGAATTGTAAAAAGGGTACAACAGGGAGAAGATTGTGAATTTGGGTTTGGTGTAGATGCTGCTCTAATGCAAGGCTTCAGGACATGTGTGCCAGATGTGGACAAACTTAGAGCAAAGATCATGCAAGAGGTGCACTACACACCCTACAATGTCCACCCAGGCTCCACCAAGATGTACCATGATGTGAAGGATAGGTATTGGTGGAATGTCATGAAGAGAGACATAGCAGATTTTGTATCCAAGTGCTTGACTTGTCAGAAGGTAAAGTTTAAATATCAGAGGCCATCAGGGAAGTTGCATGAGATCCCTATTCCAGAGTGGAAGTGGGAAATGATTACTATAGATTTTGTGACTGGGTTGCCTTGTACTACATGTAGATATGACTCAAAATGAGTGATAGTGGATCACTTGACCAAGTCGGCTCATTTCTTACCTGTACGGATCACCTACTCTATTGCTCAATATTCCAGGCTATATATTCATGAAATAGTCAGATTACATGGAGTTTCTGCCTCTATAATATCTGATAGGGGGCACCAGTTCACTTTTCAGTTTTGGAAAAAGCTGCAGGAGGCACTTGGCACACAGTTGAACTTCAGTACAGCCTTCCACCCTCAAATAGATGGACAGTCAAAGAGAACAATTCGGACACTCTAAGATATGCTTCGTATGTGTGTCCTAGACTTTGGGGGATAATGAGATGATCAGCTGCCCTTGATAAAGTTTGCCTATAATAACAGCTATAATTATAGCATTGGGATGACACCTTATGAGGCGCTATATGGCAGGAAGTGTAGATCCTTTCTGTGTTGGACAGAAGTTGGAGAGGTAAAGGTACATGAGGTAGACCTAGTGCAGTATAAATAAAAAATGATTCCTATGATCAGAGAACGTCTAAAAATAGCTTTCAGCAAGTAGAAGAGTTATGCATACCCTAGGCGAAAGGATGTAGAGTTTGCATTGGGTGATTATATATTTCTGAAGGTCTCCCCTATGAAGGGAGTTATGAGATTCGGGAAGAAAGGTAAACTAACACCCTGATACATAGGGCCTTTTGAGATTACTGATAGAGTTAGAGCAGTGGCCTATCTGTTGGAGTTACCACCATGCCTTTCTCATGTCCATCCAGTGTTCCACAATCCATGCTTAGGAAGTATATACCTGATCCTTCCCTTATGTTACAACCTGATATAGTGGAGTTGAATGAAAACTAACTTTCGAGGAGCAGCCAGTAGCCATAGTGAACTTTCAGATGAGGCGGCTAAGGTTAAAACAGATTCCTATGATTAAAGTTTTGTGAAGGAGGCAATCAGTAGAAGAGTGTACCTAGGAGTCAGAGCAGAACATGTGCAACAAGTACCCGTACTTGTTCACTGTGTAATCTTATAATTCTTTATTTTGCTTTGTATAAAATTCGAGGATGAATTTTCAATAAGGGGGGAGAATGTAACATCCCCAATTTTCAAATAATTATTTTATATGTAAATATTAATATTTTATTATGTTAAATATTATGGAAATTTATTTAAAAATTTTTAAAATTTTTAAAATCGGGTTTATTTTCTAAGACAATTAACTTTGTTGATTTTTAAAAATTAATTTAAAGACTATATGGAAAAATTAAAAATATATTTGGACTCCAAATATTTTTTTGAGTTTTCTGAAATTTTTTTTTGAAATTTTGGGCCTTGTTTTTTTGTCCCAATGCAGAGTAAAAATTTAATTTCAGATATTCTGAATCGAGCCGACCTAATTAAACCGGATCAGATCGGATCGGATGAATCAAACAGGCCCATTTTTCTTTTTCTTTCCCTTCTTCCCTTGTGCCCTAGCATTCTCCCTCTCTCTCTCGTTTTCTCTCTCCTTCCTCCTTTCCTCGCTGGCCAGCCGCCAACCCACCCTCCCCAGCTCACTGGCACACCTCCTGATACCTCCCCTACTGCCGACCGCGGCCCAAACACCTAAAAATCTAGCTTGAAACTCTTTCACGCGCAGCGCCAACCGTTCACCTTCCTGACCAAAATTCAGCCGATTTGGCCATCAATTGGACCGGGTCTTGCCCAAAAACTCATCTACACCTTGAGAGCTTTCCATAAAGAACACCAATTTTCATTGAGTGATTTGTCTAATTTTTGCTCGAGAAGTTTTAACCTATTTCGATTTTTGGGCTAAATTTCTCCTAAACCGAGAACCGCACGAGAATTCTGAGAGTACTGGTGTGCTCCACACAATAAGAGCTTCGAGGCAGTATAAATTTTAAAATTTTTTGATATCAAAATTTTGGTGGGTCCCACAAAATTCGCAGTGATTTTTTGAGCTTTTAATGAGCTTAAATAATTTTGTAAATATTTTATTCTAACCCCTGGTGTTGTGAGGTTCACGTAGATACTTTCATTTTGTGGAAAATCGACCTTTCGCCCGGATCTGTAATTTCGAGCCGAGTAAATAAGCTGCTGGAATTACTTCAGAACCGGGTCAAAGTTATAGGCTATCCCACCATTTTTAGATGCCTTGGATGTGTTCCAAGCATCAGAATTGACGTAGGTAAACCTAAACCCTAAGTTTCTTCAATTATCTAGTGTCGAGTTTAGATTAAAAATCCATAAAATATTGGTGGGAGGTTAGAAAATTATATTTACCTTTGTATTAGCTTTGTAATATTGCTAAGGGCTGCAGGGCAAAATTTTAGAAATTTTAGAGCTCGTTTGAATGATTTATAATAAAATGTTAGTTATAGGGATTAAAATATAATTTTCCAAATTTGCGAGTATTAATTGTTTTTGAGGGCCCAGGAGGAGCAATATGATGTTGATGAGATGTGGTTGTGGAAATTTGATATTTAAAAGTGTTGTTTGGATCTTTTTGCAGGTTGAGTAGGTCTTAGATATAGGGGAAACTCTGTCAGATTTTCAACAAAAATTTAGGATTATCCCTTGATTCTTTAAAATTTTATTTTAAGTAAATATTAATAAAATTTTTAATATAATGTTTAGGTAAGCCAGGTCAGCCTTCCTCCTTCGCCCAGCTACCGTAATGACTATTGGTTAATTTGTGAGTAGATATTGATTTTATTTATAATTTCAATATTATTATATATTCAAGGGATGCCCATGCATCACTTATACATATATGTGTATAGTAAAAATTAGACATGCCTTATATTGCATTTGTTCTTGATGATATTGCTATAATTGTTATTTTATGGCGATCTGGAGCTGTGTGTGTGAGTTGGTGTGTATATGGATATGGGTATAATGAGTAGACGCGGTTGGAGTTGACTCGCTAAGACCCGATCCTTATTATGAATAAGTTGGGGTAGCCATGGCTTTGAGTTGATCTCGCTAGCCCCCACATTTTGATATTAAGTGAAAGTTTGGGTTTGAGTTGGTCTCGCTAGCAGAGGTTGGAACTAAGAAAGCTGTGTAGGGGATCAGCTCCCATATATATGTGTGTGAGTATGGATGTGACACACGGGTGTGTGAGTACTCAAGATTGTCTTTAATGTGATTATGAATTCATTTCTTGGAAATGTGTGAAGATGATGCATTTCACTCTTATGATGCACTAGACTTAGATTGTTATAGAAATTATAAGTAAAATCAATATCTTACTCTATGAGTCGAACACTCACTCCTGTTCACTCCTGTTATAGGAGAGCTTATTCTTGTGTTTAACCTGTTTTCTTCCTCGCAAGTCCATTAATTTCTATTTCCATAATTTGTATTATTAAATTTGAATTCTAGATCTCTGCATGTGTAGAACCATTTTATTTAGCTTGGGATTATAAGATTAATTATTTTGGGGTTGTAAATTTATTAATCTATATATGTGTAAATGTGTGGATGAAAGGCTTATTGGATGAGGAGTTGGACTCCCATTTGATTTTATATTGAATTATGGATGATTTTAAGGCTGAGCTCAGCTCCCCAAATAGTTTTATTTTGAGATTACAGGTCGAGTGAGTTAAGAACTCCCCGTTGGATGGTTCATGTTATGACCGGACTCTGCCCAGTTAATTTCCTAAAATTTGGTTCAAAATATAAGCTTCATGGATGGGTTAGAGATTAGTTAGGCTTACTATAGGTTTTGGGGGCCTTATACTGACTCAAGTCTTAGTACCGGTCTAGCTCATAATTTAGATCGTGACAATGTGGTTGAAGGATTGATGCAAGCTATTAATTTTTTTAAAGTGATTAGAGATGAGAATGAGTCAAATTTTGATAATACTCAATCTGATCGAATCCTAATCCTAATACGATGTGTTTAATAGTATATAATTTGGGTCGAGTTCGAATTTTATTTGTTCGGTATCCATTATCCGAATCCATTTATATAAATACTTAATTAAATATAATATATATATATTTTTTTATCAAATATTTATAAATTTTTATATATTTTATTTTATATAAAATTGAATTTAAATATTTTATGAAATTATTAAAATTTTAAAATATAAATTATTAATCAAAATAATTTTTACATAAATTATTAATAAAAATATAAAAAATTTAAATGAATTTAAATTTTTTTCAAATAATAATAATTAAATTTAAAGTGAATTTAAATTTTAAAAATAATAATTAAATTTGAGTTATAATAAAATGATTTTTAAGATGATTTTTACGGTATTTTATTGCCACCCTAAAAGTAACTTGTAACTAGTGTTTTAAAAGAGGAAAAATTTATTTGTATGGAAGAATTTTAAAGGTAAGACAAAACCTCCAAAAATCTCACCTTTTAATCAACTAATAAATTAATGGGTTTGGAAGTTACATTTTCTCGATTTTATTTGAACAGCTGAAGCCAGAAGGAGAAAAGCACAAACAGATGACGAGCAGACTGGGGTGCAGAGTAATTCACTTAGCAATCCTCTCGATCAAAGCTCCTAATTCCTACAACCTTCAACAACATCAAAGAAGTTGCCTCGAAGCCCATCCCCTCCGCCTCCAAGATCGATATCAAGCGCGTCTTCGAGTCTTCGAGGTCGGCGAGGTCCGTACTCTTAACATGGAAGGCAAGAAGAGGACATTTGGCGGATTACTAATCGCTAAACCTGACTATAAAAGGCTTATTTAAATATCTCCAGATATGTTTCCGTTGATGATTGTTGGGGAGGGGGAGGAGGAGGAGGAGGAGGAGAGAATGAACAAGCAGAAGAGGTCTAGTGTTATGGAAGATGGTGAAGGGAAAAAGCATTGGCTTGATGGGAAGAAGGAAGAAAGGATTGGGTATGAAAAGCATAACAGGTAGCGTTTTCCTTTTCATTTTTTTTTTAATTATGACGCAGAGAAATTTTAGTTTGATTTGATGTTTTTGTTAAGCTTGTTGAACCTTGAGTGAAGAGTTTTTCTTCAGAAGTTGCTCTCTTTTTATTTTCTTTTCTTTTTTTAATAGCAATTTTGTGTGTATTTTTGCTTTAATCTTCATGCACTAGTTTTAAGTTTAGGTATGAACCTGTTGCTGACTTAAGTAGATAGAGAAGAAATTGTGGGTACTGCTCGCTCACTAGTTCCTCTGATTAAGTGACTTGGGAATGGGATCGTTAAGCTTTGTTTCACAAGATGTTAGGTTTCTTCTTATCATTTATTTTTGCTGCTAATCTGTCATTCTCTAGATCTGTTATGCTTTTTCTTATATTTTAGACTTAAGAAGGGCAAAAGAATAAAAGTGAAGCTCAGAATGAAGGGATGAGATGTTTTATATTAGTAAAGAGATTGCCCACAGCCACAGGTTCAACAACAGATGAAAATTGAATGTGAGGTGAAGAAGGCTGTAGCTGCAAATTCAAAAGAAAAACCCACGTTACAGCTGTCTTCCCTCTACTTAGATAGCAGCAGGCAGCAATGGTGTTTTTACAAAGAAACAGAAAAACAGAAAACCCATGTGGTTGGGGGGGAGAGAGAGACAGAGATGGGAGCGGCATACTTTTTACTTTGAAAAAGAAAACCCAAATGGGTGGGAGGAGATGGAGATAGAGATGGAGAGAGGGAAAGCACGAGAAGAAGAGAGGGTTCTTCTTCTTCTTCTTCTTCGACTTCCAGCTTGCCTGCCTCCAAAGGTGCTTTCCCCTGAGCCTTTAACAACACTGCCATTAACATTACCTTTTATGGGAGCTGGTGTTGTCCCCTGCGCCTAGTGCATGTCTCGCTTGATGCACATCCTTAGCAAAAGTGCCATTAACATTAGGAGTGCTTTGATTCCATAAGAAAATAATTAAGATTGGAAAAACTTTTATATCATTTTCCGTTTTCTCTAGCTTTTGGAAACTATGAGAATTTCATCAGAACTTTAATAAGCAGGGTGCTGCAAATTGTCCTATCTACATGTGAACTAAGGATTTATATACTTTCTTAATTTCTCACCTTAAGAAAACAGTGTAAATATGGAATTAAATGGACTTGATCACAATTGAGACTTTGATTTATCTTTTTTATTTATTATTATAAATCTATGACATAGTTTGTCTTCTAAAGTTGACTTTGGAGGCCAGTGGATTAGATATCTGCTGTGCTTCACTGGATTCAGGCCCATCTATTTTTCTATTGAAAAAAGCTGTTTTCCTGATCTTTTTCCAACTGAGACTCCAGCCCAAGAAATTTCTATGCTTGTTGTTTAGCTTTGCATATTCATATTGCAGCTTAGAGTAGTCTGTTTGCAGTTTGGCCATCTGTGCATTCACATTCTCAAGTTCTTCTTTCAGGGTCATGATCTCTGTTTTTGTTGTTTTGTGGCTTACCTCATGTTCTGAGTGATTGCCATTTGCTACTGGCTCTTTCCCTCTCATTGCTGCCCTCATCTTTACTTGCTTTGAGAACAACACCTGCATGTGAATTCTCTCTTCATGAGATGTGAAATGTTATTTTGTTGAAGTTTTACTTGTTACTGCTGCATTTATAGATTCATGGTAGACATTCACTTTATTTGAATAAATATGCATGTATCATGTAATCTAGGTTTGTAATTTGCATAGAAGCACAAATGCTTAGGGATGACATTCTAAATAAACAATTGTGAATTTCAATTTGAAAGTCAGTTTGATGCTTTAGTGCTTTTGTTAGGAATGCTCTTTTGTTTTAGTTTAAAGTTTTAGATTATAGCTTATTGCTTAAGTGCTTTGTAGAATGTCTGCAACTTTTTAGAGAAATGCTCTTTAGTTTTGTACTATAATTGACACAGTCTGTAGTTTAAGGTTTTAGATTATAGCTTATTGCTTAGGAATGCTCTTTAGTCTTGTACTATAATTGACATGGTGTTAAATGAAAAATGTTTTAAAAGAATTAGAGAAAGAGCATTTTGAAGATCCTAGATACAAATTTATACATGTTTAGGTGGCTAGACTTAATACGTAGTTGGAATGAAAGTGAGCAGTAATAAATGACTCTCTTTTGGATGATGCTTAGCATTATTTGGTTTAAACCAAAACCCAAACTGAACAATACTTTTTTTTTTGTTAGATTATTATCATAATTTGGTTAGGTTTTTAGTTTTCAAGGTTTAGTTTTCATAATAAAAAAAATTAATAAAATTGATTGAAATAGTATATTTTTTTATGAATATTATAAATAACATATTATCATTATTATTAAAAATGAACCAAACTGAATTATTTATTATTTGGTTTAGTTTGGTTCATAGTAGGTTCAGATCAGTTTTTCCTCTCAAGAAATTATGGTTTATTCAGTTTTTCTAAATTTTGAACTAAATAAACCAAAACAACCAAATGCTCACTGATAATGATACATATATTTTAGTAATGTACATTGGTATCGAAAATTCATAGTTTTGGCGGTTTCAGTATTCTGTGTTAGGTTACTTTTGTAGGTCAATGACGACTGCAAATCCCACTGCTTTGTTTCAGTTTTATCCATGACCAATTTCCAAATCTATCATAGAGATGTTACAAGAAACGTTGTATGTTTAATGAAAATGTATAGGACAAGTAGTGGTGACACAACTAGTTGGTTATTGGTTTTGTATGAAGATGGACAGGCAAAATTGTATGGTATAAGCAAAAGTTAGAGCTTAAGATGAATGATGAATATATGTGGCTTAAGTAGTTGAGGAAAAATGTGTAATTTAATAGCCTGATACAATGAACCTCGTGTTGGTGTTTAGCTAGAAGATTTTAAGAGCTTGTGTATGTTTCTGCAGAAGGCTTTGGGGTTTATAGTCATAACCTTTGAAGTTCTGACTAATTTTTTGATATGCATAATTATAGATGAGATTGTTCTCCGTTCTTCTTAACAGCAACAACTTTGACTTATTTTTCTTTTGTTATGAAGCTATATATTCTGGAATCCCGTTTTATGCCCCTCAGTGCCTGGTTGTTGTCCTTTATGGCTTATTTTTTAATTTACAGCTGGTTGGAAGTAAATTATTATGTTAAGAATGCAGACATCCTAGCAAGCATATCTTATGGGAATTTATGGTTTAGAATTATTATAAATTTTACCTGAATCACAGTTCTTAGAGGCAACCTGTCATTTTGTGCTGCATGCATGCTTGCTTCGAGTGATAATTTCTCACAGTTCATAACTTTGCATAGCTTTTTCCGGTTGCACTCAGAGAGTGAAGGATGAGTCTGGAAAGCATATTAATTTTTAGGCTTTGTAAGTTTGCTTTGCCAAAAGTTTGAGGTACAGAGAATTAAAGACAAACCTTAAGATAGGTATCAATGGCTCTATATAGACCATCATCACATGTTCGGGCATTTTCTGGTAGTGCTTCTGCCAAAACTTGAAATTTGGTAATCGAAAGATTTGGGTCCCTTGAAACCTCAGCTAGGTAGTTGTCCATGAGCTTACTAACATTTGATTTCGCTGACATTGGTTGCAGTTGTTGCTGCTGCTGCTCTTGTTCATGCATCAAAAAGTATTCCACAATTCGTTGTACCACATCTATGTTGTGCATCGTGTGTTGTCCTGGTTGTCTGTTGTATAGGCTAATGAAAATAAGCAAGTGTAAAAAGATTTATCACAAGAAGTTTGTTTTACTATTTTTCATGTTCTAATTTTCATGCTTAGTCAAACGATCTTAAAGAGAAAGAGAAGATAGAGTTCTCACTCAATCATTTTCCCTTGATCTTCATTTTTGTAATTAGGAATCAAAAGATCATTCACGCTGGTGTTCTCCAATGTCAGCCCCACTCTCTTCTCTAGCTCCACAATCAAAGATGGTGATGCTGAATACACAATGGCCATCTTTAACATCTTCAACAAGAACTTACATGGGACAGCTTCTCGTTGAGGAGGAAGTAGGCTTACCAGGCTTTCAATAATGGTCTTTGTCTCATTGTTGTGTCCAAGACCCTCATCTTCGTTCCTTCCACTCAAGATGCTATACTGCAACTCAGTTTTTCCATACCCATAACTTCTTAGTCCTTCTGATTCTATGTTCATGCCTGGCAACCATCTTGCTGCATAGCACATTATACACTTTCCTATGATCTCTGGTCTTGCTTCTTTTGCTCTTATTGCAGTTATAATCCTCATGAAATGATCAATCCTAAGGGTGGCTACATCATCAAACAACGATCCCCCTTCATCAACTATGTCTGCCATTAATGAATTCTCTCTGGAAGCTTTCCATGCTACTGAGTCGCAACATATTCTAATAATTTGGAGATTTTCTGCCCATGGAGATAAAGCTTCACAAGATTTAAGAACAGTAATGGTATCTTTCCATGAGGAAAGGACGACAAATGTGAGGAAAGCTTCTGTCTTTGACATGAGGTTTCCATCTTCAAGTTCTTCACTCATCTCTAGGAATTCTGATGCACATCTTAGTGCTACTATGTTGTTAGGGTTTAAGTCTATTGGAAGACCATAACAAAACTTCAGAATGACTTCGAATATTTCTGATCCACCTGGGAAGTTTTCAAGCTTAATTTCATATTCATTTGAAATTGAAGGCTGAAGTTCTAGACGGCCTATGTAGCCACATTTTGATACCAAAGGATACTGTTTCAGGAGAAATGATGGATAAGCAAACAATATGAATTTATTATATAGAAGTATCACTTGAAATGGCTGTATTCCGAGTCTAAGTAATGTAGACATGTTTATTTTTTTGTTATTTATTGAATGGCCGTAAATTAGATACAGTTAAATATAGATTAAGGTACATATAGATTTGTACATTTAGGATCAATTTTTCTATTTCTTTTGTGTCACATGTATACTTGGATTGATAGAGGTAAAGAGATGAATAAGAAAATATGCATTGATATGGAAAATAATTTCAATGTGAGTGTTTTGTTACAATTGTTATTCATGTTTTGTGATGTATGGAAAATAGACTTTGTTCACTACCTTATGTTTCATGAATTAAGCTACTGTAGTTGTACTCTACAATTTCATTATAAGAGTTGGCGAATCTTCTTATGTGAGCTCGAAGAGTTGCCAAGCAAAAGACCCTTGTAGTTTCAGCAGTTTACTAGGCAATTCTCACATGTCATCTTTGGAGAAAGAAGCTATGCCTCGATGTAAATGAAGACTAGTTGGATGCTGAAATTAGAGCACTAGAAAAAGACTTGGCAGAAACGTCCAATTTAAGTTACCTTGTGGACTGTAAAAGTGATATCTTGAACTTGGATTGATAGATCTGTTGGAATTTGGCCAGTAACAAACCTGCATGATTTTATCAGCACAAAGAAAACACAGAAACTTGAGTGAAACAACAAATGCTTGAGAAAAAAAAAACTCAAAGAAGATGAAATGTGTGCTAAGATAATGTAACTTTAGCTTAGGCATTCTCTAGAACCAAACACAATTGCTATAGCTGTCTTCCAATCAAATTCTAATCGCTTGGTTGAGATTGAGAAGGCCTGAACCATGGTTAGTTAATTCAAACTGTACCATGAGGGTTCCTTCTCTTCAAAACTATCAGCTATGGAGATGGCTTTTTTGGGAACTATGATGCTTTGGACATAAACTTGATTGATGTCGGATTTCTTCATGGCAACTGTTTAGCTTCTGAAATGAGAGGAGCAACAGAAATCCTTATTAGATGATGGAGGGAAAGTGAGCGTGAAATGAGAAAGGTGGTGGGGACTGAGTCTAATAAATGTGAGAAACTAGTCTATGGCTGGAATGGGAGTAGTGTTAGGTGAGTAGTTTCAGTCCCTGTAACAAGATTTAACTACTTCAAAATATTCGATAGGGATCACTCAGGTTGTCTGAGAGGAGAATGTTGGCCATTACCGGTCAATTCTCTACCACGTATTTGAGCACTGAACCAATAGCTTATTGTGTGGTTCTCAGTTCTAACCTGAAGTTTTCTTTCTTTCTAGGCCCTGTAACAAGATTTAACTACTTCAAAATATTCGATAGGGATCACTCAGGTTGTCTGAGAGGAGAATGTTGGCCATTACCGGTCAATTCTCAACCACGTATTTGAGCACTGAACCAATAGCTTATTGTGTGGTTCTCAGTTCTAACCTGAAGGTTTCTTTCTTTGTAGCACCTTGTGTATAACTTTCTGTTACATTTGCATGCCCCTTATGCTGTGTGGAATTATTAGTGGGAAAAATAATGCATATGCCTTTAATGTCACATCAAAATCTGTTCATCTTTTAAAAGGGTGTTTGCAAATGATCATATATTGACAATATTGATTCAGTGCTAATTGGTACATGAGCTGAGATTTCTGGGTTTATGTAGAAGTTTATAAACCACAAACCTTTTTGATTGGGCAATTTCCCTCGAACATATATTGACTTCAGCTTCTTCTCTGCCATATTTTTTGGAGCCTAACTGATAATCCCATCTTATTGGGTAATTTGAGCTTTGTTTCAGCTCTAAATGTATTGAAATTTACCCGTGTTGAAGGATTTTTGTGCTTTGTGGAAGAGATGATGAACTCTGATAGTGGCCTTGTTAAAAGGCAAAACGACTCACAGATCTCATCATCTAGGAGACGAGGACAAATCATGAGAGAAACTCTATTTTGTGCTAGTTAACGTAACGAATTGGGAGTTGAGCAGGCGCACGAGGACTGTTTGGCAAACACTGCAGGCAGGTTCCTTTGTAAATTAGGATTGCTTTTGATGGCAGTTTCATAATTGTCGGAAAGGTTAATTGTTATGGTGCCAATTAAAAGGTGATTTACGTTCTAGTATGGGACTTCCAAGGCATAAATGAATTTGGGTTCCACAATCTCCGTGATTAGTCATAGGGCTATTCTTCTTTAAACTATTTATAAATAAAAAGTCATAAATAAATTAATAAAATATTTAATTATATTATAATAATAATTTTTTAAAAAATTAATATTATTTTCATTTTAATAATTATAATATTAATTATATATTATTTTGATAATTTTAATAAATTAAATTATTTTTAAACATATTTTAATTAAATATTTAAATTATTTAGTACTTATTTTTAAATAATTTTATCAAATAATTAACTATTTATTTTTAATTTGATTCATATGATAAAATTATATTTTAAATTAAAATTTAAAAATAAATAGTGAAATCAAACACTCTCCAAGTTATAAGTAATACTAATATCTTTATTTTAAAACTATTTTTTGATCAAGTAAAAAATTATATTATTTTTTTTTTAAATATCCATTATCCTCGTATTAACAACCCCAATAGTCAATGGCATATCCTTTTTTGTTATTTGACAAATTAAGTTTCTTTTCAACACAATTCAACTAAATATTTAAATTATTTAAAAATTAATTTTAAAAACAATTAACTATTTTTTTAAATTAAATTATAAATTAAAAAATATATTTTAAATTGGCCTATTGAATAAAAAAATCCAAAAGTTTTAAGCTTTTCATAATTGTAGCTAAAACTTTTTTTTTTTCGAAACATAATTAGTCGAAACACAATTAGTTGCTACAGTTGTAGTCAAAGAGACTAAATTGAATATGAAAAAGTAACGATAAATTATAATATAGTTTTTGAAGTTTTATTTAATTAACAAAATAGTCTATTGATTTAAACTTTATATTTAAATATTTTTCATTTATTATATAAAATATATTATAATATAAAATATATTTTATATGTATTTTTATTGAAATTTTACACTAAAAAATTAATTTTATTGATTAAAATATATTTTAATATAATAAATGATAGTCTATTTTGCAAGTGCATGAAATGGCTCAAATAATATAGTGATGAGAAAGATGTTGATCCCCCGAAAACTGGGTTTAAGTACCAAAAATATAGGCTACTTCCTACTAATATCTAAATTATTGAAACTAGATGAGAATGAAAAATAAATTTAACTAAAGACTAAAATTAACTCTAAAGATTACAATAAAAACTAGGTAAAATTTTAATTAACAAAACATTAGAGTATGCCTAATTTCACTTAGTCCGATCATCAAATCATCAAATCCAATTATTCTGTTTAACAATCCAAATTTAATTATCAATGCAAGGATCAATAATCATAATTTATTTAATAATCCCTCCCAAAACTTATTAAAAAAGTTAATTGAAACCTATAATCCATTTCCTAGTAGTAAAATAAATCTCAATTAATTCGCCGAATACTATAATTGTAATACCCCTAATTTTTAAATAATTATTTTATATGTAAATATTAGTATTTTATTGTATTAAATATTTTGAATTTTTTTTTTAAATTTTCTGAATTTTTAGAATCACGTTTGATTTTAAGAAAATATTAAACTTTGATAATTTTTAAAAATTAATTTAAAGTCTATGTGGAAAAATAAAAATATATTTGAGCTCCACAAATTTTTCTGAGTTTTCTGGAATTTTATTTAGAATTTTTGGATCTTGTTTTTTGTTCTAGGCAAAATAAAAATTTAATTTTGGGTATTATGAATTGGACTGGCCGAATCAAACTAGACTTGGTCGGACTGGTCGAATCGGACCAACCTTCTTCTTTTTCTTCTTCCCTCTCCCTCGCACACCTGACCTCCTCCCTCTCTCCCTCGTTTTCTCTCTCCTACGTCCTCCCTTTGCGAGCCAACCACCACCCCGGCCCTCCTCGGTCACTAGTGCACCACCCCAATTGTCCCAGCTTGCCGGCCGACGCTCCAGGGCACCGAAAAGTCGCGCCAAACTCTCCCCAGTGCATGAGCAACGTTCCACTTTCTTGGGCTGATTCCAGCCGATCTAGCCACCAATTAGGCCGGGTCTTGTCCCAACCTCATTTACACCTCGAGAGCTTTCCATAGACACCAAGAACACCCAAATCCATCGAGTGGTTTGTCCAATTTTTATCCGGGAAGTTTTAGCCTATTTTGACTTTTGGACTAAATTTCTCACAAACCGTGAACCCCAAGAAAAATCCGAGAGTACCAGAGTTCTCCCCTCGAGGAGAGCTTCTCAGTATCCATTTCAAAATTTTTCGACATCGTTTTTCAGTGAGTCCTACGAAACTTCTCAGTATTTTTTCGGGCATTAAATGAGCCTAATAAATTTCGAAAAAATTATATACTAACTCCTGTGTTATGAGCTTCACGTAAGTACATTCGATTCATGAAAATTTGACTGTCAATTGGATCTGCATTTCGGGTCGGACAGACCGGCGGCCGAAGCTACTTTAGAACTGGGTCAAGATTATAGGCAATCTCATCATTTTCAAAAGTCCTGGATACGTTTCCAGTATCAGAATTGGCATAGGTAAGCCCGAACCCTAAGTTTTCTTAATTATTTAGTTTCGGGTTTAGATTAAAAATCTATAAAATATTTGTGGGTAGTTGGAAAATTATAATTCCTTTTGTATTAGCTTAGTGATATTGTTAAGGACCGCGGTGCAAAATTTTAAAATTTTTAGAGCTCATTTGGGTAGTTTTTATAAAAAGGGTTAGTTGTAGGGACTAAATTATAAATTTTCAAAATTATGATTGTTGACTGTTTGGATGGGCCCAAGAGGGCCATGTGATATGATTGAGATATGGTTGTGTGACTTGTGGGTATAGAAATGTATTTTTGAGCCATTTTGCAGGTTGGGTAGGTCCTAGGTATAGGGAAAACTCTGTCGGATTTTCGACACAACTTAAGGTGTCTTTGATTCTTTTTTAAGCTTGTATTAAGCCAATTATATTAAATAATTGTAATGTAATTGTCAAGTGAGTTGGGACAGCCTTTCTCCTCTGCTTAGCCACCACAGTGACCTCTGTTTACGTCAGTGAGTAAAATATTAATTTTAATTATAATTTGAATATTATACATATTCAAGGTATGCCCATACATTATTTATAAATATATATTTACGTAGTTAAATACTAGGGGCGATTTATATTGTATTTTTAATTGATGAAATGAATATGGATGTTATTTTATGGTAATTTGGAGTTGTGTGCGTGTGTAGTGGGTGTGTGCGGTGATATTGGATATGGGTAGGACGGGTAGACGTGATTGGAGCTTGACTCGCTGGGACCCGTTCCTATTGTGGTTAAGATGGGATAGACACAGCTCGAGTTGATTTCGCTGGCCCCCGCATTTAGACTATTAAGAGAAAGTCTGGCTTGAGATGTACTCGCTGGTAGAGGTTGGATTTAAGAGAGCTGTTTAGGGAATCAACTCCCATATATATATATATATATATATATATATATATATATATATATATATATATATATATATATATATATTGTTTGAATATTATATGGGTGTGTGAGTGCTCCAAATTACCTTCTTGTTGTCTGTGATGTGACTTGTATGAAATCTTTGAAGGTGTTGCATTCCATCCCTCAGGGTGCACTAGCCTTAGATAGCTATAGAAATTATATTTAAAATCAGTATTTTACTATCTAAGTTGAACGCTCACTCCTGTTGTAACACCCCTCACCCGTCTACAGTGTAGTCAAGCAAGGCGTGCTATATTCGGTGCCGAAGCATCCTATCCTGTCTTATCGTGTATAATATTAATTTAATTATATTATCTTACGTGTAAAAATTTTTTTTGTTCTTTTTTTTTTTATCACATCTTATTTTTGTCGAGATCCAGTTAGAGTCTCTTCTATTTTATTAGTGCATGGCGAGTTTCCTTATTTACTTGTTAAACAGTCCACATTCATCTCATATTTCCCATAAACTATGTCACGTCCTCATAATACTCATAATCATTTCAAGTAAATAAAATAATTCATTTCATTTATATAAAATTAAGTACAATATTTATAATTTCATTTATATAAAATTAAGTACAATATTTACAATTTATATACAATCCAAAAATTTAATTATATGTCTTAAAATAATTTACATCATTTACTTATGTACAATGATCCAAAATGCAAATTTTAAATACACATGAGCCCTACCCAAAATGAACTGGTGAGGTGACACCGACCCTGTAGCAAATATGATCCTCTCTATCTGCACTCTCCTACTACTACTGTGACTGCTTGTGCTCTCCTGTATCTACGCGATGGAAAAACCAATGCGCTAAGCATTGCGCTTAGTGGTGCATAAATTGAAATAAAAATAATTAAATAATTGAAATATTTACTCTACGTATAACTTGGTAGAAAAATATAGATTTCATGAGTTTATAATCTTTTACATGTTTATAGAACTTTGGAAGCAATTAAGTTAATCAGGATCTTTTTTGTTCATTTATTCCATGTTCAGTCTTATTACTCATATCTGTGATCTCTTCATGTAATTATTTAAAATTTAAAGTTTATTACTGATATCTGTGCCCAAGTAACCTATAACAAACTATAAAGACTGGATACACGGGAGTATACTAGTTAAACATTTGTATGTCTAACATGTATGCATCTGTTATGTCAGGCACAAGGCCAGCGGGCAGGCATGAAGTCAGTAATAAAATTAGGCACAATGGCTAACGGGCAGGCATAAAGCCTGTAGAACAATCATATCAGACATATATTGTCTATCAATGATTATTTTTATGGGCAGTACTGCAATTTGTAGTCCCTAATTAGTATACTAATCGATCCATACTATATAAATAAGTCTAGGTATACTTTGGACAAATTAGTATTATTAATTACTTATGATCTTATCATTTCATGTCATGCACTATTAGTGCTTTATAGTAGTTTCATGTCAATTCATAGTGGAAAAATAGGTTCCCCTTCATTTTCATGTAGCTTATACATTTAGCAATTTATATAGGTAATTTACATGTCATGTATCAAATAATATCTTAAACCTTTCTTTAGGTTCAGATTTGGTGTCTTATCTTCTCCTAGCAAATTGGCCAAGATGTAGCCACTGTTTGGCTACACTTCCTTCATGGAAGTTGTCTCTCTATGTCTTGTCTTTGTTTTCCTTTTTGAATTATATCATTTAGAGTTTTAAAACTCAAGTTATGGTCAAATAACCAAAACTGGTTCCTTAACTCATTCAAGTTCCAGAACCAGGCAGATTCTGGAGTCAATATTTTCCTAATTATTTGGACATGTTACAGCCATTTTTAGGCCTAATGTTCTTCATAGAAGTTGTTATCTTATGTCTTATGATTACTTAGAATTTTGAATTATAATTTTTCAGATCTTGTAGAATTAATTATAGCAAATTAACTGGCCTAGACTCAGGTGCCCTGTGTCTACAAGATTCCAGGTTCAGGTCAGTGGCTTTGACTCTCATTTTAGGATTCTTACACTCAAATTTTGAGAAAAGTTTCTAAATCAAAGTTGAAGTCCTATCTCTTAGGTTTCTAGAACAGTTTAGCTCATCTCATTTGGGATTTTCTAGTGAAAGTTATGGTATAAATTCTGTTCTAGGGTCTGGTGATAGTTGAGGCAAATTCCAGGATTTGGTGTACTAATTTGTTCTAACAATTTGACTTAGTTCCCTTGGGTTCTGGGTTCTGGTCAAAACATTAATATTATAGATCTATGTCTTATAAAACTTTTGGCACTAGTTTCATTTCTTTTGCAATTTTGTAGACCAAGTTATAACATTTTTGCCAAAACTAGTTGGGTGAGCCTAAGTCCAACAAATTCTGGGCAGATTGATTATGGACAGTTTTGTTGATCTAATTTGTACTAATAATTTGACTTGGTTAGAGGCAGATCTGGGTTCTGTGTTCTTCATGAAAAATGTGCTCCTATATTAACCCTTTCCAATGGTTCAAGAATCAGGTCATTCTGACCTTCCTAGTGTAAGTTATGGCCATTTGAACATTTACTGTTCATTTGGTCATTTTTCCAGGTCCAGATTAGGGTTATCAGGATTCAAGTCAATTTTAGGCCAGGTTAGGGACAATTTTTGGGCATGATTTCTTCATGAAAAATGGGGCATTATGACCCTAGTTTCATCTCCAATTGGCCTCATATCAATTGGAGTAATACAACTCTATTTATAGCTCAAACACTACACTAGACTCATAGGTCCAAATTCCTGCGTAAAAATTTAACACTCCAATTCAATTTCTCCCAACTCCCAAACTTCAATTGGCATTCATGGCACTTCTAATAGTCAACAATCAATCTCAACAAGTCAATTTCTAACAATTATACAAAAGCCCTAAATTTATGATCAAACCCTAATTCAATATTTCCAAATCAAGCATACATCCATGCAAGTCAATTCCCAACACATTAAACTTCATTAATCAACTTCCCTAACCAATTTAGAACTATCAAAACCATCAATTACATTCTTATTCTAGGGCTGCCGAAATTTAGTAACTTCATATCCTCATGAATCTCTTTTGATTTCATATCAATTTAACTTAATTTAGCATATTTTTCATGCTTATGAAATGAAGAAGAATGGTTTAGTGCACTAACCTCTTTGATGACTTTCTTGAACTTGTTAAAACTTTGAAATTCTTGGATTTCTTGGCAGCCAAAGTTCTTCCTAGGATGTGGGGTGAATTTTTAATGAAGAGAGGTTAGGGTTTTAGTGGATGAGTATAGAAGAATTCAAGCTTGAAGTTGAAAGAAAATGGTGGAAAAGTAACTATGGTGGTTCGGCCAAGCTTCAAAATGGAAGAATAAGAATGAATAAATTTTGGTTTGTCTTATGCTTATATATATGTCTCAATTTAATTGGCTCTTTAAATTTTTACTAAGTCATCCCCATGTCATGCTTATATCATTATTCATTAAATCTTTATTTCTTTCTTTTCCTTTTCTTTTCCCTTTCTCCATTACATAATTCGTGATTTAATTTATTTTGTGTGTTTTAATCTCTCTCATTTTAATTGACATTTATGTTAGTAGTATGCTATACAGTATATCATTTAGTATGTATCTTGTACATGTTTTATTAATAAAAAGGTATTTTCACTTTTTCGTTTACATAACATATTTATGTGTAATAGAAAGGTCCATTGATATTTTGTTAGAAATTCTATTCTCAAGTTGTTAAGAATATGAGTAACAGTATTTCTAGCACAAAGTATCATAAATTGGTTCACAATTGAGGATATTTCACAATAAGGATATAACTTATCCAAAAAGATTGTAATAATGTTTGTTCTCAAGTTATTTATATGAGATGTAAATAAGATGGAATAGTGAGTCTCGTGCCATATAATAAATATGATAGACACTTATGCATGATAAGTAGGCTGAACCAGCGACATTTATGACAAGCACATGGAGTTTACTCTTGTCAATGCATTGTCATAAATCATATCAGTGCATATAACCTTTAAACCTGAAATAGCACAGTTATCTTGTATCTAGGTGGTTTGAGTTTGATACTGCTTTCATACTTGTACTGTGTATGGGTATATGGGCATGTGTTGGCTCCTACTAGTTATATATGGAGGTAGGTGTTGATCAAGATGGAATCTGTTACCCTAAGTAAATAGGGATAAAATCCTATGTTCATTTAATTATTCTTGATGTTTCAAGTTCCTAGTCAGGACAGATAGATTTAATCAGAAAACAGTTTCTGATGAGAAAATTTTTTTAATCAAGAATTGAAATTAAAAGAGAACATAATATTCATAGCAAATGGAGTTTGACATAAACCATGACTCCAGCTCGAATTGAGATTTTGTAAAAGAGAGATTCTAGTGCATGGTAACATATAATTAAAGGTTCATTTAAGATATTCCTTATTACTAATTGGGTGGCCATGACATGCTATGCTAGGTGTTAACCATGGTCTATGAGGTGCCTAAAATGATTTAGAGAAATCATTTATGGTAAGAAAGAGTTCTGATGATATTAAGAGTTAATATCATATATCATTGCCGATTAGTGATGAGCCTAATGAGTCACACACATACACAAGTAATCACCAAGTTAAATGTGATTTAATTAATTAGTTAAAGAGTTTAATTGATTAATTAAATAGGTTAGTTTGTAATTAGATTGCAAAGTCCCTAGCATGGCTTGAAACCAAATCTAGGTTATTGAATGTATAGCATAAGTTAAATTTATATTTAAAGTGTTTAAATATGAATTAAATTATGAGAAATTAATTAATTAGAGATTAATTAATTAATTTATATTTGATATAAATTAATTAGAAGAGGAGAAATAATTATTTTGGATTAAGAACTTAAAATTACAACACAAGGGTAATTTGGTCATTTCACAGGGTTCCATGTGGCACCATGAGATGGTGACACATGGCACCATATAAGCTTGGCATTTGTCTTTTAATCATGTAAGATGATCAAATTCAAGATTAAATCTAGGTTTGACACTTGGCACAATGTGATTGGTTCAATTAAACTAAGAGGTAATCAGAAGATGACATGTGGCAAGGGTTTTAAGTGTTGATCTAGCTATATAAGGGAAAGGATGAAAGAACAAAACATGTAATCTGATTTTCTCAAAGAGGTGCCGCCACCCTTGTTGTCTTCTTCATCTCTTCTTCTTCATCTCTCATAAATTCAAAGAGAATTACCAACATTCTCTTGAATTAAAATTGCAAGAAATCGTTTATAGTGTCTTATATACATCTATAACATCTCTAAAGGCAAAAACTTAATTTCTAATTGATTAGAAAGGCTTGAGAAGCTATTCAAGGGGCTGTCATTGGTGATCTTAGTGTGGACAAGCTAGAGGGACAACATCTGGGGTCCTAGGTGCTTCACAAAGGTACCAAATACAACTACAGTGCATCAAAAGGTTAGTGTACATGTTCTTGATTTAATCTAAGGTTCTAATGAATTAATATGTTAATTCTAAAATCTTAAATGACAAACATAGATCCAAATACATATTAAAAGAGTTTTAATATGCAATTGAACATTGAAATCAATAGGTAAAAATTGAATCTTGCATGATGTATGAGACCCTAAAAGAAAATTTTTAAATTTAATGTTCTAATCTAATAATTTTCATGCTTCCGCTCCTTCAATTGGTATCAGAGCCATTATATTTGCCATTTAGATTGTTCAATATATGATTTAATTGTGTGATTTGATCAAGAGTTGATTGAATCAAGGCTGGTTGGATGCTCATGTGTGGTGTAACACCCCCGTTTGCATAGCCTGGTATATTTCACTGTTCCGGTGACAGGTGTCGGTCCGGACAATTAAGGGGATTAGAACCACACTTAAGTCAATTAGAGAAGCCATAAACACAAATAATTAGTAATGTTCAATTAGTTAAGTATAAACAAGAAAAACAGAACATAAGAAGTTAAACGAGCCAAGAGTCACAGCGATGGGTGACCTTCCTGAACGCATCACGAAGTCGTTTTAAACTCAAATTTCGAACCGTAAAAAGTGACGCTGCGGTCCTTAGGACCCTTATGAACACAGTGGAAAAGAGAAAATCCTGAAAAAGAACTGTTAAGTCAGTCAAATAATTAGGTCAGGGAGCCGAAAGAAATATGGAATTAATTGCAAACCGGGATGAACCGACGAGGGGCAATTTGGTCAATTGACCCCGAGAGCTGACTCCTGACCTAACTGCCCAATAAAATCGGAGAAATAAAAATTTTTGAATCAAGGATTAGATTAAAGAACTAATAAGAAATTTAAGAAAATTGAAAAAGAAAAGAAAAAGGTTTATTGCATCATGTGGATGACATCATTGTGATGTCAAAAATCAATTTTAATTTCCCAACTTTTTTGACCAAGTCAAATACATAAAATTTCACTTAAAATACTTAAAAATTTAGAAGGAAAAGTCATTTCTTCTTCTTTAAAAAAATTCAGCCGGCTCCCCTTTCTTTTCTCTTTCTTTTTCTTTTCAATTTCCTCCATTAATGGTCATTTAAGCTTCTTAAACCCTATTATTCCTTCACAAATTTCATACTCACCAAAGTAAGGTCTTGCTCTTTGGCTTTGATAGAGAGATTTGAAATAAGAAGGATCAAAAAGAAGTGAAGATTTGGAATTACAAATTCTGCTCAACAAGTAAGTCCCTCTCTCTAACTTAATTTGAGTAAAATGCATAGAAATGAGCTTGAATAAGTAGCAAATTACATAGAAACTCAAGAAATCACTCATGTATGAAGCTTTATGAAAGTTGGTTTGCATGAAATTAATTAGGTTTTGATAGAAATTATTAGAATTAAAGAGGTACTCATGCTTGATTGAGTAAGTAAGTGAGACTTGTACACTTAGAATTCATGAATTGAGGAAATTGAGGAATTAGGGTTCTTGACCCTTAGGGTTTTGGGAGAAAATTTAAGAAATTGGTAAATGATGACTTTGGTTTATTGTGAGATGAAAAATGGTCAATAATGACCAAAAGAGATGTGTGGGAATTGTTGGAATGAAAACCAAATTCGTAGGTCCAATGGTCATGCTGCTGGCAGCATGACCAAACCCACTTTGAAGGACCAAAACTCAAATTTTCCAAGCCCAATTGATATGCCACAAATTGGGGATGAAAATAGACATAAAAGAGCACAATTTTCATTGAGGAACCATGCCCAAAAACTGACCAAAACTTAGTGAACCAATTGACCAAAGTGAAACGAGAGCAGGCTGCCACTGCACAAACTGACTAACTGTTCATTTAGTCATAACTCGAGCTAGGAAGGTCAAATTGACCTGAAATTTTACCAGCAATTAGATAAGGTATAGATCTAAAACTGTTATGAAGAACACCACCCCAAATTATGCCATTAACCCATTCAAATTATTGAGCAAAGTTGAATTACCAAACCTGCAACTCTGCAGAATTTATATTGAGCAGTAATGTTTGAAGGGTTATAACTCTCTCTACAAAACTCGGATTTAGGCGATTCTTGAATCGATGGAAACCTAAGACATAGTAGAACATTTCATGTGAAGAAAGTTAGGCCAAATTATGAACTTAACTTGATCAAATTACTGAACAAAGTTGGACCAAAAATCTGCCAGAACCAAAATCTCAGTATGAACAGTGCATGTGAACAGTAATTTTATTTTGGCTATAACTTGAGCTACAAAACTCCAATTGGAGTGATCCAAAAATGAGAATACACTTAAGACAATAAGGAACATTTTCTATGAAGAAATTTTGCCAAATTCCAACAGTAAAAGGGCCAATAAAATAGTGCAACTTAGGACTCCAAAATCGAAAATTTGCAATTTTGCCTAAAAGACCCAAGTTTTGAGAAAATGACCAAAACCAACAAGTTTAGGGACCAAAATGTGGTATGTGGATGAATTTGGAATTCCCATACCTATTAAGCCTTAGAAAGTCAACAATTTAACTTGAATAGTACAGTGAATAGTAACCTGAAACACAAAAATTTCAAGAACGTCGAATTTAACATGTTAGAGTTAGGTATAAGTGAAGCTAAATTTATTTTGGATTTATGTTAAGTTCTAGTTCTGAAACATTGTAAAATTGTGTGTTTCAGTTGAAAAGAATATCGGGAAGGAACCCGAGGAACCGAGTCGAGGCTAAAGGCGACTCATTTGAGGTTTGTGCACAACATCTCCATGCTTTAAAAATTCATTGATAAAGTGAACGAAATATGTATTCTACTTGTGCTTTGAAATTGTTGAAAGTTTATTATTTATGATGTTTTGATTAAACTGTGAAAGTTATTGTGTATATTTGAAATAGCAATGTTTAGCAAATTGTTAAGATAAGTTTTGAAACCACAGTGTCATGACCATATATTTGAACACCTCACTAGCACGACTAGTGGGGGTAATTAGTTTCGAATTTTGATTCCTTCTCTGGAGAAGTGTTGAGGTGTGCCAGTAGAAGAGGATGTAAATGGATATCCATATATTTGAGCTAGCTAGCCTTGTGATATGATTTCTCTTTAGCCTCTGGCTATTGAGATTCTATTTGTTTCGAATGGCATGATCTAACTGTGGATTTTATGAAATGTGTTTTGATACTTCGAAATGAACGTGGTTTGCATTAAAATCTCATAATTCATGTTTTGCATTAAAATCTCATAATTCATGTTTTGTATTTAATGCTCATGTTTAGTCAAATTTTTGAATAAATGTGATTTTATTTTTGCATAAAGATCATTTTAGTATGTTGTGCACCACTAAGTCCTAGTACTCAGCGATGGCTTCTATTGCTGTCGCAGATACAGAGACTAGAGGAGCAGCAGACTGAGTTACTGAAGTGTGAAGAGCTATCAGCCTAAAGTCATCGGGTATAATTTATACCCTAATTGTAAATATTTCTTTTGATGTATATATTGCACATAAATGTATGGACATATAAAAATGGGTCTTGAGCAGCTTGTACAAAATTTGTATAAAATTTGTAATAAACTTTAGTTTGGATTTTCTTAATGTAAATTTTTGTATGATGTATACATAAATTATTTATCTTTAAAGAAATATGAATGTATGAAATTGGTTGACTGTACCTTGAGGACTATTGAATTTTGAACTTGAGAAATTGTTTGAGATTGAGTTTGAAATTGAAGCAGTTATTGAGAAAATTTTTAGAAGTACTTTTTACAGGTATTTGAAGAACTGTTTTCTCAAAATACAGAGGGAACTCTGTCAAAATTTTTATAAAATTTGCGGAAAAATAAAATGGGCCAAAATTTCCAACTAGCTTTTCACTTAAGTACATGTTTTAAATACTTATTAGAAATGCTCACCAGTTACCAAAAGTAAGAAATTGTTTTAAAATCCCTTGTAGGGTGCTTAATGAGTTATCGGTAGGTGAAGTTCGGTAGTTCATTAAGTATTCTACGGGATCATGTTATGCCTTACAGAGGGGTAAGGTGTGACATGTGGTGGCACATATGATGGAACCATCATAGGTGGCGGTATCAATGGCACTTCATGGTGCGCAAGGTTTGATTGATTGTGGGCTTGTTTTCAAGGCCCATGACTAATTCAAATGTTTAATTAGGAGTTTTAATCCTATAATTAAATTTTGATTCAAATCTGAATTTTTAAGTTTGTTTGAATGTGATTCAAATCTAAATTTTTAAATTTGTTTGAATTATATTCAAATCTGAATTTTTAAGTTGAATATGAGATATTCGATTTAATTTAAGTATGTATGTTTTATTTAATTGTTAAATAATGATATGCATGATGGATGATCATGGACAATAAATGACCAATGTGATTGGATTTATTTCTTTTATGTTTCTTTGGGTTGTAAATTAATTAATTTATTTTAATTTATTTTGGTGGCATGTATTATAAAGGTTGTAATATTTTTTGGGTTGTATTTTCATTTATTTGGTTCTTGTAAATTCGCATTGGTATGCCAAGGATTATTATGTAATTGGATTGCAAGAAGATCAAGGAGGTCAAGAGCATTGGTGAGACCAGTGAGAGGAATTCAAGATCAAGTGTTGATTATGTACTCCTTCAGCAACTCTTGTAATATGAATGAATGAAATGCACCTATGAATGCCTTGATTTTCTTGGTGGCTCAGAATTGAATCCTTTAGAAAGTCCATGATCATACCATATTTATTGTTTATCCATAAATGCATGAGATGTATGGGATTGTATGCAAGTATATGATATATGCATGCAAAATAGATAATGTGCAAAGTGAGACCATAATAGTAATTAGGTCGACCACAAAATCTTTCAAACAAATGATTAAGTTGGAAATGGTATAATTAAAGTAATTATAACATCGGCCCTCCATTGAGGCAATTATTCTAAGAAATTTTAAATACTTGCATATGGTGTAATTAATTTAAGAGATTTTCTTAAGAATAATTGTTAAGCATGAGATATTGTAAATATGTAAATGGTTTGGTGGCCAATAATAGATGTGCCTGAGGACATTAAAATTATTTGCATGTTTACTGGCTCAATGGGATCAACTTAACTAATGCAACATAAATCAATAATGGATCTGCCTGAGATTTTGAGCATTAGGGGTTAAGTAAAAGGATTAAACCTCACATGAGATGTGATGGGCAAGGAGTTGCTCACTTATAGTTTATTGTAATTCCAATAATAGAAGTGCCTGAGGATGATCAATAAGATTATAAGAATTCAATCACCCACTAGAAATCCATCCAACTAGGATTTCTATTTTTTACTTTGGAAGTGTAGGATTTGCTAAGTTAGTGGGAGGACCAATTTGATTAAAAGACCATAATCATTTTGATTGAATACATTATATATTTACTAATTAATCTGGTTATTTTCTGCAGTTAATTTTCTGATAATAATGAGCACACCACAACCACCACCATCCAATATCCTTGCGAGCATACTTGATCACAATAGGTTGACAGGACCTAATCTTTCTGATTAGCTAAGAAATTTGAAACTTGTCCTGAACCTTGAACATATAGGATATGTTCTAGACTCAAATGTTCCTGGTCCCTTACCTCCAGAGGCCACTCAAAAGGAACATGAAACTTTGGACAAGTGGAAGGAGCATGATATGAGAGCCAAGTGTTACATGCTTGCTTCTATAAGTAAAGAGTTACAGAAGCAGCATGAGAACATGCAGAGTGTGAGTGAAATCCTCCTTCACCTACAAGAGTTATATGGTGAACATAGCAGGAATGCCAGGTATGAGATATTTAGGCAGCTATTTCGCATGAGGATGTCTGAGGGACAGAATGTTGGGGATCATGTCCACAAGATGATTCAACTGATTGAGCAGCTGGAATATCTTGACTTTAACATGGATTTCCAACTGCAGACGGATTTGATCCTTCAGTCCCTTCCTGAGTCATTTGGGAATTTTGTGACAAATTTCCATATGACTAAGCAGAAATGCACCTTGGCTGATTTACTCAACATGCTAGTTATTGCCCAAAAGAATATGCCGAGTAATAAAGGAAAAGAGGAAGCTTTGATTGCATCTTCTTCTACTGGAAAGTCCAACAAGAAGAAGGGCAATAAGAAAAAGAAACCTCAAATTCCTGATCCTTCTAAGAAGATAGCTAAACAGAAAGGGAAGACTAAAGCTGATGGAGGCAAAGGAAAGTGTTTCCACTGCCAGCAGGATGGGCACTGGAAAAGGAACTGCCCAGGGTATCTTGCTTCACTGAAGGACAAGAAGGATACACCTTCGGAAGGTATATCCATATCTTGTTATTTAGATTCTAATGATACTCATAGTTCATCTACAGCTTGGGTTTTAGATACTGGTGCCAATTCTCACATTACTTATGATATGCAGGAACTAGCAAACAGTAGCAGCTTGTGTTCTCGAGATGTTAGACTCCAGATTGGTGATGGCTCAACTATTGAAGCTTTATCCATAAGATCTAAATCTTTTTACATGTCTGGATATGTTTTGTGTATGAATAATATCTTATATGTACCTGATGCTTTTAAGAACATCATTTCGATATCTAGTTTGACTAGAGATGGTTATGAATTTCAGTTCACAGATGATGTTTGCAATATTTATTTTGAAAATAAATATGTTGGCTCGGGTTATATGCATGATGATCTTTATTATTTGGATAATAATGATAAACACAAATTGAATGCAAGTGATCTAAATCAATGCAATGCCATGATGAAAATCAACTCAAGTTTAAAATATATTTGGCACTTAAGGTTAGGTCATGTTGCAGAAGATGGGATTGCAAAACTGGAGAAAATGGGGATTTTATTCTCATTGGGTTCTGAACCTACTCCAACTTGTGAATCCTGCCTTTAGGGTAAAATGACTAGATCATCCTTTGTTGGACAAGGACTAAGAGCTAAAAATATTTTAGAGTTAATACATAGTGATGTATGTGGCCCATTTAAGGAAATGGCTAGAGGCGGTTTTCATTGCTTTATTACTTTTACTAATGACAAATCAAGGTTTGGGTATTTGTATTTGATGAAATACAAACATGAATCCTTTGAAAAGTTCAAAGAATTTAAATCTGAAGTAGAAAATCAAACAGGAAAAAGTATTAAAGCTATTCGATCAGATCGTGGAGGTGAATACTTGAGTACTGAATTTGATGAATAGTTGAAAGAGCATGGCATTATTTCCCAGCTGACTCCTCCAGGAACACCACAGCTGAATGGTGTATCTGAAAGGAGAAATCGTACCCTATTGGATATGGTACATAGTATGATAAGCTATACTGATATGGCAATCTCTTTTTGGGGATTTGCATTAGAATCAGCTTTGCATATTTTGAATAGGATTCCATCAAAATCAGTATCTTCCACACCTTATGAGATATGGCATGGAAGAAAACCAAGTCTTAAGCATATTAAGATTTGGGTTGTCCAGTTTATATCAAAAAACTAAACACTGATAAATTGAAAATCAGATCAGAAAAGGGTCGATTTGTTGGATATCTAAAAGAGAGTTTTGGATATTATTTTTATTTGCCTACATCACAAAAGGTTGTGGTAAGTAGAGATGCCACATTTCTTGAACAACAATTTGTTCAAGAAGGAGGCAAAGGAAGGCAAATAGAGTTAGAATTGGAGAATTCTAGCCAACCAACAGATCAGATGGATATAGATCCATCTAGTCAACCTACACCTATTGATGAAATATCTATAATAATTCCTTGTAGATCAACCAGGATATCTCTTCCACTAGTGAGATATGATTTTCTTCATGAAGATGAACAAGAGTTGTTTACTCATGAAGAAGTAAATCATGGAGATGATCCACTTACCTATGAAGAAGCTATATCAGATATAGACTCTTCAAAATGGATTGATACTATGAAATCCGAGATTGATTCCATGTATAAGAATTAAGTTTGTGATCTTGTTGACCCACCTGAAGGTATTGTACCTATAGGGAACAAATGGGTTTTCAAGAAGAAAATTAGTTTTAATTGAAAGGTAGAGACCTACAAAGTAAGGCTAGTAGCGAAAGGGTTTCACCAAAGGCAAGGAATCAACTATGAGGAGACTTTCTCGCCTGTTACCATGCTTAAATCAATTAGGATTCTATTAGCAATAGTTGCATACTATGATTATGAGATTTGGCAGATGGATGTCAAAACAGCTTTTCTCAATGGATACATTGAAGAAAATATTTTCATGGAACAACCTAGGGGTTTTGAATCCCAAGATAGTTCCAAAGTATGCAAGCTAAAGCGATCCATTTATGGGTTGAAACAAGCTTCAGGGAGTTGGAACATCCATTTTGATGAAGCCATTAAGTCATTTGGTTTTATCAAAAATGAGGATGAACCATGTGTATATAAGAAGGTTAGTGATAGTACTGTCACTTTCCTTATCTTATATGTGGATGACATTTTGTTGATGGGTAATGACACAGGTATGTTGACAACTGTAAAGGTATGGTTTTTAAATACATTCTCCATGAAAGACTTAGGGTAGCAACCTATATTCTTAGGATTCGCATCTATAGAGATAGAGCGAAAAGAATAATTGGTTTATCCCAAAGTCTATACTTAGAAAAGGTGTTAAAGAGATTTAACATGCTTGATTCCAAGAGAGGATTGTTACCAATGAGATATGGTATCCACCTTTCTAAAGAGATGTCTCCAAAGACACCTGAAGAAATAGATAAAATAGTCAGGATTCCACATGCTTCGGCTATTGGAAGTTTGATGTAGATATCGCATATACTGTTAGTTTGACTAGCAGTTATCAATCCATTCTAGGTTTGGAACACTGGATAGCTGTCAAGAATATCCTCAAGTACTTGAGAAGAACTAAGGATTTATTATTGATATATGGAGGTGGTGACTTGCAATTGGATGTTACACTGATTCTGATTTCCAATCAAATATCGATGATAGAAAGTCTACCTCTGGATATGTGTTCATTTGTAATGGAGGTGCAGTCAGTTGGAAGAGTTTCAAACAGAGTACGACCACTGATTCTACTACAGAGGTTGAGTATATTACTGCATCAGATGCTATAAAGGAAGTTGTTTGGATAAAGAAGTTCATGATAGAACTTGTAGTAGTTTCTTCCATTGAGTCAGCAGTTCCACTCTACTGTGACAACAATGGAGCAGTCATACAGGCTATGGAACCCCAGTCTCACCAGAAGTCCAAATGCATAGAAAGGCGCTACCACATTATCAGAGAAATAGTTAGGTGAGGCAATGTAGCCATACAAAAAATAGTATCAGTTAAAAATCCAGCTGATCCATTCACTATGTCTATGTCACAAACTCAGTTAAAGTGACATCTTGAGAAGATGGGTCTAAGATATTGTAATGAATGGCTCTAGTGCTAGTGGGAGATTGTTAGTAGTATGCCCTAGAGCATATCATTTAGTATGTATCTTGTACATATTTTATTAATAAAATACATTTTCACTTTTCCGTTTACATATTATATTTATGTGTAATAGAAAATATCCATTGATATTTTGTTAGAAATTCTATTCTTAAGTTGTTAAGAATATAAGTGACAGTATTTCTAGTACAAAGTATCATAAATTGGTTCAACGAGGATACTTCATACAGGACATGACTTATCCAGAAAGATTGTATTCATGTTTGTTCCCAATGTATTTATATGAGATATAAATAAGATGGAATGGTGAGTTTTATGTCATATAACAAACATGATAGACACTCATGCATGATAAGTAGGTCGAACTAGTGACATTTATGACAAGCACGTGTAGTTTACTCTTGTCAATGCATTGTCATAAATCATATCAGTGCATATAATCTTTAGACCTGAGATAACACAGTTATCTTGTATATAGGTAGTTTGAGTTTGATACTGCTTTCATACTTGTACTGTGTATGGGTATATGGGCATGTGTTGGCTCATACTAGTTATATATGGAGGTAGGTGTTGATCAAGATAGAATCTGTTACCCTAAGTAAATAGGGATAAAATCCTATGTTTATTTAATTGTTCTTGATGTTTTAAGTTCTTGGCCAATACAGATAGATTTAATTAGAAAAGAGTTTCTAATGAGAAAATCTTTTTAATCAAGAACTGGAATTAAAAGAAAATATAATATTCATAGCAAATGGGGTTTGACATAAACCATGACTCCAGCTCGAATTGGGATTTTGTAATAGAGAGATTCTAGTGCATGGTAACATATGATAAAAGGTTCACTTAAGGTATTCCTTATTACTAATTGGGTGGCCATGGCATGCTATGCTAGGTGTTAACCATGGTCTATGGGGTGCCTAAAATGATTTAGAGAAATCATTTATGATAAGAAAGAGTTCTGATGATATTAAGAGTTAATATCATATATCATTACCAATTAGTGATGAGCCTAATAAGTCACACATATACACAAGTAATCACCAAGTTAAATGTAATTTAATTAATTAGTTAAAGAGTTTAATTGATTAATTAAATAGGTTTGATTTGCAATTAGATTGCAAAGTCCCTAGCATGGCTTGAAACCAAATCTAGGTTATTGGATGTATAATATGAGTTAAATTTATATTTAAAGTGTTTAAATATGAATTTAATTATAAGAAATTAATTAATAGAGATTAATTAATTAATTTATATTTGATATAAATTGATTAGAAGAAGAGAAATAATTATTTTGGGTTGAGAACTCAAAATTAAGACACAAGGGTAATTTGGTTATTTCATAGGGTGACATGTGGCACCATGAGATGGTGACACTTGGCACTACACATAAGCTTGCCATTTGTCTTTTAATCATGTAAGATGATTAAATTCAAGATTAAATCTAAGTTTGACACTTGGCATAGTGTGATTGGGTTAATTAAACTAAGAGCCAATTGACCCAATCAGAAGATGACATGTGGCAAGGGTTTTAAGTGATGACCTAGTTATGTAAGGGAAAGGATGAAAGAATAAAACAATCAATCTGATTTCTTTCATTGTGTGCCGCCACCCATTGAGCATCTCTCCTCTCTTCTTTTTCATCTCTCATCAATTCAAAGAGAATTGCCAACATTCTCTTGAATCAAAATTGCTAGAAATCGTTTCTAGTATCCTATATACATCTATAACATCTCTAAAGGCAAAACCTTAATTTCTAATTGATTGGAAAGGCTTAAGAAGCTGTTCAAGGGGCTACCATTGGTGATCTTAGTGTGGACAAGCTAGAGGGACATCATCTGAGGTCCTAAGTGCTTCACAAAGGTACCAAACACAACTACAGTGCATCAAAAGGTTAGTGCACATATTCTTAATTTAATCTAGGGTTGTAATAAATTAATCTGTTAATTCTAAAATCTTAAATGGCAAACATAGATCCAAATACATATTAAAAAAGTTTTAATATGCAATTGAATATTGAAATCAATAGGTAAAAATTGAATCTTGCATGATGCATGAGACTCTAGAAGAAAATTTTTAAATTCAATATTCTAATCTAATAATTTTTCATGCTTCCTCTCCTTCAAGTAGTATGCCCTAGAGCATATCATTTAGTATGTATCTTGTACATGTTTTATTAATAAAAAGGCATTTTCACTTTTCCATTTATATAATATATTTATGTGTAACAGAAAAGGTCCATTGATATTTTGTTAGAAATTCTATTCTTAAGTTGTTAAGAATATGAGTGATAGTATTTCTAGCACAAAGTATCATAAATTGGTTCACAATCGAGGATACTTCACAATAAGTACATGACTTATCTAGAAAGATTGTAATCATGTTTGTTCCCAAGTTATTTATATGAGATGTAAATAAGATGGAATTGTGAGTGTCATGCCATATAACAAACATGATAGGCACTTATGCATGATAAGTAGGCCGAACCAGTGACATTTATGATAAGCACATGGAGTTTACTCTTGTCAATGCATTATCATAAATCATATCAGTGCATATAATCTTTAGACCTGAGATAGCACAGTTATCTTGTATATAGGTAGTTTGAGTTTGATACTGCTTTCATACTTGTACAATGTATGGGTATATGGGCATGTGTTGGCTCCTACTTGTTATATATGGAGGTAGATATTGATCAAGATGGAATCTGTTACCCTAAGCAAATAGGAATAAAATCCTATGTTCATTTAATTGTTCTTGATGTTTTAAGTTCCTGGCCAGGACAGATAGATTTAATCAGAAAAGAGTTTCTGATGAGAAAAATTTTTTAATCAAGAATTAGAATTAAAAGAGAACATAATATTCATAGCAAATGGAGTTTGAATAAACCAAGACTCCGACTCGAATTGGGATTTTATAAAAGAGAGATTCTAGTGCATGGTAACATATGATAAAAGGTTCATTTAAGGTATTCCTTATTACTAATTGGATGGCCATGGCATGCTATGCTAGGTGTTAACCATGGTCTATGAGGTACCTAAAATGATTTAGAGAAATCATTTATGGTAAGAAAGAGTTCTGATGATATTACGAGTTAATATCATATATCATTGTCAATTAGTGATGAATCTAGTGAGTCATACACATACACAAGTAATCACCAAGTTAAATGTGATTTAATTAATTAGTTAAAGAGTTTAATTGATTAATTAAATAGGTTTAGTTTGCAATTAGATTGCAAAGTCCCTAGCATGGCTTGAAACCAAATCTAGGCTATTGGATGTATAGTATAAGTTAAATTTATATTTAAAGTGTTTAAATATGAATTTAATTATGAGAAATTAATTAATTTATATTTGATATAAATTGATTAGAAGAGGAGAAATAATTATTTTGGGTTAAGAACTCAAAATTACAACACAAGGGTAATTTGGTCATTTCATAGAGTGACACATGGCACCATTATGAAATGGTGACACATGGCACCATATAAGCTTGCCGTTTGTCTTTTAATCATGTAAGATGATCAAAGTCAAGATTAAATTTAGGTTTGACACTTGGCACAATGTGATCGGGTCAATTAAACTAAGAGGCAATCAGAAGATGACATGTGGCAAGGGTTTTAAGTGTTGACCTAGCTATATAAGGGAAAGGATGAAAGAACAAAACATGTAATCTGATTTTCTCAAAGAGGTGCCACCACCCTTGTTATCTTCTTCATCTCTTATTCTTCATCCCTCATAAATTCAAAGAGAATTGTCAATATTCTCTTGAATTAAAATTGCTAGAAATCGTTTCTAGTGTCCTATATACATCTATAACATCTCTAAAGGCAAAACCTTAATTTCTAATTAATTGGAAAGGCTTGAGAAGCTGTTCAAGGGGCTGCCATTGGTGATCTTGGTATGGACAAGCTAAAGGGACAACATCTGGGGTCCTAGGTGCTTCACAAAGGTACCAAACACAACTACAGTGCATCAAAAGGTTAGTGCACATGTTCTTGATTTAATCTAGGGTTCTAATGAATTAATATATTAATTCTAAAATCTTAAATGGTAAACATAGATTCAAATACATATTAAAAGAGTTTTAATATGCAATTGAAAATTGAAATCAATAGGTAAAAATTGAATCTTGCATGATGCATGAAACCCTAGAATAAAATTTTTGAATTCAATGTTCTAATCTAATAATTTTCATGCTTCCGCTCCTTCAATTTAGGTAAAAATTCAACTTTGGGGTTGAAATGATCAAAATACCCTTCATTATACTTATCAGGTTATTTTTATCTGTACCGATTAACTAATTTTTCTTGAATTTTTCTTTGACATTTTTAATGTCATTTAATCTTCATAAATCCTCTAATTTAATCCCAAAAATTATTTCCTAGGGTTCCTCGCAAGTCTAGGGTCGGCAACTAACTTCACAGTCGCTTCCCGGTATGGTCACCCATCGCCATGACTCTGGCTCGTTTAACTCAGCTGCAGTTCATTTCTTTTATTTTTTTCTTAATTTTTTTTAGTCTTTATTCAATCAATTTATGGCTCCTCACTCTAGTTTGAGTGTAGTTCCAGACATTCTAGCTGTCCGAACAGACATTAGTCATCGAAATAGTGGAATATACAGACTACCTAAAGTGAGGGCGTTACACCTGTTCATTTTATTTTTCTAGGATACAAGAGAATTCTTATTAAATTTTAACCTGCCTCTCTTCTTCGCAGGTCCTTTAGTAATATCTGTTATCTTTTGTATAACTTTATTAAATTCTAGAACTCCGCATGTGTTAGAAGTATTTTATTTGATTTGGGTCTGTAATATAATTCCATGTTGGATCTGTAAATCTATTAAATGCATGTATGATTGGATTGGATGGGATGAGGGAGCTGAGCTCCCATTTGATTTTATGATGTGATGAGTATGTGGATTGTGCTTACAGGTCGGGTGAGTAAAAAACTCCCTGCTGGATGGTCCATGTTATGGTCGGACTCTGTCCAGTTAATTTCTTAAAATTGGACTCAATATGAACCTTAGGATTAGGTTAAGGAATAATTAGGCTTACTATGGGCCTCGGAGACTTTAGACTAGCTCAGGTCGTAGTGCTGGTCCTGCCCATAGGTTGGGTCGTGACAACAATTATTTTCAAAATTTTGTAAGTCAAATCTTCTGCTCCTGCTTTAGTTATTATCTGCTTCTGCTTTAGTTATTATTCATATGATATTTATTATTGTTCACAAATGTATAAGTTTCCTTCCTAATATTAATTATGAATTGAGATCAATCGAATACCACAAAAGTTGATACCCAAAAGCATTAAATACAAATAATAAACAATTATATTAATAAAGAAAACTAATACAAAATCTTTGGAATTAAAATTAAATTCAAGATACATCAGGTACTCTAGATAGAAATTTAGTTCAACATTATCAAAAAATTCAATACCCAATTTGTTGGATTTACAATATAAAGAACTCATCCTAAGAATGAAAACTAAATATTGAAATCAAAATAAATGAGTGAATGAGGAAAAATTTTTACATTGTTGGAACTTCTTCCCCCTTGAACCCTTAATCTCAGTGTTATTAAATCCGGTCCGGAGGTTGACTCAGCGAAGAGATCAAATGAATAGATTAGTGGTTTAACTAATGGGTTAATGGTTCAACTAGAATATATATAAATTAATTAAATATAATATCTAAAAATAAATAAATAAATAAAATTAATTAAATTTTTTATTATTTAAAATAAAACTTTAGCATTTGTCAAGTTATATTTAATAAATTTTAGTAGTATTTTTAAATTTTATATAAAAATATTAAGTAATATAATGTGTAATTTTCTTTTTAATATTTATGAAATATTAAGTATATGTTAAAAAAATAAATATATAAAAATAAAAAAATAACTACCAACTTAACTCAATTAATTTTTATTTTACAGACTTTTTATGAGATTTTGACTTTAATTCTCTATAACAACACTAAAAAAAAATTTATAAAAAATTTTTTATTGAATAAGTGAACAGGCTGGGTCAATTGGGTTACATTGGTTCACTGGTTTAATCGTTGATTCAGTCGGGTTACACTAGGTTACTTTTTTGTCTGGTACAATTAAAAATCTGAACCAAATTGAGGGCTAGTTTACTAACTGGCCAGTTTGGTTCAGATTTAATAACTATGCTTTACGCTTACAGTAGACATGAGACTATTTTTAAAAGTTGGGTTGAACTGGTGAACTAATTGGACCCGGTTAATCCAGTCGGTTCAATTATTCAATAAAATCTTTTCTTTTCTTGTTTATAATGTGATTATTTTGTAATTACTTTATTATTATATAATTTTTGAATTATTTATTATATTAAAATATATTGTAATCAATAAAAATTAACTTTTTACTATAAATTTCAATTAAAATGAATATAAAATATATTTTATATTATAAATAAAAAAATATTTAAATATAAAGCATAAATTAATAGAGTATTTTATTAATCAAATAAAATTTTAGAGACAATATTATATTTTACTTTTTTTTTAAAATTCAGTTTAATCTTTTTTACTATAATTGAAAAAACTAATCAAGTTTCAACTATAAAACAATAAAAAAAAGTTTCGACTATAATTATGAAAGTTTTGAAAGTTTAAAATTTTTTTATTTAATAAATCTTTTAAATTAAAAATTAAAATTAAGTAATCAAATTAAACACCCAAAAATTGTTTGTCGTGTCTCTCAATTATGCGGTACAAATAGTTTTGTCAGTTTCAGTGGTCACAAAACCAGTTTATATGGATGAAGATATGAAACTTTGGTGAAATGTGATTCTATTAAGTCCATGCAAACTTGCTTTTACATAAAAAAATGGGAGTGGGATAAACTGAATAAATAAATAATCCTGCCCATTATGGTGCTTAGTGAGGTTGAGTCTTTAAGCTTCTCATATTGATTATATATATTCATAAATGTTATCAAAATTTCTTTTAATCAATAATTACCTAAAAATGAATATAGGAGATTTTATATTGTTGTGCGTACGCATATTTAAAAAAAAAAATCTTTGAGCTTTTCAAGGGAGAGGATAAAGAAAAATAATAGTTATAAAAATTGAGGCTTGAATTGTCAAAAGCGTGTATTCGATGGCCGCCGGCTTTCCGATATGATTACAAAATATTTTGTGATTGCCCATTCACAACATCTCTTCAATTTCTACGCACCGTCACGAAGTACAAATTAAATATGTAATGGGATTTACTTCCATTTTTATATTTTTTATTTAAATTTTTAAATAAAATAATATCTTAGATCCACATATTCTACGTGAAAATTTTAGTTACTTGAAAGTTTAATTTAATTATTTTTCATTTTTTATTTAAATTAATTTAAAAATTTAAATTTAAATTTAATTTAATTTAAAAAATAAAATTTATAAAATGAATATCTTGTTTTTTTAATTTAAATAAAAAATTAAAAAAATTTAATTTTTAATTTTAGAACTAAAATTCTCTAGTTAATGAGTTTAATTTTTTAATTAAGTTTAATTTAAATTAAAATTTATGAGTTAAATTGAATGAAAAATTAAAAATAATTAAATTAAACTTTTTTAATAAGGGCATGATATGATTAAGTTTTAAACTAAATAATATCTTAGATCCGCATATTATATATGAAAATTAAAAAAAAAAAAATTTGAAGTAACTATTTTTAATGAAAATAAAAGGTTTGTTTCATTGATTGTTCATTGTTACCTTAAGAAAACTAACTATACTAGAACATTTATATTTAAGTTCTTATAAGATTAAAATTTAATAGGCTAATGAGAGAATTTATTTTGTAAGACTTAAACAATGCTCTTATTAGATTTATTAGATTGAGAGTTAGAAATTATTATGATTTTTTTATAATAAAAAGAATTATAAAAAAAATATACAATTATTTTTTAATATAGTTTTAGTATATATGTATACAATATTAAAATATAAATAAAATTATTTTAATAAAAATAATTATTATTATTAAACAATTATTTCATATTCAAGTAATTGAAAAATTAAAATAAATAGAAATTAAAGAAATTTTAAAAATTAAAATAAATAGAAATTAAAGAAATTTTAAAAATTAAAAAAAAAACATATGCAAAAAAAAAAAAAACCATTGGATAGACTGATATTTTTATGATAAATGAATGTCTATTTATATTACTAATGAATCTATTTATTTTTTTATAAATTTATTTAATAAATTATTTAATATTATGTTTCTTAAAATATTATTTATAACTGTATATAGGGTTTTGCTTAACCTATAATGATTCGTTATTTTCTGAATTCATCTTCCATCTATATAATAAAATTTTCTCTAATTTTCTCTATTTTTTTTATTTGCTGTTATTTTTATAATAATATAATAATTAAAAAAATATATTTTTGTGAACATAATCCTAAAAAAAAAAAAAAAAAAAAGCAGAAAAAAAAACTGAAGCCATTTTGACTGAGCCGTGTCGTCGTGGTTGGCGGTTTCTGCTCGTCCGTATACGTTAAATGGAATGAACTCAAAAAGTTTCAAATCTGGGTGTTGAGTAAATTTTTTAGAGAGAAATTCTTTGAGATTCAGATCTGTAAACAAATACCCAACAAGCACAAACAATCACAGTAACAAAATGGCGACAGTGTCTCCACTCGCTAAATACAAGCTGGTGTTCTTAGGAGATCAATCTGTAGGCAAAACCAGCATCATCACTCGCTTCATGTACGATAAATTCGACACGACTTACCAGGTCATTTCTTCTTTTGGGTTGAAATCTTCTTGTTTGTTATTGGAGAATTGTCTTCTTATTTTAATTTTGATTTGATCAAATTGAGGAATTGAACCCCTTGTTTTAATCTTTAGATTTAGAAGGATCTTGAATGAACACAGTTTACTGGATCTTAGGATACTCGACTCGAAATCCTTAAGCCCAGTAAAGTTCTATTGTTTAGATCTACTTGAGGAAGTTTCTTTTTTTTTTTTCTTTCTTTAATTTATTGTGAATCGCAGGCTACCATTGGGATTGATTTTTTGTCCAAAACAATGTACCTTGCAGATCGGACGGTTCGTTTACAGCTTTGGTATGAGATTTCTTTTTTTTTAAATTATCTTTTGGAGAATTTCTTGTAGACTTTTGCTTGTATCTTTCTCATGGCAATTTTTTTGATTTTATTATGATGGCTATTCTTATTGGTTGCTTTGCAATCTCTAGGATTGTCTATGGAACAAAGGTCAATTTGCCCCTGAAATTGGAAAACTAAATTTTTGCAAAGTATATCAATTTATTATTACCCTTTTTTAGTCCTTGAAATTTTGCAAAAGTAATAAGCAGTTCTTTTTTGTTTTGCAAGATTTTTTTTTTAAAATATTTATTCTTTTTCTTGTCAAAACAGAAAGCTTTTTCCTTGAAAATGGATCGGTTATTAGTTTGGCCAAGAATCGCTTTCTATTGAATAATTGTCCTAGGCATTCCAAATATGGAAAAAATGTGGAATTAATGTTATTATTCTGGAAAAAATATTTCAATATGACAAGTTATTAATTGATAATGTTGTTCTCCTCTTCTACAAGACAACAATGGAGAACTCCGGGTGAGTTAGAACAATGGAGAACACTGGGTGGGTTAACCATCACTTAAGTTAGTCATGAAAATTGAGCTGTGAATGAATAGGATTCAATTTGAGATTCACGTACTTATTTGATGGTCTTTATATAGGCTTTAGTATAAATTCCCTTTTCTCAGAGTCCTATGAGTGTTAGGATTGGGACTGTAATTGTGGCGATTATCTTGGAATCCTTATCTTTTTAGATGATCCGAATATCAAGGGATATACTTGGGCAAGTGCTCTTAATCAAATGTGGAAGCGAATGTCCAAACTACTTATAGTAGCTTACACCTAGATTGGGCATCATTATTCGTTATTGGGTGATCCGTTACTTGCAGCCTTGCCGGTATTGTTTTTAGTGGTTGTAGTATCAATATTGTTACCTGTAGGGTGTTTTGTTTTTATTGTAGTCCTTTTCCAAGATGAAGCCATGCTTGAGTTGTGTCAAGGATATTATGTTGGTCTGTACTCAAGTCTCAAGAACTAACGTGCTTTAGGGCAATGAACATCTGTTTATGCTTTCTCATGAAGTCTCATTAGTGATTGTTACATTACATTGGTTATAATGATGTATGGTCTCTTCCATTTTGTTCCTGCAGTTCTGGTGTTTGAAATTTCTTATTCTATTTGTGCAGGGATACTGCTGGGCAAGAAAGATTTAGGAGTCTCATACCAAGCTATATCAGGGATTCTTCCGTTGCTGTAATTGTCTATGACGTGGCTAGTAAGTTGTCTTAGCCCAATACATGTTTCTTTGAGAGCTTCTTTTAGTCACTTTGATCTTGAAATATAGAGGATAGAAGAATGGTTTTACATACAGGTGTTTTAACATCTATCAGAACAACATGGCTAGTGATTTGTCTTAGCCCTAAAAGAAAATAATTAAGAAAAAGGAAGGAAACAAGGTCTTTATTAAGAAAATAATTAAACAAGGTCTGTCAAATGTTTGTTCTGACAAGATAAAATTATAACTGATGCTAAATAAAAGAAAAATAAAAAAGTAATTAAAAAAATGATTGACAAGCATGCTCAAGGTCTTTTCTTCATGTATCTTTATATGTTTAGAAAGGCATTTTATATACATAAGGCACAAGCATTTTTGTTTTGATTTATTTTACTTTTGTGGCAGTGGTCATAATTTGTCGGAAAGGCTGAATTTTAGTATGTATGTAACCTTGATAAATTTCTTACTGAATTTTATAACCCATGCAGATAGGCAATCATTTTTGAACACTTCTAAGTGGATTGAGGAGGTACGAACAGAACGAGGCAGTGATGTCATTATTGTCCTTGTTGGGAACAAAACTGATCTTGTTGAGAAAAGGTAAGAAATTAACTGATGAAAATAAGATGATGAATCATGCTTTCTGAAGAGTCCCATTTGTGTATGATAAAGAAAACTAAGTAATAACAATTCTACTTTCCTCTGCTTCTTGGGTTTACTTCTGTTCTATATTTATAAACTCTGATCTAAGGAGAGATGGATGACTAGGAATTCTTCAAATATTAGGACACTAATTTGCTTTCCAATATTGTTGTTTTTCTTTCTCCAATCTTCATGTGCTTTCTTTTCAAGCGTAAGTGGTTCATCTATTAATAAATTCTGGCTGTAGTTTGAAATCATCGACTATGTTTGTTTATTGATTTAACAGGCAAGTTTCCATAGAGGAAGGAGATAACAAGGCAAAAGAGTTTGGAGTAATGTTTATAGAAACCAGCGCAAAAGCAGGGTTCAATATTAAGGTAAAATGTATTTTCCAAGCTAATAATGTGATTAAGTTGCTCTGATCTTTTAGAGGAATTTATATCGTAGGCAATAATAGTTAATACGATATCCGTTCACCTGATGATGTAGCTATGGCGTTTTCGCTTGTCTTTGTTTCTGTTGTTCACTTTGTATGGCTTTGAGCTTGATTTGAGAATATGAATTGCAGCCTTTATTCCAAGCTAATAATGTGATTAAGTTGCTCTGATCTTTTAGAGGAATTTATATCGTAGGCAATAATAGTTAATACGATATCCGTTCACCTGATGATGTAGCTATGGCGTTTTCGCTTGTCTTTGTTTCTGTTGTTCACTTTGTATGGCTTTGAGCTTGATTTGAGAATATGAATTGCAGCCTTTATTCCGGAAAATTGCTTCTGCCTTACCGGGGATGGAAACGCTTTCTTCAACGAAACAAGAAGACATGGTTGATGTGAACCTCAAGCCTACTGTCAATTCATCCCAGAATGAGCAGCAAGGAGGCGGTTGCGCATGTTAGAGATTTTGTATTTAAAAAAAAAAATGAAGACAGGAATTGAAGCACTTTCAATACTCAATTATACCCCCAACTGAAATCAGAATACAAGAGGAATGGTGATTTTGACATGAACTACTCTGACAGCAAGAAGATAATTGCAACAGATTGGTGCCATTTGTTCAATATGCCATCCAGGTTTCAATTTTCTTGGGGCAGAAATCCACAAGGTGGTAAAATCGACACTTGATTTGTTTCATCATATTTGTTAATTATTAATTTTTATTTTGTGATTTCTTTTCACTGAAACTTCTTTCTTCTTTGAGTGATTCTTGAACAGTATTCTATTTTAGTTTTTTTTTTTTAATTGACATAGAAGGAAATTCTTAGCTTATCCATGCTTGCCCTTCTTGAATGTGATTGAAAAATGTCACCGTCAAATTCATTACTGAAGCTTTAAGATTTAAGAAATAATTTAACTACGAAATTTTATGTACTATTTTTTTATGAAAAATTAAAATTTCAATAGGTCCTATAAGAAAGAAACTTACGCCAGAATAGTTCGTCATTTAGCTACTCTCCGCTTCCCCCAGGCGTAAATGTTGATGGTGCAAAGATCCATTTTGTTATGAAGAAAAGCACTATATATTAATCAAAGGCCATTATGAGATAATTAAAAAAAATAAAATAAGAAGAAAAGCACGCATCAGCTAAAATTGGGATCTAATTATGTCTTACGTACAGAGTGGGAAAATTAAACTTCAACAGCAGTTTTCAGGGACAACTGTTAAGCATTAACAAAACCATCAGCAGTCTGCCTAACTCTTAGAGTCAGATATATTAATATCAATGTGCCCAAACTTGACCTGGATCAAGAAAGTAAAGATGGTAAGTTGATGACTGAAACAGAAAGAAAAACTTAGGTTTTGTATTACAATTGCCTACTATTACTGCTCCCAGGTTTTAACGCCAGGTAGTTTCCATCCTACTTTGATTCAAGCACCCGAGGGAGAGAGAGAGAGAGAGAGAATATATACTAAGATTCAGTCACATGAGCCTGCGAGCCGGCTCAGATGAGGCAGGCCTTTGCTTAAAAATAGCAAAACTTGCTTCAGTCATAGAATGTGCAATAGCCTACGGACTTGGTTTGGGACATAGCCCATTCAAGTTATAGAAGTGCTGGTGATGCCAGAGTATGATATACATAATGTATAAACTCAGGCTCAGGCAGACTGAAGAATTCATATCTGTCATTATAGTAATTATAGAATGAAAATGAACCAGGGTGCTTTAATCACATGTGAAGCATAAAATGGACTAGACAGAATGAAAATGAACTAATGCAAACAAGCCTCATCTGAACTTCATTAGCAGGCAATTAACACTGCAATTAATCTTCACATTCTTTTCTTTTCTTAGTGATTCCTAACAATATCGATCATTTTTCCTCTGGTATTTTATAGGAAAAAATGATACGTATACAGAACATTCGAAAAGTGATGTAGTCCTACTCGTACAAATATCTCTCTGAATGGCTCATTAAAAATTTCAACTATATGTTTGACTTTCATAAACATATCTTCCACCAAAATCCATCTTAATCAATAGAGACAACACGATACCAAATTGCAGAACATGCACATTCAGCCAATTATCAAAACAAAAACATTATCATTGCTAACCCTACAGCATTATCACTATTAATGCACGGTTGCATCTTAACATAGTAGGCATAGAAAAGCCAAGTCAAATTAATGATTTATTGAACTGGAGCCAAAATAGGCAGAATAAAAAATTAAGGCATTTAGCTCTCTAATATGCTTGTGAAGAACTTACAAGATTGAGAAGAGAAGAACAATTTGTCTTGAATCAAATGACGCTGCACGCTTATACTTTCTCCATCTGTTATTTGGTGTATCATAAACTCTCTCATTGAATGATTTATCTGTTAAATAAAAGCACCAGAAAGCTTTTATTTTACTAGTTGTATATATAATCTACCTGTACCATACTAAGCTTCAAAAGAAAGTATAAGTCGATGCCTCTGATACAGATAATAAGTTAATGCCAGGAGTATGAGAAATTTTGAGGAACAATGCAGAAAATGTAACATGAATCTCTTTGTGACATATTCCTTCAATTTGCTAAAAGAATTTTCTGTCAAATTATTACAACATATTCAGATTTGCCACACAGCAGTATCCGAATAGAATATGCTTATATACCTTTAGAAATCAACTTCAATAAAGCTGAGCTGCTGTGGTTTGTAAATAATTGCATGAGTCTTCCACATGTTTTTAAGCTTGCTTGTCTCTGCAGTATCCCCTACAAAAGATGCAATCCATTATAAATGCTAGCACCAACTACAGACAAGAGCACTATTATAAAACAAACTATTTCACGACAACATTTTTGGTCTTTCTTTGCTTAAATTTGATGTATTGAATATGAAGAACTTTTCAAGGCTGTAAATTACACATTAAGGAAGATGCACTTACAGTTAGCAGACCTTCACTTTTTATACTTCCAAAAGCTTCATCATTGGATTTAGTTTTTTCAAAATTTTCCATCTCAACATCTATATCCACAATGCATGGTGAATAAGCATCGGCATTTTCCATCTGGAAACCAATGAAGTTCTGGCAATTCAGTTGAGGATCTAAACACATCTGCTTTTTTGGTGAATCAGGAAGTTCCACAAAGCTTAAAAATGCAAGCTGTGATGTACATTTTGGATTGGTTTTGTCTTCCTCAGACAACATTGAACTACTGTAGACATCTTGGCCCTGCAAAAATGGAGAAGGCAAAAAACCAAAGACATATAAGCATACAATCTCCATTAACTGCTAAATGCCCATTCTATCTTTGTCCAGAGCAAATAAGAAATAACAGAAAGATAGAGCTAAGTTGAAAAGTGAGGATCAGAATCAAAGAAATCTTGTCTATATAGTATTTAAACTAGGAATGACAAAAACAAGTCACCATAAGTTAAAGGTTGGACTAATCATGAAAGACTAATCCCATATTGGTTTTGATGCAGTCTTATATATAGCAGAGGCATCTCTATCTACTAATTTAAATCTCTGGATTGATATTCCAACATTTTATCAGAGCTGGTTGTTAACTTGATATTGTTTATTTTGTTGTTGCTGTTTGCCAATGTGTAAACTTGTTGCTATTTTATGGTTGTGAAGTATACTGTGTAAAGCGTGGTTTTATTAAACATAGGCACAGGAGTGGCATTGAGTGGTACCATATTGTTCAAATAAATCTCATTACCTCCTTACATACTATTATGGACATCTCCACTCCACCTACTAGCTTAAAATTTTTGGTTGGATCACCCATCAATCATAAAACATAGTAACTGATAAGATAGAAGATGGGCAAAAAGAAAAAATGGTTCATGTTTACCATACATTATAAATTGCAGAAGTGGCAAAATAAGTTTGATAGCGAGATAATGCATTGCCATGACCCAAAAAAAATGAATTGTTCAAAATAACAACCATTTTAAGCAATTCTAGAAGAGAGAGAGGACAACAACAACAACTAAGCCAGGTCAGCTTTATGGATCCTTTTCTGCAATTCTGCTAGATGAGGAAGTGGAGAAAAAAGATGTTAGCCTGGACTTTTCTTGTGCTCTTTTGTGTGTGTTTTCGTGTGCACTTGTGTTTTTGAGAGAGAGAGAGAGAGAGAGAGAGAGAGAGAGAGAGAGAGAGAGAGAAAGCAACTTAAGGAATGATTTAGCTGAAGTATGGAACTCCCCACAACCCCTAATATAACCAGCATTTAAACAATGGTTTCCTGAAATAAGAATATTAAAGCATTTCATATATGACAGTAGCAACAAAATCAAAACAGAATTAACACAGTCAAGTGAGAGAATTACAGACCATATATAAGGTAAAGAAAATGTCAAATATAGTATATTATCCTGCATCTGTAAGTGTAAGTTGAAACCTAATAATGATTTAACACCCAAAGACAAGGAGCAAAATATTATAAATTAAACAAGATTATATGAATTTATCCCAAAAAAACAAATGCACAAACATGAAGAAAATGATTTGCATGACCCTTTCCTAGCCACTTGCACTTGGAAACAGGGATTTCGAAAGACATTAATGGAATGATTACTTCACCATCTATAACAGCGAATAACCATTAATGTACAGGTTGAGAATGTTCATGCAATGTGGCACTTCTTGGCCGTATTATGGGACCACCAAATGGTATCTTGCAAAAACATACGAAATAGTTAGTAGGAAGGTTTCATCCACCAGTATATGTTGCTGAATACACTTTATAATGACTCGATAAATGATGATGAAACTATATGGAGAGCTTCTGACTGATCAGATTAACTCCATTTATGGCATTATGGCTCTGACAGTAGCAGACAAAGTCAGTAGCGAAAACATGATAGAGAAACTGATGTGCTTGCATTAATTTCAAAGATGGGAATCTGTTTTTATTGACTTTTTTGGAAGAATTAATAGCCAATAATGATTCGCAGGAAGTATAAAAATATAATTCATGATGCTCCTTAGGAAATTAACAGAAACGAATAGAGGCTTTTGCAGGTTTATGTTATTTCCTTAGGAAAATTAGAATTGTGGGACCATTTAGGTTTGATTCATAAAATTTCTGTTCAGCTGCCCAAAGGAAATTAAAAAAATTAGCAAGTTAATTATAATTTTTGGTACATCCCAGAAGAAAATAAAAATAAAAAAATGCCTAATGCATTAAAAAAATAACTGCTGAAGCATCAGCAAGAAAAAGAGTTGAGATAGCAGGGGGAAAGGGAACTCCAAAGCTTTAGCCTGCCTTGTTGCTTGGCTAATAGATTCCATAAGAACCAATTAACCAGTTAAATGAAACACCAAACTCCATTCAAATGAAGAAAATACAGTAACTTTTTTCCTCCCTGGCAAAAGCAATTAGTAAATAAAAAACCTGCAACAACGGAACTTACATGTGGAGTCTGAAAGGCGCATTCTTCTTCCATTGGAAACGAAGCTTCCTCAAAAAGTAAAGGCAAAATATCTAACATTCCAAAACAGGAACTTTCATTAGCCATGGATAGTTGGTTCAAAAGAATTGAAACTCTGTAACTGACCCAACAACTATCAATACCTAGAGTACGCTGCTGGTTGACCTCATCGAAACTTGGCTTTACTAACTGGAAGCATGAACCAGCAACAGGAAGATCGCAACTTCCATCCACAATCAATGGGGTTTCCTGGATTGAAAATCAAATCCACCCCAATATTACTATCAAATAAATGGCCCTATCTAGCAACATAATTAGTAGATTAACAATTTTTGAGAGTATATTCATAGCAAATCCGCCAGAAGAGAACAAACAATGCATAGAGTCTGCTAGCTTCCAGAGAAAAAAAAAATAACAGAGAAAAAATAACTCAACAGTTCAAAATATAGCATAATTACAAAAAATAGTTGCATTTTGAGAAGACATTAGCATAATTAGAAAGCAGAAGTTGAAAAAATGAGTATTATAGCTAATTATAAGAGATCAAAAAGAAGAAAGAGAGAGAGAGAGCATTCAAAGAAAAGAGATCTAACCACATGAGAGGAAATAGCATTAGTAGCCATTGGAGAGACAGAGGTCAAGTGTGGTAGCAGAGAAGACGGCTGCTCACATACTAGAGATAATGCATGTGTGAGAGTGTGCTTGTTATATATATATCCAGAAACAGATACGCTCTAAAGAGGGAGAGATGGTGATGTAAAGGAAGTTTACATCGTAGAGGAGCGTGGATGTGGCGGATTCGTCAGAAAAGCTCCTGATCACGACGTTACCGATAACGACAATGTTTTTTTTTTTTTTTTTTTTTCGTTTCATGACTAAAATGCCACTCTCATTTTTTTTTCAATATTTTTAAATTAAATCCCGACGAGGAAATGAATTTAGATCTAACGGGCAAAATTCCTCGCGGGCAATGCTGCGAGGATTTAAATTTTTATATTTTTTATTTTATTAATAATATGTGTCGTAATTAATAAAAATTATTTCGTAAATTTTTGTAAAATCATAAATAAATTTTATTTACAATAATTTTATTTTAATTATTATATTTTAATTTATTTTAATAAAATTATTTATTTTTTTAATTTTTTATTCATAAATAATCTCTCAAATTAAAATCTAATAAAACTTCTGATAAAATTTTTATATGAACGTGATTTTGAATTATAAGTACATTATTTTAAATTATAAAAATTCATCTCATTGCAAGGTTAGATTAAAATTTTTTTCTTTACTTTTTAAATTTAACCTAGTAAAGATATATATTTATTTTTTTACAAAGTTAAAAAAATATTGGGTATTATAATTTTAATATATTAAATAAAAATGCTCCTATAATTTAATAATTTGATATTAAAAAAATATATATAAATCATAAAAAAGTGGTGTGCTAATAATTATGCCAATTATCAAATTAAACTATTTAAATTACTTTAATTACTCATTGAAAAAAAAAACTAAAATATTACTTATTAATTGATAAATTTTGTCATAACTTAATCTCTCAAATTAAATTGGGTAGATCAATACTCTTATGAGAAAAGATAAACAATTTTACAAGTATTTTTATATTTTAATAAAATTATTAAAGTTCAAGAGCCTGTTTGATTCATATATTGAAAATAAAATTGAGTGAAATTAAAAGTTAAATGATAAATTTTTAATTATGTTTAATTCACTCTGAAATTAGAATTAAATTCCTTTTTGAGGTATTTACTTTGCATACATAAATTACAGAATGAGAATCATGCTTATTATGTAATTAATAAAAATTAACTTTAAATTATTTTTTATATTTTTACTTTTTAATTTTAATTATTATAAGAGAATATAAAAATATTATTTTTTATATTTTTTAATTAATTAATTATATTTTAATTATAATTTTTCTATTTTATTTAATTATAAATAAAAAAATAATATATTTATCCTTTTACTTTATATAATTAAAGTTAATTATATTTAAAACTTTTGTTTTAATCGATTATATAAAATATAAAAAATTATATTTTTACTGTGTTTCATTCTAGTTAGTATAACTAATTATAATTATAATGTTTAATTTTAATGGTAATGTGACACCCCTTACCCGTGTACAGTATACCCGAGTAAGTAAGGCCACACTGTGTACTGGCACACTATAATATACCGTACTTAATTTGTGTCATGCTTTTGAAGTTAATTTATGAAATATGATTTATTTTAACCATTTATCAAAAGTATCATTCATTTAAGGTTCCGAAAATTTTAAAGAAAATCCATGAGTCTGGCTAAAAATGGAGAAAACCGTTCTTCGGAACCTGTTAAAAACACTTCCAATATTTTTTTATTCCATCATCTCAAACTCTAGTATTCAAAATCTCAATAATATTTCTCAATAGCAAATTCTCAATAATCTTTTCATTTCTCAACATCCATTTCTCATATACAAGCAATAAATACATGCTCAAATCTTGCATTCATAGTCATAACTTTCATTATTTACATAAACATCAAAATATATTACATGAGTTCAAATACATATGAGAAAATACAAATCTGCTACAAAATATCAAAATGACAAAATGACACCTAGTGCCCTACCGATGCACTGCAGGTAGTGAGGTGACACGGACACTGAGTAGAACTGTCAGATGGACTCACCCAGTCTGTGGTCTACTGGGCTCACGATCGGGATCTCGGTACCTACGGCGTGGCAAGCAACGCGCTAAGCAATAATGCTTAGTGGTGCAATAATAAAATAAAAGAAAATAGCAAGAAAACAAATATATAGTGAATGTGTATGATTCATTTGTTTAGTATGGTTATATATACATTAATTCAGTAACTTGGTTCATTTTATTCATTTGGTTGCCCAGGTAACCTACACTAGACGACAGGACTGGATAACGGGTAAACTGGCACTAGGTACCTAGTACCTCGGGCCGTCACACCATCGGTCACATACGTATCTCCCAGTGCAATGAGCGACTAACAAGTCAGAATAATATCCGGCACAAGGCCAAGTCTGAATACAAAGTCAGAATGGCTAAAAGCCATGAAATCACAGAATGGCATTTTTGCCATGTGCAGTACTGCTAACTGAACTCTATTGGCATGCCAAACTATCCAAACCAATCTTGTTAGGTATACTAGGGCATTTGAAACTCTTAAATTTGTCAATTGTGAATTTCAATTTTTTTGGTGTTACTATTCATCATTGGTCAACAAAAATGTTGACTTTTAGAATAAAAATGTGTACATCAACTTTGGCACTCCCAACATACCACATTTAGTGTTTAAAACTTGTTGGCATTAAGTGTTTTTACCATTCCTAAGCATTAAACCAAAGGAGCAGATTTTTCAGATTTTGTACCATAACTTCACTGTTCCATTGGACACTGTTACTGTTGGAATTTGAAGAAATGTAAAACATAAAAGTTGTTCCTCATTTTGTCTAGTTGAATTTCCTTTTTTGAATCACTCCATTTGGAGTTTTGTAGCTCCAGATATGGCTCAAAAACCCAAGCTGTCCGGATATGCACTCTGCAGAAATTTACCATATCTACAGTGCATGAACAGTAGCTTGAGTCACTTGGTTGAATGGGTTCTGGCCATAATTTGGGATAAGTTTCTTCATGAAAGTTGTTTGTCTATGTCTTAACTTGTTGCTGTAAAAATTTCAGGCCAATTGACCAAATCTACAGTGATTTATGGCCAAATGAACAGTTACTGTTCATTTGGCAAATTCTGCAGAATTCAGTTTCAGGGTTCCGGATTGTGGCTGAGTTTTGACCATTTTGCTTTGGTCTTTTGGGCATGGTTTCTTCAGCAAAAATGTGCCATTATAAGCCTAGTTTCATGTCCAATTGGCCAAACATCAATTGGACTAGCACAGCCCAAGTTATGGCTGTGCAAAGGGACTGAAATTTCAGTCCCTATGCTGCTGTCCATAGGGCAGCCTGCAACCTCACATTGCCATGGTATTTTTCAGTCCCATTTATGGTCAATACATCTAAAATGGTCACTAATTGACCATTACAATGTGCCCTAACAATTTCCTAAGCCAATTCACACTTTCACCTTTCCAAACCCTAATTTCCATATGAATTTTTCACAACATGCTTTAATTAACTATCTCTTTCAATAATCACATGCATACATGGTTTAATCTTGATATCTAGTCCACTTTAAGTCCATCAAAACACTCATACCTTTTCATTCAATAGGGCTGCCAAAACTTAGGGCATGGATAGACATAGATTTCATTCATTTTAGTTATAAATTCCTACTTATTCCAAGTCTCTAACATAGAATTTAAAAGCTTTAATTGTATATATGCACTAACCTTGTTTGGGCAGAATTTTCCCAAGCAATTCCTTCACTTTCTTGGCTTTTCTTGGCTGCCAAAGGCTTTAGCAAGGTGCTAGGGCAAGTTTTAGTGAAGCTAGGTTAGGATTTTATGGTGAGACAAGGTAGGAAATCAAGCTTGCTTGATTGAGCTCCAATGGAGGGTGGAAGGAAGGGTTCACGTTTTTGGTGGAGAAGAAGGAGAAGAAGAGCAGCTGATTTTTGGTCCTCATTAGTCTTCATTTATCTCTTTAACTTGTTAGTCAAAGGATGGCTTATTTGTGATTGGTCCACATTTCCTTAATGACATCACTTTGAGGTCATAATTTGCATTTGTTGCATTTTTCTTTTTTTTCCTCCACTACTCATTTTCAATTTAATTTCTAGCAATATTTCTTCATATTTTATGTCATATTAATTATTTACTCAACTGGACAAGTCGGCCAAAAATCACCTCTGAAGGCGAAATGACCAAAATGCCCTCCGTTTGGCTTAACGGGTCAAAATTGGCTGTACCGATTGAAATATTTTTCTAGGTCTTTTCTTGGCATTCTAGTGCGATGGGAACCTCAATGAGCCTTGTCTGGAGTCCCAAAAATTATTTTATAATTTTTCCTGTCTAGGGCTCCTCGTTATAGAACCGAACTTCCTCCGGTGACCCATCGCTTGGGCACCGGCTCGTTTGACTCAGTTGTATTTTATTTCTAAAATTTTTACTAAATTTTTCTTATTAATATTTAAGTTAATTAGGGTTCCTGACTTTAGTTTAAATATTTTTCCGGACGTTCTAGCTGTCCGGACCGACACCGGTCTCCGGAACAGTAGAATGTACGAAGTGGTTACCGGGAGGGTGTTACAACTCTTCCCCTCTAATTTAAATTTCGTCCTCGAAATTTACCTGATGCAAACAGTTGAGGGAACTGTTGCCTCATCGTCTCTTCACTTTTCCAAGTTGCCTCCTCGGTGTTGTGGTGCCTCCAAAGCACTTTCACCAATGGAATTTGCTTGTTTCTCAACTCTTTCACTTCCCGAGCTAATATCCGTAGAGGTTCTTCTTCATATGTCAAATCCGGCCGTATTTCAATTTCTTCTCTAGAGATGACATGTGAAGGATCTGAGCGATATCTTCTGAGCATAGACACGTAGAACACATTGTGGATCTTGTCCAGCTCTGGTGGTAAAGCTAGCCTATAGGCCACTGGACCCACACGTTCAATGACTTCATATGGGCCAATGAACCTAGGGCTCAACTTACCTTTTCTTCCAAACCTCAACACTTTCTTCCATGGTGACACCTTGAGGAACACTTTGTCGCCAACCACATATTCTATTTCTTTTCTCTTCAGGTCGGCATAAGATTTTTGTCTGTCTGAGGCAACCTTCAAGTTGGCTTTGATTAATTTCACTTTTTCCTCAGCCTGTTTCACCAGGTCTGGTCCTACCAGTTTGTCTTCTCCCAATTCAGTCCAGCACACTGGAGTTCTACATTTTCTCCCATACAACGCTTCATATGGGGCCATTTGAATGCTAGCTTGGTAGCTATTGTTGTATGCAAATTCTGCCAGTGGGAGGTATCTATCCCAACTTCCCTCAAACTCAATGACACAACTCCTCAAAGATATCCTCAAGGACTGCAAGTATTTCACGTTATTGTTATCATTTCAATTCAATATTTGTATCAATTTCATGGGTTTCAATTGTTTACCTGGATTACTCTTTCTGATTGCCCATCCGTCTGAGGATGGAAAGCTGTGCTGAAATGGAGTTGTGTACCCAAGGATTCATGCAACTTCTTCCAAAATCTCGATGTAAACCTTGGGTCTCGATCAGATATGATGGAAAGTGGGATTCCATGCAGTCTAACTATCTCACTGATATACACTCGCTAACTTCTCCGGTGAGTAGTCACCCTAATCGGCGAGAAGTGTGTCGACTTCACAATCTATCAACTATCACCCATGCCGCATCATGTTTCTTCCCGTGAGAGGTAAACCACTTACAAAATCCATGGTGACTGATCCCATTTCCATTCGGTATGCGATAGGTCAGTAGCAAACCTGATGGAACTTGATGTTCTGCCTTGACTTGCTGACATGTCAAGCATTTAGTCACATAGTCACCTATATCCCTCTTCATACCAGGCCACCAATACTGGAGTTTCAGATCATGATACATCTTTGTACTTCCTGGGTGCATAGCATATACACTAGTGTGTGCCTCTTTTAGAATACTAGCCTTCAATTCCCCATTATCTGGTACACACAGTCTTCCTTTGTAATACAAACACCCATCTGCTTTCACCTCATAGTCAGTTGCTTTTCCCTCTGAGATCTTGCTCATAATAACCATTAACTTTTCATCTGCCTTTTGCCCATCTAAAATCTGCTGTAGCAGGTTTGGCCTCACTTGCAACTCAGCCAAAATAGCTCCATCTCGAACCAAAGTTAGGCGGGCATTCAATGATCTCAAAGTGTCATGGATTTTCTCGCTCAAAGCATCAAGAACTACATTTGCCTTCTTAGGATGATAGTCTATTACACAGTCATAATCCTTCAGGAACTCAATCCATCACCTCTGTCTAAGGTTGAGCTCCTTCTGGGTTGGCAAATATTTCAGACTTTTGTGGTCTGTGTAAATGTAGCACTTTTCACCATACAAGTAGTGCCTCCATATCTTCCAAGCAAAGATAATAGATGCAAGCTCTAGATCATGGGTAGGGTAGTTCTCGCTCATGTGGCCTTAGCCGCTGGAAGCATAGGCGATCACTTTCCCTCTTGCATCAACACACACCCTAACCCATTATGAGAGGCATCATCAGAGACCACAAAGTCCTTCCTCGACACCGGTCAGTGCACACCGGTGCCTCTGTCAACATAGACTTCAATTTCTCAAAACTGGTCTGACACTTGTCATTCCAGTCAAATCTGACATTCTTGTGTAACAACTTGGTCATTGGAGCAGCTATTAGGGAAAATCCCTTCACAAATCTCCTGTAATACCCAGCTAACCCCAAGAAACTTCAGACATCAGTTGTATTTCGGGAGGCTTCCATTCCATCATCGCTTCTATTTTTTGGGATCCACCTAATCCCATCACCGACACTATGTGTCCAAGGAATGCAATCTCATTCACCAAAAGTCACACTTGGACAACTTAGCATACGACTTCTTTTCCCGCAGGTTTGCAGAACAATCCTCAAATGTTCATCATGTTCTTCCTCGGTCTTGGAGTACACGAATGTCATCAATAAAAACCACTACGAACCGATCTTGGTTTGGATGGTAGATACGGTTCATAAGGTACTGGAACGCCGCTGGTGGATTTGTTAGGCCAAAGGGCATCACCGTAAACTCATAATGCCCATACCGGTCCTGAATGCGATCTTGGGCACATCTACATCTTTCACCTCACCGATGATACCACGATCCGAGATCAATCTTAGAAAATACTCTGCTTCCCTTCGTGATCAAACAGATCATCAATTCTAGGCAACGGATACTTGTTCTTCACAGTCACTTTATTCAACCGCCAGAATCAATACATAGCCTCAAAGTCCCATCCTTCTTCTTTACAACAAAGACTGAGCTCCCCATGGTGACACATCGGGCGTATGAACCCCTTTATCCAAAGAATCTTGCAAATCGAGTTTTCAACTCCCTCAATTCTGGGTGCCATCCTATAAGGAGCAATGGAAATGGGTGTCAGTCTGCAGTTGTCTCAATGGCAAATTCAACTTCCCTTTCTCGTGGCAAACTGTGCAACTCTTCAGAAATACCTGGAAGTCTCTCACCGTGGGTATGTCACTCAGTTTGGCTTAGCTCGCCTAGTATCCACCACATGTGCTAGGTAGGCTTCACCTTTTCTCATCATTCTTCTTGCAATCAGAATGAGATGACATTGAACAAGAAATCATCCTTTCCCCACAATCGTGATCTCATTACCCTCGTGGGTTTTCAAAGAAATTCTCTTCAATTTGCAATCAACCATTGCACGATGACGTGACAACCAATCCATTCCCAAAATCACGCCAAACTCGTGGAAAGGCAACTCAATCAGTCCGCCAAGAATTCATACCTGAATCCTTAAAGGGCAACCCTTGTATACTTTGTTCACTACCACATCGTGACCTAATGGATTAGTGACCGTAATGTCTTGGTCACTCTCCCTACCAATATCCCCTTTCTACGGTAGATTGATGCAGATGTATGAATGAGTGGATCTGGATCCACCAATGCATGCACAACAGAGTAGAGGGAGAACGCACTCGATGACGCCCGGCATCTTGCTCCTCCCGAGCTCTCAAGGCATAATTTACGCGGGTGGTCCGTTATCCGCCTCTCTGCCGCTCGGATGCGAGCCTCGAGATGGTCCCACAACCAGATTTACGGACCTTCTACCCCTTGGTGGTGCAGGAGCAGGTCTGTCTGCTTGTGTTGGAGCAGCTGTAGTGGTTCTGCGTGGACAGTTTCTCAACTGATGCTCTGTTGACCCACACCTCAAGCAAGCACCAGTTACTCTCCAACACTCCCCCTTATGCCATTTCTCGATGGTGGACATGCGAGAAGATGCCGGGCTGGTCCTCGAACCCCATCCCTAGAGAGCGCCCACCGATGGTGTGGACCGACCTCTCCTAGGGGTGAATCGTGGCCCGCCTCGAGACCGACTTCGCCCCGTGGTCGACCCGAACTCTGTGCAGGAGGACCCTTGAACTTCTTCCCTGATGCAGGAGCTGAACTAGACTGACCCGGTCCCCTCTTCTGCTGTCTCTCTCTTCTAGTCCACTCACTAATTCTTACTTTTTCCACCTTTATTGCAGCTTCCACTAACTTGGTAAATTCTGTGATTCCCAAGGCAGTGAGCTGGATCTTAATGTTGTCATTTAGTCCCTCTTCAAATCTCTTGCATCTTTCAGCTTCATTTGGGACTATCTCCCTTCCGTAGCGGCTTAATCGGACGAATTCTTTCTCATACTCAGCCACTGACATAACCGTCTCGCTTTAGGTTAATGAATTCTCTTCTTCTCTTCCAAGTATACAGTACCCACATACTTCTTCTTGAATTCCGAGAGAAAGAAATCCCAAGTTACAGCTTCTGGCTGCACTTCACTGGACACAGTGTCCCACCACTCATATGCATCGTCTTGCAGCAAGGATATGGCAGCTTCCAGGTTTTGCTCTGGAGTGCAGTGGAGTTGTTTTAGGACTCTGCCTGTTCTGTTCAACCAATTCTCGGCTGCAACAGAGTCATCTTCTTTCTTGCCATAGAAATCCACTGCCCCAAATTTTCTTAACCTTTCCAGGTGTGATTTCTGCTGTGGAGCTGGTGGTGGTGGTGGTGGTGGTGCTGGCATTACCCCAGCCATCTGTCTAAAAAAGTTGGCCATTTGTTGGAACATGGCCTGTGGAGGCTGAGCAGGCTCTGCTTGAGCTGGCGGAGCAGATTCTCTCATGCCCCTGTCTCAGCTGCTGTAGGTGGAGCATGACTCTCCACTTCCTCCTCAACAGCTCTCTGTGATGAAGGATCCATATCCTATTCAAATAAGAAAGATAAACAGATCTGCATTAGTGTCACCTCGACTCTTACAAATGCAATGCATGGTATGGACTCAATCTAGGCCCAGAAACGCCTAAACCGTGCTCTGATACCACTAAATGTGACACCCCTTACCCGTACAAGATACCCGAGTAAGTAAGGCCACACTGTGTACTGGCACACTATAATATACCGTACTTAATTTGTGTCATGCTTTTGAAGTTAATTTATGAAATATGATTTATTTTAACCATTTATCAAAAGTATCATTCATTTAAGGTTCCGAAAATTTTAAAGAAAATCCGGCGGAGTACCGGCTAAAAATGGAGAAAACCGTTCTTCGGAACCTGTTAAAAACACTTCCAATATTTTTTATTCCATCATCTCAAACTCCAGTATTCAAAATCTCAATAATATTTCTCAATAGCAAATTCTCAATAATCTTTTCATTTCTCAACATCCATTTCTCATATACAAGCAATAAATACATGCTCAAATCTTGCATTCATAGTCATAACTTTCATTATTTACATAAACATCAAAATATATTACATGAGTTCAAATACATATGAGAAAATACAAATCTGCTACAAAATATCAAAATGACAAAATGACACCTAGTGCCCTACCGATGCACTGCAGGTAGTGAGGTGACACGGACACTGAGTAGAACTGTCAGATGGACTCACCCAGTCTGTGGTCTACTAGGCTCACGATCGGGATCTCCAGTACCTACGCGTGGCAAAAGCAACGCGCTAAGCAATAATGCTTAGTGGTGCAATAATAAAATAAAAGAAAATAGCAAGAAAACAAATATATAGTGAATGTGTATGATTCATTTGTTTAGTATGGTTATATATACATTAATTCAGTAACTTGGTTCATTTTATTCATTTGGTTGCCCAGGTAACCTACACTAGACGACTGGACTGGATAACGGGTAAACTGGCACTAGGTACCTAGTACCTCGGGCCGTCACACCATCGGTCACATACGTATCTCCCGGTGTAATGTACGGCTAACAAGTCAGAATAATATCCGCACAAGGCCAAGTCTGAATACAAAGTCGAATGGCTAAAAGCCATGAAATCACAGAATTGCATTTTTGCCATGTGCAGTACTTCTAAATGTACCCTTTTGGCTTGCCAAACTATCCAAACCAATCTTGTTAGGTATACTAGGGCATTTGAAACTCTTAAATTTGTCAATTGTGAATTTCAATTTTTTTGGTGTTACTATTCATCATTGGTCAACAAAAATGTTGACTTTTAGAATAAAAATGTGTACATCAACTTTGGCACTCCCAACATACCACATTTGGTGTTTAAAACTTGTTGGCATTAAGTGTTTTTACCATTCCTAAGCATTAAACCAAAGGAGCAGATTTTTCAGATTTTGTACCATAACTTCACTGTTCCATTGGACACTGTTACTGTTGGAATTTGAAGAAATGTAAAACATAAAAGTTGTTCCTCATTTTGTCTAGTTGAATTTCCTTTTTTGAATCACTCCATTTGGAGTTTTGTAGCTCCAGATATGGCTCAAAAACCCAAGCTGTCCGGATATGCACTCTGCAGAAATTTACCATATCTACAGTGCATGAACAGTAGCTTGAGTCACTTGGTTGAATGGGTTCTGGCCATAATTTGGGATAAGTTCCTTCATGAAAGTTGTTTGTCTATGTCTTAACTTGTTGATATAAAAATTTCAGGCCAATTGACCAAATCTACAGTGATTTATGGCCAAATGAACAGTTACTGTTCATTTGGCAAATTCTGCAGAATTCAGTTTCAGGGTTCCGGATTGTGGCTGAGTTTTGACCCTTTTGCTTTGGTCTTTTGGGCATGGTTTCTTCAGCAAAAATGTGCCATTATAAGCCTAGTTTCATGTCCAATTGGCCAAACATCAATTGGACTAGCACAGCCCAAGTTATGGCTGTGCAAAGGGACTGAAATTTTAGTCCCTATGCTGCTGTCCATAGGGCAGCCTGCAACCTCACATTGCCATGGTATTTTTCAGTCCCATTTATGGTCAATACATCTAAAATGGTCACTAATTGACCATTACAATGTGCCCTAACAATTTCCTAAGCCAATTCACACTTTCACCTTTCCAAACCCTAATTTCCATATGAATTTTTCACAACATGCTTTAATTAACTATCTCTTTCAATAATCACATGCATACATGGTTTAATCTTGATATCTAGTCCACTTTAAGTCCATCAAAACACTCATACCTTTTCATTCAATAGGGCTGCCAAAACTTAGGGCATGGATAGACATAGATTTCATTCATTTTAGTTATAAATTCCTACTTATTCCAAGTCTCTAACATAGAATTTAAAAAGCTTTAATTGTATATATGCACTAACCTTGTTTGGGCAGAATTTTCCCAAGCAATTCCTTCACTTTCTTGGCTTTTCTTGGCTGCCAAAGGCTTTAGCAAGGTGCTAGGGCAAGTTTTAGTGAAGCTAGGTTAGGATTTTATGGTGAGACAAGGTAGGAAATCAAGCTTGCTTGATTGAGCTCCAATGGAGGGTGGAAGGAAGGGTTCACGTTTTTGGTGGAGAAGAAGGAGAAGAAGAGCAGCTGATTTTTGGTCCTCATTAGTCTTCATTTATCTCTTTAACTTGTTAGTCAAAGGATGGCTTATTTGTGATTGGTCCACATTTCCTTAATGACATCACTTTGAGGTCATAATTTGCATTTGTTGCATTTTTCTTTTCTTTCCTCCACTACTCATTTTCAATTTAATTTCTAGCAATATTTCTTCATATTTTATGTCATATTAATTATTTACTCAACTGGACAAGTCGGCCAAAAATCACCTCTGAAGGCGAAATGACCAAAATGCCCTCCGTTTGGCTTAACGGGTCAAAATTGGCTGTACCGATTGAAATATTTTTCTAGGTATTTTCTTGGCATTCTAATGCCATGGGAACCTCAATGACCCTTCTCTGGAGTCCCAAAAATTATTTTATAATTTTTCACTCGGGTCTAGGGCTCCTCGTTGTAGAACCGCAACTTCTCCGTGACCCATCGCTGGGCACCTACTGCTTGACTCAGTTGTATTTTATTTCTAAAATTTTTACTAAATTTTTCTTATTAATATTTAAGTTAATTAGGGTTCCTGACTTTAGTTTAAATATTTTTCCGGATGTTTTAGCTGTCCGGACCGACACCGGTCTCCGGAACAGTAGAATGTACGGAGTGGTTACCGGGAGGGTGTTACAGGTAATAATAGTTTTATATTTTAATTATTGTTAGAATTATTTTTTTATTTTAATTAATTATTTTAATTATCAGATTATTTTAATTATTATTATTATAACTATTGTAATTATAATTATTTTAGTTTTTATAAATATTTTAATTATTATAATTATTTTAATTAATATAATTGTTGTTATAATTTTATTTTTATTTTTAATTAATTATTTGAAATATAAACATATTATTTTTATATTTTTATTTTAATTAATAATATAAAATATAAAAATTAAAACATTCCAATAAAAACATTGATAAAATTGAGCATTTAGTTTTTAACAAGATAATTATTCTCATTTTGATTCTTAAGTTGAAAAAGAGAAATGGTGATTACTTTAATTGTAAGAATCAAATTTCTTAATTTGTGGAAATGGAAATAAAAATTTTAATTTCTTTAATTTCGTTATTTTAAACTAAATAGAGTTTAAATTTAAATTTTTGAATTAAATTAGATAAAAAATTAAAAATAAACTAAATTAAACTTTTTTAATAAGTAGATGTGTATAATTAAACTTTAAGCTAAAAGGAATATGATAGTTATAAAAAAATAAAAAAGAAAAAGAAAAATGAGAATTGCACTTATCACCTACCCTCTCATGGTGATTATGATTATTATGATAATAAAAAGTTGAGAAGTGTAGGGCTGAACTAATGGAGAGCATGGATGTGATTGTCAACCACCACACTGGGTTTGGTTTGAAATTAAAATTTAACAGCTCTTTTATTTTAATTATATAATATAATTTAATATTTATTTTTTATATTTTATATTTTTGAAATTATATTATAAAATTTTTAATCAATTATGTTAAATGTAAATTTAATTTACAATAAATTTTAAAATAATTATATAACTATTAAAAATAAATTAAATAAAATTATGTTGTATTTAGATTCATAAATTTGGATTTAGATTAAGATAAATATAAAGATTAAAAAAATAAAAATTTAAAATAATAAAATTAAACTATGTTATTTGAAATTCATAATTAACCTAATAAAAAATATTTTATTGTTAGATATTCACCTTTATTTTAAATTTTAAATTTCAAAACTATTTTGCTTATTATATAAGATACTTTTAAATTTATTATGTTTAAATTTTAAATTTCAAACTCAAATCTATAAATTCAAATGCAACTTTATATTATCTTATCTTTTCTCTTAAAAGTGAATTAAAATTGATGGCAATCAGTTTCTAAAGAAAAAAGACCAATCAGATTTTAAGTTAAATATATTTTTTTTCTTTTTGAAACTTTCAAAAAATTAATTATATAATTTAATTAAAATCAAATATATTGAAATTGAATGAAAATAAAACCAAACTTGAATAAGTGCCTACTAGATAGGCAAAAGGTAGGATACCATAAAAATCACTATATCAAACTCAAACACGATAAATATTTATACCACTTGACTTTTTTTTAATTTGATTAAAATTTATTTTTAATTACTTAAATTTATTATAAATATGATTGTTATTATTTAAATAATATCTAAAATTGTATTATTTTATATAATTAAATTAAATTAAATAAATTGAAATCGAATGAAAATTAAACTGAAATTGATTGAAGACATATTAAGAATAACAATAGGTAGAATATTCGCGAAAAACACTATATTTAATCTGAACAAATTAATATCACAATTCAAATCAATTCCAAATCTAATTAAAATTTTTCTTTAACCATTTGAATTCGTTATAAACTCGATTATTATTACCCGAATGATATTTGAATCTGTATTATTTTATATATTTTTTAATTAATATTCTATATGAAAATATTTTTAATTAATAATTCATATTTTAAAAATTTAATTCTTTTATAAAATATTTAAATTCTATTTACTTAAAATATTAAACATAAAAATATATAAATATTATTATAAATATATATATATATATATATTTTATATTTAATTAATTATTTATATAGATAAATTTAAATAATAAACATTTAATATATAAAATTTAAACTCGATATAATATATTATTTTTAAAATTTAAATTTCTTTTAAATCTGATTATATTTTATCCAAACGTATTTATTAGGATTCAATTGAATTGAGTACGATAAATATCCGATCCTAAGCTTATGGTACAATTATATGTCTCTAATTTCATAAACCTAAATTAGATCTGCTCAAGCCAGTGGGCACCTCTACTCACGGTGGTGGAGATAGAATCCAAGGGAGGCCACCGTCACAAAATCTTCAAGGATTCACCCTTGTCCTCCAACCATAGCTGAGTCATGCACACTTAAATTTTTGTGCTTGGTCGGTACAAAAATAATTTTAGGGAAAGACATATAATTTTTTTTTAATCTAATAATGTTCGTATATCAACAACCTCAAAATACCTATACCAATTAAAAAACCCATCCAAGAAAATAAATTAAATTATTGTTGGGTTGTGAGGGTACATTGTGTGCCCCTTCAATTTTATTGCACTACCAATTAACCTAACTTTATATTTGTGGTATCAAATATTATATACCTTTTATTTCAAGTCTACTAATTATGGGTCTATATTGTTATCGGAAAAAATATTTTTTTTTAAATATAATAATTAAATAATATTAAAAATTTAATATATTTTAATTATAAAGACTTTAAAATAATAAAATAATTTTTTTAAATTATTTTTTCACCAGCCTGTATATTATTTCACTTTAAATTTATCAAAATTTTAAAATATATTTTATAGTAACATCATTATTTTTTATTATTAATTAATAACATTTAATCTCACCGACACCAATTTAAAATAAAAAAAAATAATTTTTTTTGTTCTTAAATAATGGAAAAGGGAATATAGAAAGGAGAAAATGAGAAAAGTGAAGGGGTAAAATGGGAAAGAGGCAAAAAAAAGTGTGTGGAGATGAAATATGTGTCATGTGAAGAGTCACGGGTGGTTTTCTGTTCAAATTCCTGCTCACCTAACTTGCGCCCGTGAAGCCGTGACGGCGTGACCGTTTGTGCCTTTGCGGGCTTTGTTCTCTGCGGCTTGAAATAGACCGACAGCGTTCGCCCATTAGGCCATCTTTCAATTACAAAGACCTAGCTTTTCCTTTCTATTGAGACTCTCATTAATTACCTAACGGTGAAATTACAAAATCCCATAAAATATTATTCAATTCATAACAAAAATTAAAAATAATATAATAACACTAATTGATTATTTAAAAATTTTGAATATATCAAATTAATGTAACAAAATATATTTTTATGATTATTTGATATAAAATTAATGAGAGATAATTATTAATTTTGTAACTTTTTAACTTTTTACTAGTATTATTTGGATATATAAAAATATTCAGTTAATTTTTAATTTAGTTAATATTTATTACCTTTTTTATGGGTTAAATATTATTTTTGAGAATATAGTTATTAAATTCAGATCGAATCGACTAATTGAATCAGTGTGTTAGAAGAAAGAATACAAGTAATGAAGGAAATGATTGTATATTTGTCTGTGAAATAATTGTGTATTTATCTGTGTCTTATTTATAGAGATAGTACATCTATTTATACATGAGAATATGAGCTAATTTAGACAAGAATAATAATTACTGTAATTATGCTACACAAATCATCTATAATTATGCTAATTACTGTAATTATGCTACACAAATATCCTATAATCATGTTAATTATTGTAATTATGCTAACACCCCCCCTCCTCCCCTCAAACTCAAGGTGGTAGCATAGGTGCCAACTTGAGTTTGCTTAAGAGATCCTGAAAGCGAGCGGGAGGATACGTTTTGGTGAACATATCAGCGGTTTGGCTGACAGAGGAGACAGGAATCAAACATATGGTGCCATGAGCAACATGATGACGTACAAAATGACAATCAATTTTGATGTGTTTGGTACGCGCATGAAATACATCATTATGAGAAATCTGTATGGCACTTCTATTATCGCAATGAAATATTGTGGCAGAAAAATGAGTGACACCCAAATCAATTAATAACCACTGTAACCAAAGTAATTCAGATGTAGCATCAGCAAGAGCACGATATTCAGATTCTGTGCTAGAACGTGCAACAACAATTTGCTTTTTGCTACGCTAAGAGATAAGAGAATTACCCAAGAAGAAACAATAACCAGTTGTAGAGCAACGATCTGTCAGATCACTAGCCCAATCAGCATCAGAGTAGCCAGATAATACTAGGAGGAGGTAGCAAAAAAGTGCAAACCATGAAAAAGAGTACATTTGATATAACGAAGGATTTGAAGTACTGCAGAGAAATGAGTTGAGCGAGGAGCAGACATAAACTGGCTGAGCAGATGAACAGCATATGAAATATCAGGTCGAATAACTGTGAGATAAACAAGACTCCCGAAAAGCTGTCGATATAAAGTAGGATCATCAAGAGGAGTGCCATCAAGAGGTGTAAGTTTGCAATTGAGCTCCAATGGGGTTGATACTATTTTGCTATCAGTGATGCCTGCTCGAGAAAGTAAGTCGGATGCATACTTTGCATGAGATAGATAATAGCCATCAAAATTTTGAGAAACTTCAAGACCCAAAAAATAGCTGAGAGAACCCAGGCCTTTCATTTCAAAATGCTGATTAAGATAATGTTGTAACTCTGAAATACCAGATGAATCATCTCCTATTATTATCATATCATCAACATAAAGCAACAGAAGAACAATACCACTGTCAGTTTGGTGAGTGAATAATGCAAAATCATGTGGACTAGAGAGAAAACTAAGTTGAGTAAGAGTGGAACTAAATTTGGCAAACCAGGCCCTGGGAGCTTGTTTTAATCCATATAAGGCTCGTCGAAGTTTGCAAATCTTATGAGGAGAATGATAACCAGGAGGAGGATGCATATAAACTTCTTGTGTTAAATCACCATGAAGAAAAGCATTTTTGACATCCATCTAAAAAAGTTTCCATTTACGAACTACAGCAATAGCTAAGAGACTGCGAATAGATGTTAATCGGGCCATTGGAGCAAAAGTTTCTTCATAGTTGATACCATACTCTTGAGTGTACCCTTTGGCTACTAAGCGAGCTTTGTAGTGTTCAATAGTTCCATCAGAACAGGTCTTGATTTTGTAAATCCATTTGCAACCAATAGGGGTCTTGTTTGGTGGAAGATCAACTAAATTCTAAGTATGAATTTTCTCTAAAGCCTGAAGTTCATTAGTCATAGCTTGCTGCCAAAGAGGGTCAGTACTTGCCTCACGATAAGAACGAGGCTCATGAAGGGTTGCAATAATCAGAAAGATAATGAGGAGTTTCTCTTACACGGGTAGAACGACGAAGAGTAGTGCTAGGAGGAGATGCAGGCACAGGTACTGGATCAACAACTGGTGCAGATTCAACAGGAGCAGGTGTAGTTGGGCTAATATTGAGCACATCAAAATCAGCTGGATCAGGACTTGGAAACAGCTCTTTGGAGGAGTCAGTGAAAAATAGAGAGTCAGTATTGACAGAGTGATGAAATTTGAAAAGAGAAGAGAACATAGTATTGTCCCAAAAGGTAATATGATGAGAGATGCATAACTTATTAGAAACAGGATCCAACAACGATACCCTTTGCGTTCAATGCCATAACAAAAAAAAAACAACATAGACGAGCACGGGGTTCTAATTTGGTATGTTCATGAGGTTGTAAAAGAATAAAAGAAACACATCCAAAAGGTTTAAGGATGGAATAGTCAGGAGATTGTCCAAACAACTTTTCAAAAGGAGATAAATTATGAAGAACCAAGGTAGGAAGACGGTTAATAATATAAACAGCATGAAGAGCTGCTTCTCTCCAAAATTTTTCTGGACATGAGGCAGAAAGAAGAAGAGTACATACAAAATCAAGAATATGGCGATGCTTGCGTTCGGCTCACCCATTCTGTTGAGAGGTGTGAGGACAAGAACGTTGAACAACGGTGCCTTGTTGACCAAGAAACTGAAGTAAAGAAGAATCCCAATATTCCATGGCATTGTATGTTCGGAGAATTTTAATGTCACAAAAGAACTGAGTTTTAATCATTTTTGCAAATGTGATGTAAATTTGTGATAACTCAGATCGATGTTTCAAAAAATATATCCAAGTAAACCGAGAATAATCATCAATAAATATCACAAAATAACGAAAACCATTTATTTAAGAAATAGGAGAAGGACCCCAAATGCCAGAATAAATTAAACCAAAAGGAGTGTCTGAAGTAGTATTATTATGAGAAAAAGATAATGCAGGTTGTTTTACAAGCTGACAATTTAAACAATTAAATGACTCAAACTTAGTAGATCCTAATAATCCATGAGAAATTAAAGGTTGAATTTTACTGGCAGAAGCATGACCAAGACGAAGATGCCATTGGTGAATGGAGGAATTAGGGATTGTAGCTGTAGACACAAATCTCTGAGGAAGATATAAAGATGCAAGCTCAAATAATCGACCCACTCTGCGATCCTCCCCAAGAATCTGTCCCATTTGTGGATCCTGTACCTGGATACCTGAAGGAACGGAAGCGTGAAAAACACAAGTTTATACCATTGAATTCAAAATTTTTCACCTAGGGTCACATGCATCATGCAAGATTTATTTTTATCTATTTGATTTCAATGATAAACAACATATTAAAACTCTTTTAATATGTTTTCGGATCTGTATTTGCCATTTAAGATTTTAAAATTAATCAGATTAATTTTAGAACCCTAGATTAAATCAAGAACGATTACACTAACCTCTTGATGTCTCGCAGCGTCTGCGCGCTTTGAGATTCGTCTTGAGGACACGGATGTTGTCCCTCTAGCTTGTCCACACCAAGAACACCTATGACAGCCCTTGAACAGCTTCTAAAGCTTTTTCTATTAATTAGAAATTCAAGTTCTGCCTTTTAAGAGATTAGAGATGTAAACAGGACACTAGAAACAATTTCTAGCGTTCTTAATTCAAGAGATTAATGGCTAATCTCTTTGAATTGATGAGAGATGAAGAAAAATAGATGAAAACCCTCAAAGTGGCGTGACAAAGGAGAGGAGTGGCTGATGGTTATTTTTTTTTTCATAACCACACTTAAATAGCTAGGTTAACACATTAAACCCTTGCCACATGTCACCCTTTGATTAGCTCTAGGTTTAAGTGACCCAATCACATTGTGCCAAGTGTCAAACCTATATTTAATCTTGATTTTAATCATCTTACATGATTAAAAACATTTGGCAAGCTTATGTGTAATCCCATGTGTCACCATCTCATGGTGCCACGTGTCACACTGTGAAATGACCAAAATGCCCCTGTGTCTTAATTTTGAGTTCTTAACCCAAAATAATTATTTTCTTCTTCTAATTAATTTATATCAAATATAAATTAATTAATTAATCTTTATTAATTAATTTCTCATTAATTAAATTCATATTTAAACACTTTAAATATAAATTTAACTTATATTATACATCCAATAATCTAGATTTGGTTTCAAGTCATGCTAGGGACTTTGCAATCTAATTGCAAACCAAACCTATTTAATTAATCAATTAAACTCTTTAATTAATTAATTAAATCATATTTAAATAGGTGATAACTTGTGTATGTGTGTGACTTACTAGGCTCATCACTAATTGGCAATGAGACATGATATCAACTCTTAATATCATCAGAACTCTTTCTTACCATAAATGATTTCTCTAAATCATTTTACGCACCTCATAGACCATGGTTAACACCTAGCATAGCATGCCATGGCCACCCAATTAGTAATAAGGTTTACCTTAAATGAACCTAAAATCATATGTTACCATGCACTAGAATATCTCTGTTACAAAATCCCAACTCAAGCTGGAGTCATGGTTTATGTCAAACTCCATTTACTATGAATATTATGTTCTCTTTTAATTCCAGTTCTTGATTAAAAAGATTTTCTCATCAGAAACTCTTTTCTGAATAAATCTATCTGTCCTGGCCAGGAACTTGAAACATCAAGAACAATTAAATGAACATAGGATTTTATCTCTATTTACTTAGAGGAACAGATTCCATCTTGATCAACACCTACCTCCATATATAACTAGTAGGAGCCAACAGATGCCCATATACCCATACACAGTATAACTATGAAAGCAGTATCAAACTCAAACTACCTATATACAAGATAACTGTGCTATCTCAGGTCTAAAGATCATATGCACTGATATGATTTATGACAAAACATTGACAAGAGTAAACTCCATGTGCTTGTCATAAGTGTCACTGGTTCGGCCTACTTATCATTTATAAGTGCCTATCATATTTGTTATATGGCATGAGACTCACCATTCCATCTTATTTATATCTCATATAAATAACTTGGAAACAAACATGAATACAATCTTTCTGGATAAGTCATGTCCTTATTATGAAGTATCCTCGATTGTGAACCTATTTATGATACTTCGTGCTAGAAATATTATCACTCATATTCTTAACAACTTAAGAATAATATTTTTAACAAAATATCAATGGACCTTTTCTATTACACATAAATATATTATGTAAACGGAAAAGTGGAAATGCCTTTTATTAATAAAAATATGTACAAGATACATACTAAATGATATGCTCTAGGGCATACTACTAACAATCTCCCACTAGCACTAGAGCCATTCATTACAATATCTTAGACCTATCTTCTCAAGATGTCGGTCTAACTGAGACTGTGACATAGGCTTAGTGAATGGATCAGCTGGATTTTTCAGCTGATGCTATTTTCTACGTGGCTACATTGCCTTGCCCAACTATATCTCTGATAACGTGGTAGTGCCTTTCTATGTGTTTGGATTTTGGGTGAGACCTTAGTTCCTTAGCCTGTATGACTGCTCCATTATTGTCACAGTGTAGTGGAACTGCTGACTCAATGGAAGGAACTACTGTAAGTTCTGTCACGAACTTCTTTATCCAAACAGCTTCCTTTGCGACATCGATGCAAAGAATATACTCACCTTTGTAGTGGAATCTGCAATGTGCTCTGTTTGGAACTCTTCCAACTGATTGCACCTCCATTACAAATGAACACATATCCAGAGGTAGACTTTCTATCATCGATATCTGATTGGAAATCAGAATCAGTATAACCATCCAATTGCAAGTCTCCACCTCCATAAATCAAGAATAAATCCTTAGTTCTTCTCAAGTACTTAGGGATATTCTTGACAGCTATCCAGTGTTCCAAACCTGGATTGGATTGATACCTGCTAGTCAAACTAACAGCATATGCGATATCCGGCCTAGTACACAACATTGCATACATTAAACTTCCAATAGCCGAAGCATATGGAATCCTGGCCATCTTATCTCTTTCTTCAGGTGTCTTTGGAGACATCTCTTTAGAAAGATGGATACCATGTCTCACTGGTAACAATCCTCTCTTGGAATCAAGCATGTTAAACCTCTTTAACACCTTTTCAAAGTATAGACTTTGGGATAAACCAATTATTCTTTTCGCTCTATCTCTATAGATGCGAATCCCAAGAATATAGGTTGCCTCCCCTAAGTCTTTCATGGAGAATGTATTTGACAACCATACCTTTATAGTCGTCAACATACCTGTGTCATTACCCATCAACAGTATGTCATCCATTTATAAGACAAGGAAAGTGATAGCACTGTCACTAACCTTCTTATATACACATGGCTCATCCTCATTTTTGCTAAAACCAAAGGATTTAATGGCTTCATCAAAACGGATGTTCCAACTCCTCGAAACTTGTTTCAACCCATAAATGGATCGCTTTAGCTTGCATACCTTGGAACCATCTTGGGATTCAAATCCCCTAGGTTGTTCCATGAAAATGTTTTCTTCATGTATCCATTGAAAAAAGCTGTTTTGACATCCATCTGCCAAATCTCATAATCATAGTATGCAGCTATTGCTAGTAAAATCCTAATTAATTTAAGCATGGCAACAGGCGAGAAAGTCTCCTCATAGTCGATTCCTTGCCTTTGGCGAAACCCTTTCGCTACTAGCCTTGCCTTATAGGTCTCTACCTTTCCATCATAACCAATTTTCTTCTTGAAAACCCATTTGTTCCCTATAGGTACAATACCTTCAAGTGGGTCAACAAGATCCCAAACTTGATTCTTATACATGGAATCAATCTCAGATTTCATAGCATCAATCCATTTTGAAGAGTCTATATCTGATATAGCTTCTTCATAGGTGAGTGGATCATCCCCATGATCTACTTCTTCATGAGTAGACAACTCTTGTTCTTCTTCATGAAGAAAACCATATCTCACTAGTGGGTGAGATACCCTGGTTGTTCTACGAGGAACAGCTGTAGATGTTTCATCAACGGGTATAGGTTGACTAGATGGATCTATATCCATCTGATCTGTTGGTTGGTCAGAATTCTCCAATTCTAACTCTATTTGCCTTCCTTTACCTCCTTCTTGAACAAACTGTTGTTCAAGAAATATGGCATCTCTACTTATCACAACCTTTTGTGAAGTAGGCAAACAAAAATAATATCCAAAACTATCTTTTGGATATCCAACAAATCGACCTTTTTCTGATCTGGTCTCCAATTTATCAGTGTTCAGCTTTTTTATATAAGCTGGACAACCCCAAATCTTAACATGCTTAAGACTTGGTTTTCTTCCATGCCATATCTCATAAGGTGTGGAAGAAACTGATTTTGATGGAATCCTATTCAGAATATACAAAGCTGATACTAATGCAAATCCCCAAAAGGAGATTGGCATATCAGTATAGCTCATCATACTACGTACCATATCCAATACGGTACGATTTCTCCTTTCAGATACACTATTCAACTGTGGCGTTCCTGGAGGAGTCAGCTGAGAAACAATGCCATGCTCTCTCAAGTATTCATCAAAATCAGTACTCAAATATTCACCTCCACGATCTGATCGAAGAGCTTTAATACTCTTTCCTGTTTGATTTTCTACTTCAGATTTAAATTCTTTGAACTTTTCAAAAGATTCATGTTTGTATTTCATCAAATACAAATACCCAAACCTTGATTTATCATCAGTAAAGGTAATAAAATAATGAAAACCCCCTCTAGCCATTTCTTTAAATGGACCACATACATCACTATGTATTAGCTCCAAAATATTTTCAGCTCTTAGACCCCGTCCAACAAAGGGTGATCTAGTCATTTTGCCACAAGGCAAGATTCACAAGTTGGAGTAGGCTCAGAGCCCAATGAGGATAGAATCCCCATTTTCTCCAGTTTTGCAATCCTATCTTCTGCAACATGACATAACCTTAAGTGCCAAATATATTTTGAACTTGAGTTGGTTTTCACCATGGCATTGCATTCTTTTAGATTGCTATACTCTAGCCAGTGGAAACACTTTCTTACTGGCAATGGAAACACTTTCCTATTGGCAGTGGAAACACTTTCCTTTGCCTTTGTCAGCTTTGGTCTTCCCTTTGCTTAGCTATTTTCTTGGAAGGACCAGAATCGAGGTTTCTTTTTCTTATTACCCTTCTTCTTGTTGGACTTTCCAGCAGAAGAAGATGCAACCAAAGCTACCTCTTTTCCTTTATTGCCTGGCATATTCTTTTGGGTAATAACCAGCATGTTGAGTAAACCAGCTAAGGTGCATTCCTGTTTAGTCATATGAAAATTTGTCGCAAAATTTCCAAAAGACTCAGGAAGGGACTGAAGGATCAAATCCGTCTGTAGTTGGAAATCCATGTTGAAGTCAAGATATTCCAACTGCTCAATCTGCCGAATCATCTTGTGGACATGATCCCCAACATTCTGTCCCTCAGACATCCTCATGCGGAACAGCTGCCTAGATATCTCATACCTAGCATTCCTACTGTGCTCACCATATAACTCTTGTAGGTGAAGGAGGATCTCACTTGCACTCTGCAAGTTTTCATGCTGCTTCTGTAACTCATTACTCATGGAAGCAAACATGTAACACTTAGCTCTCATATCATGCTCCTTCCACTTGTCTAAAGTTTCATGTTCCTCTTAAGTGGCCTCTGGAGGTAAGGGACCAGGAACATTTGAATCTAGAACATATCTTATATGTTCAAGGTTCAGGACAAGTTTCAAATTTCTTAGCCAATCAGACAGATTAGGTCCTGTCAACCTATTGTGATCAAGTATGCTTGCAAGGATATTGGATGGTTGTGGTTGTTTTGTGCTCTTTTTATCAGAAAATTAACTGCAGAAAATAACCAGATTAATTAGTAAATGTATCATGTAATTAACCAAAATGATTATGGTCTTTTAATCAAATTAGTCCTCCCACTAACTTAGCGAATCCTACACTTCCAAAGTAGGAAACGGAAATCCTAGTTGGATGGATTTCTAGTGGATGATTGAATTCTTATAATTCTATTGATCATCCTCAGGTACATCCATTATTGGAATTACAATAAACTATAAGTGAGCAACTCCTTGCCCATCACATCTCATGTGAGGTTCAATCCTTTACTTAGCCCCTAATGCTCAAAATCTCAGGTACATCCATTATTGACTTATCTTGCATTAGTTAAGTTGATCCCTTTGAGCCAGTAATTATGCAAATAATTTTAATGTCCTCAGGTACATCCAATATTGGCCACTAAACCATTTACATATTTACAACATCTCATGCTTAACAATTATTCTTAAGAAAATCTCTTAAATTAATTGCATCTCATGCAACTATTTAAAATTTCTTAAAATAATTGCCCCAATGGAGGGCCTATGTTATAATTACTTTAATTATAGCATTTCCAACTTAATCATTTGTTTGGAAGATTTTATGGTCATTCTAATTACTATTAAGGTCTCACTTTGCACATTATCCATTTAGCATGCATATATCATATAATTGCATACATTCCCATACATCTCATGCATTCATGGATAAGCAGTAAATATGGTATGATCATAGAATTTCTAAGGGATTCAATAATGAGCCACCAAGAATTGAAACAGTGAATTCCAAGGTGCATTTAATTAATTCATTCATTTTACAAGAGTTGCTGAAGGAGTACATAATCAACACTTGATCTTGAATTCCTCCCACTGGTCCCACCAATGCTCTTAACCTCCTTGAACTTCTTGCAATCCAATATTACATGGTAATCCTTGGCATACCAAGGCGAATTTACAAGAACTTAAATAAATGAAATTACAACCCAAAAATTATTACAAACTTAATAATACATGCCCAAAATAAATTAAAATAAATTAATTAATTTACAATCCCAAAGAAACATAAAAGAAATAAATCCAATCACATTGGTCTTTTATAGTCCATGATCATCCATCATGCAGATCGCTATTTAACAATTAAATAAAACATACATACTTAAATTAAATTGAATATCTCATATTCAACTTAAAAATCCAGATTTGAATATGATTCAAATAAATTTAAAAATTCATATTTGAATCTCATTCAAACAAATTTAAAAATTCAGATTTGAATCACATTCAAACAACTTTAAAAATTCAGATTTGAATCACATTCAAATATTTTTTAAAAGATCATATCTGAATTTTATTCAATCAATTTTAAAAAATCAGATTTAAATATGATTCAAACAACTTTAAAAATTCAGATTTGAATCACATTCAAACAACTTTTAAAATTCATATTTGAATCACATTCAAACAATTTTTAAAATTCTGATTTGAATCATAATTTAATTGTGTGATAAAAATTCTAATTAAACAATTTAATTAGACATAAAATGGATCTTAAATCATACAACAATTGCACATTCACCATCCATTTACCTTTGCACACCATTGTGATGCATCAACCATGCGCACCATGGTGTTCATCATTTGTGCCGCCACTTTGACTTTGCAACCAGCAATAAACTCTTGATCTCATGATCAAACACACAATTAAATCATATAAACATCAATCTAAATGGCAAATATAATGGCTCTGATACCAATTGAAGGAACGGAAGCGTGAAAAACACAAGTTTATACCATTGAATTCAAAATTTTTCACCTAGGGTCACATGCATCATGCAAGATTTATTTTTATCTATTTGATTTCAATGATAAACAACATATTAAAACTCTTTTAATATGCTTTCGGATCTGTATTTGCCATTTAAGATTTTAAAATTAATCAGATTAATTTTAGAACCCTAGATTAAATCAAGAATGATTACACTAACCTCTTGATGTACTGCAGCGTGTCTGCACCTTTGAGATTCGTCTTCAGGACACCAGATGTTGTCCCTCTAGCTTGTCCACACCAAGAACACCTATGGCAGTCCTTGAACAGCTTCTAAAGCTTTTTCTATTAATTAGAAATTCAAGTTCTGCCTTTTAAGAGATTAGAGATGTAAACAGGACACTAGAAACAATTTCTAGCGTTCTTAATTCAAGAGATTGATGGCTAATCTCTTTGAATTGATGAGAGATGAAGAAAAATAGATGAAAACCCTCAAAGTGGCGTGACAAAGGAGAGGAGTGGCTGCTGGTTATTTTTTTTTCATAACCACACTTAAATAGCTAGGTTAACACATTAAACCCTTGCCACATGTCACCCTTTGATTAGCTCTAGGTTTAAGTGACCCAATCACATTGTGCCAAGTGTCAAACCTATATTTAATCTTGATTTTAATCATCTTACATGATTAAAAACATTTGGCAAGCTTATGTGTAATCCCATGTGTCACCATCTCATGGTGCCACGTGTCACACTGTGAAATGACCAAAATGCCCATATGTCTTAATTTTGAGTTCTTAACCCAAAATAATTATTTTCTTATTCTAATTAATTTATATCAAATATAAATTAATTAATTAATCTTTATTAATTAATTTCTCATTAATTAAATTCATATTTAAACACTTTAAATATAAATTTAACTTATATTATACATCCAATAATCTAGATTTGGTTTCAAGTCATGCTAGGGACTTTGCAATCTAATTGCAAACCAAACCTATTTAATTAATCAATTAAACTCTTTAATTAATTAATTAAATCATATTTAAATAGGTGATAACTTGTGTATGTGTGTGACTTACTAGGCTCATCACTAATTGGCAATGAGACATGATATCAACTCTTAATATCATCAGAACTCTTTCTTACCATAAATGATTTCTCTAAATCATTTTACGCACCTCATAGACCATGGTTAACACCTAGCATAGCATGCCATGGCCACCCAATTAGTAATAAGGTTTACCTTAAATGAACCTAAAATCATATGTTACCATGCACTAGAATCTCTCTGTTACAAAATCCCAACTCAAGCTGGAGTCATGGTTTATGTCAAACTCCATTTGCTATGAATATTATGTTCTCTTTTAATTCCAGTTATTGATTAAAAAGATTTTCTCATCAGAAACTCTTTTATGAATAAATCTATCTGTCCTGGCAAGGAACTTGAAAAATCAAGAACAATTAAATGAACATAGGATTTTATCTCTATTTACTTAGAGGAACAGATTCCATCTTGATCAACACCTACCTCCATATATAACTAGTAGGAGCCAACAGATGCCCATATACCCATACATAGTATAAGTATGAAAGCAGTATCAAACTCAAACTACCTATATACAAGATAACTGTGCTATCTCAGGTCTAAAGATCATATGCACTGATATGATTTATGACAAAACATTGACAAGAGTAAACTCCATGTGCTTGTCATAAGTGTCACTGGTTCGGCCTACTTATCATTTATAAGTGCCTATCATATTTGTTATATGGCATGAGACTCACCATTCCATCTTATTTATATCTCATATAAATAACTTGGAAACAAACATGGATACAATCTTTCTGGATAAGTCATGTCCTTATTATGAAGTATCCTCGATTGTGAACCTATTTATAATACTTCGTGCTAGAAATATTGTCACTCATATTCTTAACAACTTAAGAATAATATTTTTAACAAAATATCAATGGACCTTTTCTCTTACACATAAATATATTATGTAAACGGAAAAGTGGAAATGCCTTTTATTAATAAAAATATGTACAAGATACATACTAAATGATATGCTCTAGGGCATACTACTAACAATACCATGAGGAGAAAAAATAACATTTAGTCCTTTTTCACACAATTGACCAACAGAAATAAGATTGAGTGCCAAATTAGGGATATAATAGGTGTCAGGGAGATGAAGATTTTAGGTAGACACATGACTAGTATGTGTGATGTTCATTTTAGTACCATTTGCAGTAAGGATTGGTGGTAAGGAAGATACAGGTTTTGCAGAAGATAAGAATTTAAGATTAGTGGTCATATGATTACAACATGCAGAGTCAAAAAGCCAATAAGAATTACCCGGAGTGGCAGACATAGCAGCAGGAGAATTAGAAGAGACAACCTATTTGAATAGTGCCTCAAGATCACTCATGGTGATGGCAGTAAAACCCTCAGTAGCAGCAACAGCAGTGACAGAAGAAGATCCAGGCTTTGAGGCATTCTTGAATTTAGAATGCCCTCCTTTTGGTCTTGGAGGACGTGTAGGACAATGTTCAAGAATATGATCGTAACCATGATAATATATGCATTCTATAGTAGGACAATATGCAAAAGCATGACCAATTTGATTACAATTCTTACAGAGTTGATTGCCAGATTTCTGATGTGAGGATCGAGTAGTTGCAAGAGCAGTTTCAAATTGAGGAGTTTTATCCAAACTGAGACGAGCCTCTTCAAAAATAATCTTTTGAATAGCAGTATCCAATGATGAGAGTGGATTTCGATGTAGCAGGGATGCTCGAACGGCCTCATATTCTGATCGAAGAGCCATTAGAACTTGAATGAGATGAAGATGATCTTCACTGATTTTGGCCTGAGATATTTGATTCCAAATGGGTTGAACTTGGGCAAGAAAATCATTCACAGATTGAGCTACTTCTTATTTCAGATTATGAAGAGTAGCCCACAACTGATAATAGTGGGCAAGTCCAGTGGTCTGATATCGATTAGCAAAAAAATCCCAGATTTCTTTTGCCGAGTCATAATTAGCAAATTGGATGTGAATAGACGAGACAGAGGTATTGCGAAACCAGGTAATGATCTGATGATTTTTACTATCCCAATCCTCAAGACAGTCAGCAAATTTTGCATCAGTTTCATTATTCTCTCTTGTCGGCGTAGTGATATCTCTGGTAACAATACGCCAAAGCTTGAGACCTATCAAAAAACTTTTCATTCCTTGAACCCAAAGATTATAGTTGGAACCAGTCAAAATTATTGCAATAGGTTTTGAAATATCAAATTTCTCCATTGATAACAAGATGAGGAGAGAAAAAAAATGGTATAATAACAAGAATGAAAGAATGAACCAGAACATGTTGTAGAGAGAGAAGAGAGACCCCAGAAACTAGAAATAAAAGCTTTACGGCTATGATACCATGTTAGAAGAAAGAAAACAAGTAATGAAAGGAAAGGATTATGTATTTGTTTGTGTCTTATTTACGGAGATATTATATCTATTTATACATGAGACTATGAGCTAATTTAGACAAGAATAATAATTGTTATAATTATGTTACACAAATCTCCTATAATCATGCTAATTGCTATAATTATGCTAACACGGTGAAAGGGCCCTTAAATCGATTCGAATTTATAATTAAATCAAGTAAAGAAGTGATCCGATATGACCTGATCAACTTGACGGTTGTATCGATGAACCGGTATGACTAAGGTGACCCAACTGATTTAATTATTCAATATTTTTTTTTTATTTTAGTATAGAGAATTAAACTCAAAATCTCATAAAAATTTTTTAAAATCAAGACCAATTTAGCTAACTTGATAATTATGTATTTTTTTATTTTTAAATATTTATTTTTTAATATATACTTAATATTTTATAAATATTAAAAAGAAAATTATACATTTATATAAATTTTTATGCATTATATTACTTAATAGTTTTATATAAAATTTAAAAATGCTATTAAAATTTATTTAATATAACTTAATAAATGTTAAAGTTTTATTTAAATAACTAAAATTTAATTAATTAATTATATTTATTTATTTATATTAATAGTTGTTATATTTAATTAATTTTTAATTAAATTATATATATTTATTCAATTCGCTCTTTTTAACATAAGCAATTTCTTTTTGTGGATGGGGAGCGAAAGCTGATTATTGATGTCTTCGGAGTGTAAATTTACACCTCAAAGAGACTGCTTTCTAAACTCCAAAATGGCTTGCTGGAAATAAAGGAACTTGAACATTATTATTGCTTATATATTCTGACATTCAGTGAGGATTATAATGATCTGCTCAATGTCATATCCCATGCAGACAATTGTTCATGAAGAAGCTCCAGCCACTGCCTCACAAAGTCCGCATGGAATTTTTTAAGTAGTGCTATATTTGCTAATTATGGTTTTCATATATATATATATATATATATATATATATATATTGAGACCCACGTAACGCACGGACTTTTGACATAGTTTGAATTGAATCCTGCTGACCCTAATAATGGCCGAAGGAATCCTCTTCTTCATTGCAGAGGGAATCATTGGAAAAGTTGGTTCCCTCGCTCTCCAAGAGATTGTGCATTTTTGGGATTTAGAGATGAACTTGTCAAGCTTGACAACAGCGTCTACTATTCGGGGCTGTTCTTCTTGATACAAAAGAGCAACAAGAGCATAACCATCAAGTCAAAGATCGGCTTGGAAAGCTTCAAGAAGCTGTTTGTGATGCATATGACTTGCTGAATGATTTCTCCAATGAAGCTTTGATGTCATGGCTAGGAATACTTCGATGAAGGAGGTAGTCCTTTTCTTCTCAAAGCTCTTTATGGTCTTATAACAGAGAAACAATTCATTAGCAGGAGAATGAACCAAACTATTTCATTTGTAGGTAAGGAAGAAGCCACTGAAGGGGACAATGATAAAAATGCTTTTTTTTTCAGTAGGGGAATTTGGGGAGTAGGACTTGAACCTTGTTCTGCAAATGAGCCGCTGGACCTAACTAGGCTAGGTGCGATCTTGGAGTTTGTATATACATATATATAAATCAAATAATTTTATTTATAATAAAATCCAGGAAAAACTTAGCATAAATTTGCTAACTAAAACTCAGGTCAACAGACCTTCCCAATACACCCAAAACTAAGCAAAAATATGCTAAGTGAAAAAACCTGGAGAAACAAAATACAACAAAACAATTAAAAAAAAAAACAGGAATTTAGCAACAAACATCTGACTGTAGAGAAAACTAGAAGACAACCCCTGTAACTTGAAGCCTTAGAAGTTCTATTACAAAGTTGTCACCTGAAATTTCAGTCAAATGATTAAATAACAGAAACAATGAAAACAACTAAATCCAAGCTTGAAAATCAACAGTTCGATGGACAATTTACTTTGCAAAACCATCAGCAATTGAATTAACTTCTCTAAGAGCATGAGAGAATATGACTTCTCTAAATAAAGAAACTAAATTTGCAATCTCATTAAAACAAGCACAAAATTCCCAGGGACACTCCATTCCATTGAATATGAAAGTCATGAAACAACATTCATAGAATCGGATTCCACTTTGATACTGAAGTCTTTGGCCCACAGCAATGAAAAAGAGAGAGAAAGATCCTTAAGCACAGCTAACAGTTCTGCTTTGTCAGAGTCCATGACAGCAACAGGATAAGAAAACTTACAAAGAAATAGACCATAACAGTTCCTAAGCACACCTCCAATGCCAGTAATATTGCACTCCAATGCTATAAACAATGTTTCTGTAATTCCAATTGTTGGAATTTGAGGATTATTCCAATGGTTGTAGTAACATCCTTCCAACTTTGCACCCTGCATTTATATTATAGAAGCAAACTTGTTGACCCTTAAAGATTAAGTGAAGATGGAACAACGTAGGAAGTAGATTTGCTGACCAGATGGGTAGAAATATATCTTGTAGAAGCAGCTGATGATCCTTTCATCTGAATTTACGTCAGCACTGCTATTAAGCAAATGCCAATGTGTCAAATAAAAAAAAATTCAACTTTAGAGAGCTAAAAATTAAATTAAAATATTTTAATTTTGTGCCTACAAGACTTAACATTTCATACCATAGTAATAATGGAAAAAGGAACTATAATGAAATCTATCACCCTTATTAGAAAGGTTCAACTTCGAAATTGCTTATTCCTGTTCACAATTAAAAAGAAAATAAAATAAAACATAATTGTACTCCAAATACACATTGCAAATTGCCCTCATCGACTACTACAAGTAATGTGAGATATTGTAAATACAGAATCAGAAGAAAAGTACTTTAAACGATAAAAGCAAAGATAAAAGTGAAGATAGAACAGAGTAGAGAGTTGATCAACTTACAAGAAGGAGAGAAGTATATTTTGAAGTGGCTGAATAATCCTGTTGAATAATCCTTTCTTTTTATTTTAGCTCTGCCGTTATAATTATAAACACGGTAAGAATCTCTACGTTGAATCATATATTGGATTGATTATATAATTTTACTAAAATAATTGGGCTAAAGGGAAGAAAGTACTAACCTGTGGAATCAGATGATCCTACTTCTCATGATAGTAAATAACGGCCCCCTTTTTGAATATAACGATAATCAATCCTGATATTTGGAATGTGAGAGATGTTGGGCCAATCTGCAGCCATATGGTTACTACATCTTACAGACAATTGAGGGCAACCAGCAATACTCATTTCTTGTAAAGTAGTGATTTGACGCATTCCTTTTGGTAGGGATGCCAAATTGGGGCAATCATTGATCTCTAGATTTTCAATTGATGTGATATTGCCTATCCAGTCAAGTAAAGCCGTGGAATTAGAACAATTTTCAATGTAGAGACACCGCAATTTGGTAACTCCATGAAGAGACAACAGATCCTCCTCATCACTAAGCTCCTTGCAGAAGCGGATTGTTAGATTCTCAAGAGAGGTGAGGTTCTGCATCCACTCTTTTGGTAGAGATGCTAGATCCTCAACATCCCGTAAAATCAAGGACTGTAATTTGGATAGTGGAGTAGTAACTGATGAAGGAAAAGAAGACATTGATGGTAATGTGGAAGCTGTTGCTGTGACGTTCAATGTCTGATGCAATGGTCTTTTGTTGGCATTAGAAAGCCATAGCTTCTTGTCTAGAGATGGAAATGTTGGCATCAAACTCAGTTTAGGGCAATTAAAGATGGTTAATTCAGAAAGACAAGGAAATTGAGGCACTAGCTCAGCGTCCCTCCACGTTCTCCACCATCCCTTCAGATTAGGGCAGTTCCTAAGTATAAGAATCTTTAGGGATGGGAAGAATGTTGTTGTTGATGCTGCAGATGAAAAAGACTTCTTATCCGATATATACTCTAGAGAATGGAAGGATCGAAGACTGAGATATTCCAGAGAAGGGAGATGTTCCAACCTTGGCAGATGCTCACATTTTGGACACCATTCTATATCAATTTTGACGATATTTGCAATAGAAGAAAGCCAATTTGAAATCTTCACACCTTCATAGTACCCAACCGACAATTCTTTCAAGTTAGGGTGAGGTTGTAGGTTATCCAACAACAACTCAATATCTTCACTATCTCTGTTCTCAACCAAAATCAAAGAGCGAAAGTGGCTGTCTCTCATGCCCTGCCAATCAAAATTCAAGGAACGAAGGTGTTTCTTTTCCTTGAGATTTACTTTGTTAGACTCCAATGCAATGCTTTTCACATGTCTTAGTCCTTTAATGGAGATATCACCTCTAAGCTGGTTTAGGCTATTCAATTCATTCAATGTGGAACATCTCCTTCTTTGATTTGTTCCCACAATGAAAGTTGGTAACCTTTGCAAGCTAGTTAATCTCCCCAACCCCACTGGCATGCATTCAAGACTATGACATTGATCAATTAGGAGGTGTCTAAGACAAATCAATTTTCTTATGTTTGTCAACAATTCTCTAAGTTCCTGACAATTTCTGAGTATTACAGTGTGCAAATTATACAAACTGCTAACACAGTTTGGAAGTGATTTGATATCTTGATTTCCTGATATTTCAAGATACCTCAAGTGCTTCAACTTTCCAATTGAATTTGTCAATTTATTGATATTTGACTCGCATAAACTCAATGCACGTAAACTTCTACAATGTGAAATAACATTATCAAAAGATATGTCTAACCCACGAGGAAGTTTTGAGAAAAACAGTGTCCTTAAACCCTTATATTTAAGTTGCCTCAAGCATTCGTCAGAAGGCAGTCCCTCAAAATACAAATGTTGGACTCCATCAGGAATATAGTTAGCATTATCATTTGCCATAAAGCAACTATCCCCTGCTATTGACCGTGCAAGATCATGGATGAGATCATGCATTTTATAACAATACTTATCCCTCTGAAAAAATGACCTAAATAATAATTCATTGAAGTATCTATCTCCAATCTTTTCTAAACTTTCATTTCCACCTTGAGTACTCCAAGATTGAATATAACCTTGAGCAATCCATAACTGAATTAACCTCTCCTTATCAAACTCATAATCTTTGGGGAACATTGCACAAAATGCAAAACATTGCCTTGAATAATTTGACAAGTGATCATAACTTAATTTCAACACTGGACCAATATCACTTTTACTCTCAAGCAACTTCCATACATCATTTTCTAGGACAGACAACCATTCACTTTCACTAATTTTTGATCGCATCATGCTTCCCAAAGTCTTTACTGCTAACGGAACACCTTTACACTTTTTTACAATTTCTTGTCCAGCTATGAGTTTTGAGTTTGATACTTCGTGCCCCTCTTTAAATGCTAACTTCTTAAACAAAATCCAAGATTGCTCCTGTTAGATGCGCTAGAGTATGTGGGGAATCAACACCCATAATTGATGCAACTTCTATGCTACGAGTAGTTACCAGAATCTTACTTCCTCTGGCACCAGCTAACAAATATTTTCTCAAATTATTCCAATTCTCTATATTTTCATTCCACACATCATCTAACACTAGTAAGTATCTCTTCCCTTCTATCTTTTTTCGTAGCTCACTTTGCAACTGGTCCAAACCTAAGTCATTCACATCAGGTTTACCTACACATTTAAGAATATTTTTAATTATCATTTTCACATCAAACTCTTCTGAAACACATACCCACATCATTGGATCAAAATGCTTTACTACATTGTTATCACTGAACACCAATTGAGCGAGGGCAGTCTTTCCTAAGCCTCCAAACCCAACTATTGCGACTACAGAAACATCCTCTCCATTGTCAAGACACAGCAATGATTCCACGATTTTTTCTTTATCTCCATCTCTTCCTATAATTTCTGATTCCTGTACAAAGGAGTCCGTCTCCCTCCAACTATTCTTAATTCGCATATCTACCCCAACTTCCTTCCTAACCAAGCCATAGATTGACACATCTTTGGCTACTTCATCTAACCTCTCTCTAATGTCCTTAATTCTATGACCAACCTTAACGCGGTATGCAATTTGATTTGAGGAAGAAAAGAAATCGCATACCTTTCTTGCTAATTTAGCCCCACCATTAACCTTCTTGCGCAGTTCTTCTGTCTCTATGTCATCAAACAAGTCATCTGCATCATAGACAACCTCTTTAAGCCTCCTTATCCAACTTTTCACCGTACGGTCTTGTTGCTTCTCCTCAGCATCTTGGAGCACAGCATTGACAGTAGAGAGAGCATCTTTAAGCTTCTTTTGATCAGTTTTGACACCACGCACCAAATTAATTTCTTCAAAAGCAACTGAGGACAACTTTTCTAATAAGTGTTCTGCAATGCTGTATGGGATTTGTTCAGCCATGTTTGGAAGGACGAAAACCAAAAAAATGGGCAAGATGAGTTTACAAGGGAATGAAAATAAAGACAGGTAAGGGTGGAAATTAAAGGTTTTGCTAGGAAAATGAATAGCTTTGTGAGGGATAATGGGAGTTACAATTCATAATTGATGTGTATATATAAGGTTGGAAGAGAGAATTACTTTCACTAGAGGGAGAAGCTAAGTATTTTTAACTTTTCATTAAGAACTAAAGGAAGAAGTAACGAATATAATAAAGAATGAGTGTCATTTTGTCACAAGGTAGATTCTTTAATTGAGACAGTTTTTCTTCCATAATTTCAAGGATCATCGTGTCAATCAGTTAAGGATCATTGCATTTTTAATCATATGAAACATTCTTAATATTAAGGTTTAATACATTTTCTCAAATACCATTGTATAGAAAATGGTTCAGAATGCAAGTGATACAAAATCTCGTGATGTGCAGTTTATTTTCTCTTTTGGTAAAATGAAAACGCATAGAAGAAGCAATGTATTTTCTTTCCCTTTCTTTCTTTCTTTCTTTCTTTTCTTTTCTTCTCTTTATTGATGGGGGTTGGGCACATGGTTTAAGTGGGGTGAACGGTAAGAATACTAAGGGAGCTTTATTCCAATCTATATCCATTAAGTTTTGCCATTGATATTATGAATTAGATTAATCACCATGAACTAGGAAAACAACATAGGCTTCATTTGAAAAAAAGAATTCAATTGAATTCTCATATGATCATGCTTGATTTTTATTTTTTTTTTAAATATATATTTTTCTTAAAATTTAAAAGAATCAATTTTTTCATTCCAAATATGAGAATTAATTTAAAAATTCAATTAAATTGAATTCCTATAAAATTTTAGTTTGAAACCCACATATAAAAATTCAAGAAAAAAAATTAGGAAAAAAAAAATTATTCTAGCATTAACATTTATAAACCTGTAGCAAGTCAGACGATATGAAACCCTAAAACTTCATCCTTTAGAGTTTGTAAGCTCTAAATAAATAATTTTATGTTCTCTAGATTAATAAGATTAATGAAAATAATCAACTGGTCTAATATCATCTCTTTTTAAAAGAGAAATTCCTTAATATTAAGTTGGTAGCAAGACCATAGCAGTGGAAGTTTTGTATAGCAGCATAATCCTCCTAGCATTCCATTTATAGAATCAGAATAAATGTTGTTAATTACCTAATTAAGCCAAAAACAACATAAATATCAATTTGGCCATCTAATGATACCTAATTATATTAGTCCATTTAATGATGATGATTAATTTCTCATCTAATGATGATTAAAGATACTTCATTTGTCTCTGTTGTTGCGCTCCAAAAATTGATGCTTCAGAGTTGATGTTTTTGGAAGTAAGCTCTGTGAGTTCAGTCAATTGAGATAGGCATATGTCCTTGAATTTTTTTTTATTTATTTATTTTGTGATTTTTTTTTATATATGAAATTTTAATTATTTGAATAATTTAAAACTCTTTTTTATTACTTAAAAATATAATTGTTTTAAAAATATTACTAAAAATGAACTAAATTGAAGCAAAATTTAGAAATTGTGTCTTACAATTAATTTTGAATTTAATTGGTAAGATCCATATAGAATTCACCATAATCAATGGTTTGAATTAAATCGCTGTGCACATAACAAATGAATAAGAAAATTTCCCATCTAAGAGAGGAAGATATTTTATTATGTATTATTTGATTTTAAGTAATCTCCTTATTTGTGTTTATTCTAAATTTTTCTTCCCTCTTTCTTCTCCTCTTTTTATTTTATTTATTATTATTAATTTTTTTAATAGGAGAACTCGAACCTTGGTCTGTTACATGATTTATATGCCTTTAGCTACTAAATCAGAGCTACTTTGCTTATTATTTCTCTTATTTCTTTTTACTTTTCCTTATTTTTCCTTTTTTCTTGCTAACTAAGGGCATGTTTGGTTTAACTGTTGAATACAACTGATAGCTGTTAGCTGATAGCTGTTACTGTTAAATGATAGCTGATAATTGATAGCTGATGATAGCTGTTTTATGTTAAGTGTTTGGTAAAATTATATTTAGCTGTTGCTGTTGATATGTGAAATGACTAATAAGGGTATATATCATATAATTTATTTAATTTTTAAATAAATATAAAATTATAAATTTATTATATTATATTTATTTATTTTATTATTAAATTAAATATATAATTATTAAATTAATATATTATACCATTTAAATAAATATATAATTATTAATCTATTATATTATATCATTTATTTTATTATTGAAATAAGAAAATAATTATTTTTTAAGATAATTAAATAATTTTAAAAATATAGATAAAAAGGTATATATCATATAATTTATTTAATTTTTAAATAAATATAAAATTATAAATTTATTATATTATATTTATTTATTTTATTATTAAATTAAACATATAATTATTAAATTAATATATTATACCATTTAAATAAATATATAATTATTAATCTATTATATTATATCATTTATTTTATTATTGAAATAAGAAAATAATTATTTTTTAAGATAATTAAATAATTTTAAAAATATAGATAAAATAATAAAATAATATTATTGTTAATAGAAAAATTTATAATTAATTTTAAGTTTTTAGATATAAATAAATATTTTATATTTTATATTATTAATAAAAAATATTTTAACAAAGTTAAAATATGTTAATTAAAATGTTAAAATTATAAATAAAAAATAAAAACATTAATAATATTAATTTTCAAGTTAAATGAAAAAGGATAATATGGTCAAAATAAAAAATAAAACCAAATCAGCTATCAGCTAATGAGAAACAGCTCTAAAAATAGAGCTGATATAAACTGCAGCTGATGAGTATCATATCAGTTGCCCATCAGCTATCAGCTCTATTTTTTTAAGCTTGCCAAACACTATAATTTGTCTGTTTGAGTGTCCATCAGCTATCAGCTGCACCCAACAGGTAAACCAAACACCTCCTAAACACCCTTGTTAAGCCACTAGAACTTGGGTTTGACGATATGATACATATGCAAATTGGTAGTTAAAACTATGTTTTTCCTTTTATTTCCTCATCTTGAACATTCAATGATTTTATAGCTTGTTGGCTTTGGATTGAAGTGCTCATTGCAAGTCTAACAAATCAGTCTCTTCACTTGTTTTTTCTATTTTTTTTAATTTATATTTACAATTTCATGAATACATTTACAATCTGTTTGTTATTATTGTTTAAACTACCATGAAGAGAATCACAATATTTTTAAATATGTTAATTAAGGGCTACTTGATAACAGTTTTTAGGTAGTGTTTAGTGTTTAACTAAATAATACCACTAATTTTATATTTAATCACTAATTTAACCATTATAATCATCGAATATTTCTGCTTTAAGGTCCTATATTGCAATATTAGTTATTCTAGTAATTATTAACTATTTTAGTAGTTATTGCTATTTTATTAGCATTTAACTATTAGGTATGGGCTGGTAATAATTAGCTATTTATATAGTGATTTAAAATTAGTAGAGATGATAACAAATAGGGTAAAATTATCTTATGTAAATCCAATTAATATTATCAAAACTCGAAACTATCTCAAACCTGATCATTATTACTTGAAAAATATCCAAACCTGTTTAATTTTATATATTTTAATTAAAAATCTATATATAATTTATTTTTATTAATAACATATATTTTAAAAATTTAACAATTTCATAAAATATTTTAATTTTATTCTATATAAAATAAAATATATAAAAATTTATAAATATTATTATAAAAATATATATTTTATATTTAATTAAATATTTATACAAACAGATTCGGGTAATGAATACCCAATATGTAAAACACAATCTGACCCGAACCCATCATGGATATTAAATTTTAAACCCAAACTCATACTAAACCTAATTATATACTATCCAAACTTATACTATTAGGGTTCAATCGGATCGATTATCGGCAAAAATTCAACCCGTTGCTATTCCTAACTGTTGAATTAACTGTTAAATGTAAAAATAGTGGTGTTATATTATTGCTCCTTCGACCTCTAAAAGTTATGAGGAGTAACTTTTTATGAATCACTCCATCAATTTCTAAGAGTTAGTATAACTTATAAATACTATGTCACCGAACAATATAAATTAAAGAAGTAGTATTTTGATTATAGTCAATACAATAAACACTACCTTAAAATTGTTGCCGAACCAAGTCGAAATCACTATATAAATAACTAATTACTAACAACTAATGACTAATAACTAATAAACAACCACTAAAACAGCTAACAGTTATCATAACAGCTAGTATTTCTGAACAAGTCTAAAAGTTATTAAAATTAATTTTATATTTAACATATTTTATCCATAAAAAAAACCCCAAATAACTAAACATCTAAAATATTTTTTTTTTCTTAAATAAAAATTGAACTCTAATACAATGTGATGAGGGATCTTTGTACTAAAGTTTAAAAGAGAACTGAGGACCTTTCTTATTCCCTTCTCTGCATTTTCTCCATCAGATTTCTGATTGGGCTTCTTATACAATTTGTGTTTCCAAAAACAGAAACAATGACTCTTACAAACCAAGACTGCTTGAACTTTGGAGCAGCTTCAGTAGAGGCCACAACAAAAGACCTATATTCATCCAGAACAGAGCAAACCGGAAGAGTTTGAAAGTTGGAATGCTATGCATCTTCAGTTCATCACAACAAACAACCCTGATCTCCTCCAGAACAGAACTGGCTGAAACCTCAAACTAAACCAATTAAAGCAAAAAAAATCCCTTTATTACAAGACTTCAGAACTACTAGGATGCATCTTACCTGAGGAGAATTGATTTTGAAATGAGAACAACTATATATGTTTTAAAATGCATCAGAAAGCTTATTTTATATATATATATATATATATATATATATATATATATATATATATATATATATATATATATATATATTTTTTTTTTTTTTTTTTTTCGACTAAAATTTGAATTTGACATCTCAATAATTTTGGAGGCGACCAAGTTTGTCAACTTTAAAGGAACCTACAATGTGAGGTTTATAAGTAAAATAATAAAAAATAAAAGTAAAATGTAACACCCCTAATTTTAAATTTATTATTTTATGGGTAAATATTAATATTTTGTTTTATTTAAGTTTTGGAAAATTATATGAAATTTTTCAGATTTTAGAAATCGGGTTCTATTTTCCAAAAATAGAAAACTTTGATGATTGTTAAAAATTAATTTAAAGATCACATAGCAAAATTAAAAATATATTTGGACTCCACGAAATTTTCTGAGTTTTTCAAAATTTTTTCGAAATTTTTGGGCCTCGTTTTTTATCACAGGACAAAGTAAAAATTCAAATTTTTGTATCTCGAATCGGACCGATTGAATCAAATCGGACCGACTGGTCGGACTGATCGAATCAGAGATCAGACCGACCCCTTCCCTTTTTCTTCCCCTTCCCGCGTTGCGCGACCCCCTCCCCTTCTCTCATCGTTTTCTCTCTCCTCCCTCTGCCCCTCGCCGGCCAATTATCGCCCCAGCCCTCCTCAGTCACCGGCACCCCTCCCCCGCCCCTCCCCCGCTGGCTGCAGGCCTCCAGCCCACCCCAAAACGTTGCGTGAAACCACCCCTATGCGTGCGCAGCGCTTCACCTTCCCGGGCCGATTCCGGCCAATCCGACCACCAATCGGACCGGGTCTTGTCCCAAAACACTTTTACACCTCAAGAGCTTTTCATAGACACCAAGAACACCAAAATCCATCGAGCGGTTTGCCCAATTTTTGTCCAGGAAGTTTTAGCCTCTTTTGAATTTTAGGCTAGATTTCTCGAAAACCGTAAACTCCACAAAAAATTCGAGAGTATCGGAGCGCTCCACTCGTCGAGAGCTTCGCGGCAATACCTATTTCAAATTTTTCCGACACCATTTTTCAATAGGTCCCGCGAGACTTCACAGTATTTTTTCGAGGAGCTTAGAAAATTTCATAAAAATTATATACTAACTCCTGTATTGTGAGCTTCGCGTAGGTACCTTCAATTCGCAAAAATTCAACAGTTGCTCGGGTCTGCAATTTCAGGCCGGGCAGACAAGCTACAAAAAAAATCTCCGAATTGGGTCTAGGTTATAGGCTACCTCACTATTTTCAGACATCCCAGACGCGTCTCCAGGGTCAGAATTGGCATAGGTAAACCCGAACCCTCATTTTCTTAATTATCTAGTGCCTGATTTCGATTAAAAATCTATAAATATTCGTGGTAGGTTAGAAAAATATAATTCCTTTTGCGTTAGCTCTATAATATTGCTAAGGACCGTGGGGTAAAGTTTTAGAATTTTTGGAGCTCAAATGGATAGTTTTTGCAAAAGGAGTAATTGTAGGGACTAAATTATAATTTTCTAAATTATGGTTGTTGACTGTTTAGATGGGCCCAGGAGGGGCCATGTGATGTGATTGAGTGGTGTATGTGTGACTTTGTGGATATAAAAGTGTATTTTGAACCCTTTTTTAGGTTGGGTAGGTCCTAGGTATAGGAGAGACTCTGCCTGATTTTCGACATGACTTAGGGTGTCTTTGATCTTGTCCAGACTTGTATTGAGTCAAATATATTAAAAATTGCAATGAAATTTTGTCAGGTGAGCTGGGACAGCCTTCCTCCTCCGCCCAGCCACCGTAGTAACCGCGGTTAAGTCTACGAGTAAAATATTAATTTTAATTATAATTTTGATATTATTATATATTCAAGCATGCCCATGCATCACTTATAAATATGTATCTATGTAGTTAAATACTATGCACGTTTTATATTACATTCATAATTGATGAAGTGTCATGGATGCTGTTTGTGATAATTTGGAGCAGTGTGTATGTGTTGGCGTGTGTCTGGTATAGTATTAGATATGGACAGGATGGATAGACACAGCTTGAGAGACACTCGTTGGGACCCGGTCCTTTATGGATAAGTCGGGGTAGACACGGCTTGAGAGACACTCGCTGGGACCCCGCATTTGGTTTATTAAGCGAAAGTCCGGCTTGAGAGACACTCGCTGGCAAAGATTGGATTAAGAGAGCTGTATAGGGGATCAGCTCCCATATATGTTTTGTTTGAACAGTTTTGGGTGGGTGAGTGCTCCAAATTGCCTTTTTACTGTTATGATGTGGTTTGTATGAAAATTATGATGATGTTGCATTACATTACTTAGGATGCATTAGCTTTAGTTAGCTATAGAAATTGTGGTTAAAATTAGTATTTTAGTCTCTCAATCAAACGCTCACTCCTATTCATCTATTTTTCCAGGCTATAGAAGGATTACTTATTGTGACTAACCTACTCTTCTTCTTCACAGGGCAATTAGTAGTATCTAATGTATTTTGTACAATTGAGTTAAATTTTAGACTCCGCATGTGTTAGGAATATTTTAATTAATTTGGGCCTATAATATAATATGGTGTTGAATTTGTAAGAATATTAATTGCATGCATGACTGGATTGGATGAGGGAGCTGAGCTACTATTGGATTTTTGATATTATGAGCATGTGGAGGGTGAGCTGAGCTCCCCAAATTTATTATATATTGTGTTTACAGGTCGAGCGAGTAAAAAACTTCCCATTGAATGGTCCATTTTATGGCTGGACCCTGTCCCATTGAATTTTTGAAATTGAGCCCAAATGGGCCTTAGGATTGGGTTGAAGAATAGTTAGGCTTACTACGGGCCTCGGGGGCTTTAGGCTGGCCCAAGTCCTAGTGTCGTTCCTGCCCATAAGTTGGGTCATGACAAAAGTGGTATCAGAGTGTAGGCTCTAGATTCGTAGGGAATATATGTCAAAAGTGTTGGGAAGAGTCTAATAGGAGTCACATGCGGAGAATAGGGTCCACATTCGTCCTTGCATTGTCATCTTTGCTTTTAGTTTCTGCTTTATATAATTGTGTGTAAATATGAGTCTATAGAGCTTTATAACATGTCGTTTTGAATTCTTGTGGGCTAATGCTGCTGAATTTCAGGAAAATGCATAAAAGCAGAAGAGCTACCACTGCACCAGAACGGGATGTGCCAGACGAGGTGTCAGCATAGGATAAGGCGCCTGCCCTGAGGAGGCGGGGTAGGAGACTTAGAGCTACTTAAGTAGAAGAGCAGTCGCCACCAGTTCAAGAACAGTCTTTTATGGCTTAAGGTCTCATGGACCCAATGGCAGCTACCTTAGTCAGATTGCAAAGAAATATCGATATGATGGCACAATATATGGTCTATCCTCCACAATAGCAGCAGCCCACCACTCCAAGAGGGGAACCTTACAAACAAATAATTAATTTCAAGAAGTTAGTGCCTAGTACTTATGATGTGTCAAATGATGCCTATCGATTTTTGGATTCCTGCAAACAGGCAGGGATGGAGTTGCAGTTGACTGATAGGAGGCTTATAGAGTGTGTGCAGCATGTATTGGGGCCAGTGCCAAGACAGTGGATGACAGACTACGTACTACCTCGTATTGAGGGATTATCATGGACCCAGTTTGTGGAATTGTTCATCAATAGGTTTGTGCCAGAAAGCTTCAGAGATCAAAAGTAGTGGGCCTTTGAGGCCTTAAGGTAGAATGACAGATCCGTAGATGAATATGCTACAGAATTTTTAGAACTGAGTAGATATGCCCCCACAGCAGTGGCTACAGAAAGTATAAAGATAAAAAGGTTCCTAAAGGGGCTGGACAGAAGATATGCAAACATCGCCATGATGTCTGATCAGTCTTTTGATGTGGTAGTTGATCGAGCTCAACAGATTGAGATTAGCTATACAGGAGATGACAGTGGAAGGGCAAAGAAGAATAGAGCAGAAGGTTCTTCAGGTGTTCCCTACATGGGTACCATAGATAGCGGAGGCCAAAGTCACTACAGAGAAAGGGGTAGAAACAACAAGAAGGGTGGTTTTAAACACAAATCTCGAGGATTCAGACTAGGGTATGGATCCAGTAGTGGTCACAGTTCGGGTTACAGCAGTTCTAGGTCTGGTTTAGGATCCTCTTTGCCACCTTGCATGCAGTGTGGAAGAGGACATTCAGGACCTTGTATGATGGGTTCAGGAGTATGTTTTCAGTGTGGCCAACAGGGTCACTTTGCTAGAGAATGTCTAGTGTTCAGCGAGCCACAAATGGGGTCACAGGGTTCTGTTACAAATGTTCCTTGATAATTGTATCCTGGTGCTTCCAGTATGGCAGGCAGTCAGTTCAATGGCCAACAGGGCTGAGGACAAGGAGGACATGGAGTCAATTACAGGGTTCTGCAATGCAGGGTCAGGGTCAAGCTCGGGTTTTCACCTTGACCCACCAGGATGCTCAGGCTTCCAATGCAGTTGTGGCAGGTATTCTTCTAGTCTGTTCCTATGAAGCTCGTGTTTTGATAGATCCGGGTGTTACGCACTTATTTGTCTCCCCTGTTTTTGCCATAAGATTGAGTAAGAACCCTACAACTTTAGAATGTCCTTTGTCTGTAGCTACCCCACTTAGTGACAACATAAATGTGGATATGGTTTTCCTAGGTAGCCCAGTGGTAGTGGATGGAAGGATCCTCCTAGCACTTAGTTCCTCTACTAGTAATGGATTTCGATGTAATTTTGGGAATGGATTGGTTGGCAACTCATTATGCCACTTTAGACTGCAGGAACAAAATGGTGTACTTTCATATACTTGGTGTGGAAGAGTTTAGCTTTGATGGTGACAGGAGCATGGCTCCATATAACTTGGTGTCAGTAATTAATGCTAGAAAAATATTGAGGCGTGGGTGTCAAGGGTATTTGGCATTAGTGAGAGATACATCTATAGAAGGTGTTAACATTGAAAATGTACCTATTGTCAGAGAATTTATAGATGTCTTCCCTGAGGAGCTTCCAGGGTTGCCACCAGGAAGGGAAATAGAGTTTTGCATTGATGTTTTGTCGGGTACAAACTCTATATCAATGCCGCCTTACAGGATGACACCAGCAGAATTGAAAGAGCTAAGAAAGCAACTATAGGAGCTTTTGGACAAGGATTTCATACGTCGGAGCACTTCACCTTGGGGCGCTCCTGTTCTATTTGTGAGAAAGAAATATGGGTACTTGAGGTTGTGTATTGATTATAGACAGCTGAACAAGGTAACTGTAAAGAGCAAGTATCCACTTCCTCGGATCAATGATCTGTTTGATCAGCTCCAAGGGGCTAGATTCTTTTCCAAAATAGACATACGATCAGGCTACCATCAGTTGAGAATCAGGAATGAGGATGTACCCAAGACAGCATTCAGGACAAGATATGGTCATTATGAGTTCTTGGTGATATCTTTTGGACTCGCTAATGAACCAATGGTCTTCATGGACTTGATAAATAGGGTGTTCAGGCCATTCCTGGATGGTTTTGTCATCGTATTCATAGATGACATTTTGGTATACTCTCAGACCGAGGAAGAATATCTGTGGCATTTGAGGATGGTGTTACAGACCTTGAGGGAGCACCAGCTATATGCTAAATTTTCAAAATGTGAATTTTGGCTAGAAAGCATCTCATTCTTGGGACACGTGGTTTCCAGTGAAGGCATTCAAGTGGATCCCAAGAAAATTGAGGCGGTAACTGATTGGCTTAGGCCTACAACAGTTACTAAGGTGCGAAGTTTTCTGGGCCTAGCTAGCTACTATATGCGTTTTTTGCAGAATTTCTTCAAAATAGCAGCTCCCTTAACTAAGTTAACTCGGAAGAATGTTTCGTTCATTTGCACAAATGATTGTGAGGAGAGCTTCCAAAAGCTTAAGAAATGTCTAACTACCGCCCTTGTGTTGACATTACCGATGAGTGGTGAATGATATACCATGTACTGTGATGCCTCTAGAGTTGGCTTAGAGTGTGTTTTGATGCAAAATGGAAAAGTAGTTGCTTATGCTTCAAGGCAGCTAAAGAGGCATGAGCAGAACTACCCCACCCATGATTTGAAAATGGCGGCTGTAGTCTTTACACTAAAGATCTGGAGACACTACCTGTATGGTGAAGTGTGCGAGATATACACTGACCACAAGAGTTTGAAGTACATCTTCTAACAGAGGGATTTAAATTTGAGACAGAGGAGGTGGATGGAGCTTCTGAAGGACTATGATTGTACCATCCAATACCACCTTGGGAAGGCCAATGTAGTAGCAGATACTTTGAGCAGAAAATCTTTTGGCAACTTGGCGCATATATCAGCAGAGAAGAGACCATTGATTTAGGAAGTACATGAGTTAATGGATCAAGGTCTGATCTTAGATATTTCAGATAAGGGGGTATTATTGGCCCATTTTCAGTGAGACCAGACCTATGAGACAGAATCAGAGTTTTCCAGCACAGAGACCCGCAATTAATGAAGATTATAGAAAGAGTACTACAGGGTGAAGGTGGTGAGTTTGGATTTTCCAATGATGGCACTCTTATGCAAGGTTCCAGGATATGTGTGCCCAATGTGGACAATCTCAGAAATGAAATCATGCGAGAGGCATACTATACACTGTACAATGTCCACCCAGGCTCCACCAAGATATACCATGATGTGAAAGATAACTACTGGTGGAATGGCATGAAGGGAGACATAGCAAACTTCGTGTCCAAGTGCTTGACTTGTCAAAAGGTGAAGTTTGAACACCAGAGGTCGTCAGGAAAGCTGCAAGAGCTCCCTAACCCAAAATGGAAGTGGGAAATGATCACTATGGATTTTGTAACTGGGTTACCTCGTACCACGTAGGGATATGATTCGATATGGGTAATTGTAGATCGTCTGACTAAATCAGCTCATTTCTTGCCTATGAAAACCACCTATTCTGTTGCACAGTACGCCTGGTTCTATGTTCGAGAAATAGTCAGATTGCATGGGGTTCCTGCTTCCATAATATCTGACAGAGGGCCCTAGTTCACTTCTAAGTTTTGGAGAAAGCTGCAAGAGGCACTTGGCACGCAATTAAACTTTAGTACTGCCTTCCACCCTCAAACAGACGGGCAGTCTGAAAGGACAATTCAAACACTGGAAGACATGCATTGCATGTGTGTTTTGGATTTTGGAGATCAATAGGATGATCAGCTACCTTTGGTGGAGTTTGCCTATAACAACAGTTATCATTCCAGCATCGGGATGGCACCCTATGAGGTGCTATATGGTAGAAAGTGTAGGTCTCCTCTGTGTTAGACGGAAATGGGGAAAATGAAGGTGCATGATGTAGACTTAGTGCAGTACACTTCAGAGATGGTTCCTTTAATCAGGGAACGATTGAAAACAGCTTTCAGTAGGCAGAAGAGTTATGTAGATCCCAGATGGAGGGATAAAGAGTTTGCAGTAGGCGATTACGTATTCCTGAAAGTTTCTCCGATGAAGGGAGTCATGAGATTTGGAAAGAAGGTCAAGTTGGCACCTCGGTATATTAGACCTTTTGAGGTTACTGATAGAGTTGGAGCAGTTGCCTATCGGTTGGAGTTACCACCCAACCTTTCTCATGTTCATCCTGTATTTCACATCTCCATGCTCAGGAAATACATACCTGATCCTTCTCATGTGTTATAGCCAGATATAGTATAGCTGAAAGAAGACTTGACGTTTGAGGAGCAACCTGTAGCCATAGTGGACTACCAAGTGAGGTAACTAAAATCAAAACAGATCCCTATGATTAAGGTTTTGTGGAGAAGTCAGTCAGTGGAAAAATGCACCTGGGAGTCAGAGCGGGACATGCGTAGCAAATACCCTTATTTATTCAATGTGTATTTCTGTTCTTTTATTCTGCCTTGTATAAAATTTGAGGACGAATTTTCTGTAAGGGGGAAAGAATGTAACACCCATAATTTTTAAATTTATTATTTTATGGGTAAATATTAATATTTTTTATTTAAATTTTAGGAAATTATTTGAAATTTTTCGAATTTTAGAAATCGAGTTCGATTTTCCTAAAATATAAAACTTTGATGATTTTTAAAAATTAATTTAAAAACCACGTGGTAAAACTAAAAATATATTTGGACTCTATGAAATTTTCTGAGTTTTCTAGAATTTTTTCAGAATTTTTGACCCTCGTTTTTGGTCCCAGGGCAGAGTAAAAATTTAAATTTTTGTATCTCGAATCGGACCGATCTAATCAAACCAGACTAGGTTGGACCAGTCAAATCAGACCGGCCCCTTCCCTTTTTCTTCCCCTTCTTGCGTCGTGTGACCCCCTCCCCTTCTCTCCTTGTTTTCTCTCTCCTCCCTCCACCCCCACCCACAAATTTGACCCTCCTCGATCCACGGCACACCTCCCCGCCTCCCCATCGCCGATAGGCCTCCAGGCAACCGCAAACGTCGCGCGAAACCACCCCTGCACGTGCACGCTACTTCACCTTCTTGGGCCGATTTCGGCCAATCTGGCCACCAATCGGACCGAGTTTTATCCCAAAACACTTCTACACCTCGAGAGCTTTCCATAGACACTAAGAACATTAAAATCCATTGAGCGATTTGCCCAAATTTTGTCTGAGAAGTTTTAGCCCATTTTGACTTTCGGGCTAGATTTCTCGAAAACCGTAAACCCCATAAAAAATCTGAGAGTATCGAAGTGCTCCACTCGTCGAGAGCTTTGCGGCAATACCCATTTCAATTTTTTTCGACACCGTTTTTTGATGAGTCCCACGAGACTTTATAGTATGTTTTCAAGCATTAAATGAGCTTAGAAAATTCCGTAAAAATTATATGCTAACCCCCATGTTGTGGGCTTCACGTAGGTACCTTTAATTCGCAAAAATTCAACAGTTACTCGGGTCTGCAATTTCGAGCCTGACAGACAGGTTACCGAAAAAGTCTCCAAATTGGGTCAAGTTTATAAGCTACCCCACCATTTTCAGACATCCCGGATGCGTCTCCAGGGTAGGAATTGGCATAGGTAAACCTGAACCGTCGTTTTCTTAATTATCTAGTGCCTGATTTTGATTAAAAATCTATAAAATATTCGTGATAGGTTAGAAAAATATAATTCTTTTTGCGTTAGCTCTATAATATTGCTAAGGACCACGCGGCAAAGTTTTAGAATTTTTGAAGCTCAAATGGATAGTTTTCGTAAAAGGGGTAATTGTAGGGACTAAATTGTAATTTTTTAAATTGTGGTTGTTGACTGTTTGGATGGGCCCAAGAGGGGCCATGTGATGTGATTGAGTTGTGAATGTGTGACTTGTAGATATAAAAGTGTATTTTGAACCCTTTTTCAGGTTGGGTAGGTCCTAGGTATAGAGGAGACTCTGCCGGATTTTCGACATGACTTAGGGTGTCTTTGGTCTTGTCCAAACTTGTATTGAATCAAATATATTTAAAAATTGCAATGAAATTTGTCAGGTGAGTCGGGACAGCCTTCCTCCTCTGCCCAGCCGCCGCAGCGATCGCGGTTAAGTCAGTGAGTAAAATATTAATTTTAATTCTAATTTCGATATTAGTATATATTCAAGCATGTCCATGCATCACTTATAAATATGTATCTATATAGTTAAACACTAGGCACCTTTTATATTGCATTCATAATTGATGAAGTGCCATGGATATTGTTTGTGGTAATTTAGAGCAGTGTACGTGTGTTGGCGTGCGTGTGGTATGGTATTGGATATGAAGAGGACGAGTAGACATGGCTTGAGAGACACTCGCTGGGACCCGATCCTTTATGGATAAGTCGGGGTAGACACGGCTTGAGCGACACTCGCTGGGACTCCGCATTTGGTTTATTAAGCGAAAGTCCGGCTTGAGAGACACTCGCTGGCAGAGGTTAGATTAAGAGAGCTGTATAAAGGATCAACTCCCATATATGTACTGTTTGAACAGTGTTGGGTGAGTGAGTGCTCCAAATTGCCTTTTTACTGCTATGATGTGGTTTGTATGAAAATTATGATAATGTTGCATTCCATTCCTTAGGATGCATTAGCTTTAGTTAGCTATAGAAATTCTAGTTAAAATTAGTATTTTACTCTCTGAATCGAACACTCACTCCTATTCATCTATTTTTTCAGGCTAAAGGAGGATTACTTATTGTGACTAACTTGCTCTTCTTCTTCACAGGTCAATTAGTAGTATCTAATGTATTTTATACAATTGAGTTAAATTTTAGACTCCGCATGTGTTAGGAGTATTTTAATTAATTTGGGTCTATAATATAATATGGTGTTGAATTTGTAAGAATATTAATTGCATGCATGACTGGATTGGATGAGGGAGCTAAGCTCCCATTAGATTTTTGATATTATGAGCATGTGGAGGGTGAGCTGAGCTCCCCAAATTTATTATATGTTGTGTTTATAGGTCGGTCGAGTCAAAAACTTCCTGTTGAATAATCCATTTTATGACCGGACTCTGTACGGTCGAATTCTTGCAATTAGGCCCAAATGGGCCTTAGGATTGAGCTGAAGAATAGTTAAGCTTACTACGGGTCTCGGGAGCTTTAGGCTGGCCCAGGTCTTAGTGCCAGTTCGGCCCATAGATTGGGTCATGACATAAAAATTTTGCATGGAATTATTCTATGATTTTTTTTTTAATTAGTTAAGAATATATGAGCACACTCAGGATCGAAAAAGCTTAAGAAAGACTTATGAATGATGAAAATCTCTGTGAATTCTATTATTTACAGGTCACTTTGGATTCAACAAGTTTAAACTAAATTAATAAGTCAAGCTAAAATTTGTCATTTTTAATTTTACATTGAAAAATATATAATTAGTTTATTAATTAGCTTGTTCTCAGTTATTTTGTCTATATATAAAAATTATTAATAGATAAATTGCAATTAAATATAAATTTTATTTTATTATTAAAATGTTATCAATAATATTTGAACTAGGCCTCTGATTTAATTTTATAATTAATAAATTTTAATTTAGTGTTATTAAATTAGTTTTCAATACTTCAAAATTTTGACTTTAAATCAAAGTAAAATGATAAAAAAAATCTCATAGATAATAATAATAATAATAATAATAATAATAATAATAATAATAATAATATAAAAAGTTAAAAAATACATAAAACAATTTATTAGACAAAATCAGGGTGGTTCAGAAGTTGGCTTGGAAAAAATTTGAGTTTATTATGTAAACCGACCCAACCTGATGTAGAATTATTATTATTATTATTATTATTATTATTTGTGGTTGGTCAGTCGGTGATGCAATCCATTATCCGTGGTATCACATTTGCTGAAATGATAGAGCATCATTAAATTTTAAATATTAAAAATTATCATTAAAAATTAAATAAATAAAAGCAATTATTAAAAAAAAACTTAAAACACAATTATCCAAATGAAATCAACACATTTGAAGTGTAATTTCATCACATTACCAGAATATGCAAAGCAACAAAAAAAATTATAAAAAAGCCAAGCTTAAAAGCCTTTCAATTAAGTGCCATCTCTGCTATTGGCTCAAAGTCCTAAATGCTCAGTCTGCTCGCCCCAATAAATACAGGCCCACACAAAAAGCAATCATGCAAAAAGAAATCACCAATAATACACAAAGCAATACACAAATTTGATATTAAAACCCAATAATTTCTCAAAATTTCCAAATTTTGCTAGAGAGAAAAAGATTTTGAGATTAGTCTATGCATGGTGGAGAAGAGGACATCATATGAGAAAATCTACTTTGTCACACCTGTTGGCCACGAAATTAACACGATGACTACTGCTTTGCAATGGAAGAAGAGGAATAAGAAGGAAAACCAGACCACTGCATTATTATTGTGTTTTCGTCGCTTGAAATCTTGTGCAAGAATTGGTGGTTTGAAAAAGCAGTAGCCATAGACCAAAAGATGGTGACAACAACTTGAGAAAAAGAGCGGTTAGAAAATGGAAGTTGGGTATTCAATGAGTAATTCTCTAAACCGAGCGAAAAATGAGTATTTAAAGATAAGTAGTTAACAAGATCCTAACTTTGAATTTTAAATCGATGTGTTGGTTTGGATTGATTTAGTTCAATTGTTTTGATCCGGTTTTATGAAAACCCATATACAATTATTATTTATTATTATTTTATTTTAATTAGCTAACAATAATTTAATATATTTATAAAAAAATATATATATTTTATTAGATTGTCTGCTTATTTATTTTTAGATATATAAATATATTATCGAAATATATATATACCCTAATCATCTCTTCTGCTAAACTTTGCTCTCAAAACCTGTTTGTCACCTCCTTTTTCTATCAAATACTCTCAACAGAGAATCCCTAAATTTTTACTTCTCTATTCATCACATTCGATTCTGTTTTCAAGGTAAAAATTCTCATTCTTTATTCAATAATTGGTGAATTTGATTTTATTTTCTTTTATTAATTTGTTACAACTACCCTAGAAATTTTTTTTTTCTTTGATCATTAGTATTGAATTGGTTGATCATAATTGCTATTGGACAATAATTAATTATTATATATATATATATAAACTTCCGTACGTCCCTCCCACCATTGCGTCCAGCTCATGTGTGTATATATATATATATATATATACTTTCATCCCCTGTTCATCCACCATCGTCCCCTGTTCGTCCACCGCCGAATTCGTCCCACCCAACATATATATATATATATAAAAGTTATTATATTTTATTATTATTTGATATTTTTATTTTATATTTTGAGTATGTAGGAGATTCAAATATTCATTCTGTCAGTTGAAATTATCTCTCGTCCATTGAAAGTAACTATTGTCTCGGAGATTCCAAGTGAGTGGTAATTATAGTACATGACACCGTTTTAGTCCCTTTTAAAATTTCTTAGCATTAAGTTTGTTATTAAATGAAATTTTAAATCAATATTTTAACAAATATTTTATATGTGATTTTCTAGAGTTTTATTTTATTATTGAATTTTATTTCAATTTTGATTAAATAATTGATTTTGTCAACTATCTCTGCATTAGACCCATTAGGATTCCGGGAACAGGCCTTTAATGTATTTATATTGATTGATATTTGACTATAAAATTTATCGATGTGTTACTGAATTGATTTGATTTTATTGACTCTCTGAAACTATTGAAATACACTATTGGAATTGCACTATCAGTTATTATTTGCTATCTGAAAATTTTTTATTGATTTTGATTGATTTGTACATATTGATTTTCTGTTTTGAATTGGTACCTGTGCCCAGTATCTGTTTCTGTTATCTGGCCCCGCTGTATGGACTATCACGGTATTAGGTTGCATTATCGAGTCATGCATCATTGCAGTTTATGGCTTGCATTAGTATCATATGCATTGATATCTGTGAAGGAGGAGGAAGGTATCTGATATCTGGTAGCGCGCTTACCATCTGGCCTTTGGTGATGTGGGGTATCATCACCTTGGTGCACTGTACCATAAAATTTTTATTGAATGATTTCTTTTATATTTATGTTTTTATGAAGTTATTTTATTAATGATTTTTGACAGCATGAGCATGATTTTATTGAATAGAAAATTTATTGTGAAATTAATCAAGCGTGCATGCATTTCCTATTCCGTTGTGTGCTATAATTATCATTTATCGAGCATTTAGCTCAAACCACGTTTTCTCATGCATTATCTATTTCAGATCAGTAGAATTCTGCAGCTGATCCAAATATTCAATCCATTCTCTGGAGAGGGACAACTTTGATTTGTTTTCATGGTATGCCCGAATTCATGTTTTCTCGGGCTAATAATTAGTTTAGTTTATTGAACAGTTTAAGTTTTTATTGAAATCTGTAGAGACTCCGCAGTTTACCTATGGGATATTTATGATGTTTATTCAGCATTTTGTTTATTTGGATTTTGTCTATTTTTGGGATTAGTAAGTAACAATATATTTATTCAAGATATTCTGATAAGGCTTGCATGATTTAAGAATACTTAAATTATGCATGATCCTGATTCGTAATTTTGGGTCGTGACAAAGTTGGTATCAGAGCTCGGTTGAGGTCTAGTAAACTTGCGGAGCATAGGATCCTTAACGTCTTTTCAGTTTATCATTGCTTCAGATATCTGCGTCCTTTGTACTTTTTCACCTGTCTTAATTTGGCTCACATTTTCAAATTTAATACTTGTTTATTAAAATGAATAAGTGCCTGAGTCTGTTAAACGTAAGAGGAGAGCTTGGGTCAAGGGTCTTAATGGTGCAAACCTTGATCCAACAAGGGAGGTACCCCCTAAAACTATTAATCAGACATCTGAACAGATGCCTATGGCTAAGATTGGGGCACAACCATTCTTTTGTTTCTCCATACTTTTCCATGATATTTAGTTCACCACCTACTTTGTTAGAGTATCCTTCATCTGTATCAACACCTATAAGGAACGCAATAGACACTGATATGGTGTATAAGGGATGTATAGTTCACTTTGGAGATAGGAAATTAGCTACAGATCTTGTTTCTTTAGATATATTTGAGGTTGATGTGATTTTAGGCATGGATTGGTTAGCCACTTATCACGTTTCATTGAATTGTCATAATAAAGTTATACTCTTTAAAATTCCTGGGGAGGCAGAATTTCAATTTCAGGGAGATCGCAGTATAGCCTCTAGTAATCTTATCTCAGTGCTGAGTGCTAGCCGATTATTGCGAAAGAGGTGTAAGGGGTATCTAGCTTATGTTAGAGACATTCAGGTAGAAGGTGCAGGTTTGGAGAATGTTGCAGTGGTTAAGGAGTTTCCTGATGTGTTTCCAGAAGATTTATCAGGTTTACCCCCAGAGCGAGAGGTAGAGTTTGGTATAGATTTAGTTCCTAGAACTGAGCCCATTTCTATGCCACCTTATCGTATGGCACCCGCAGAACTTAAGGAGTTGAAGGAGCAACTACAGGACCTACTAGATAAGGGGTTTATTCACCCTAATGTTTCTCCATGGGGTGCTCCTGTGTTATTTGTACGGAAGAAGGATGGGTCTTTGAGAATGTGCATTGATTATAGGCAATTGAATAAGGTAACTGTGCGTAATAAGTATCCTCTTCCACGCATAGATGACCTGTTTGACCAACTTCAAGGTGCAAAGTATTTTTCCAAGATTGATCTTCAATCTGGGTATCATCAATTGAGGGTCAAGAAAGAAGACATACTCAAGACAGCCTTTAGGACTAGGTATGGACACTATGAATTTCTTGTAATGTCTTTTGGTCTTACCAATGCTCCGTCCGCTTTTATGGATCTCATGAACAGATTTTTTAAGCCTTTCTTAGATCAATTTGTTATAGTGTTCATCGATGACATTCTAGTGTACTCAAAGAGTAAGGAGGAGCATGAACAGCATTTGAGATTGTCCTTCAGACCTTACGAGAACACAAGCTATATGCCAAGTTCTCAAAATGTGAGTTTTGGTTAGATAGTGTGGCTTTCCTAGGCCATACAGTATCTAAGGATGGGGTGTGCATTGATAAGAAGAAAGTTGAGGCAGTGCTTCATTGGCCTAGACCCACAACTGTGTCAGAAATTCGTAGTTTCTTGGGTTTTGCAGGGTATTATAGACGGTTTGTTCAAGACTTCTCTCGTATTGCAGCACCTTTAACTAAGTTGACACAGAAGAATGTGAAATTTCAGTGGTCTGAGGCTTGTGAAAAAAGTTTTCAGGAGCTTAAGACTCATTTAACTACAGCACCAGTGTTAGCCCTTCCATCTGGATCAGGGGGTTATGTAGTATATTGTGATGCTTCTAGGATTGATTTAGGATGTGTTTTGATGCAGCATGGACGGGTTATTACATATGCTTCTTGTCAGTTGAAAAGGCACGAGCAGAATTATCCAACTCATGATTTGGAAATGGCTGCAGTAATTTTTGCTTTGAAAATCTGGAGGCACTATCTGTATGGTGAGACTTGTGAAATCTTCACTGACCACAAAAGTCTCAAATACATTTTTGACCAACGTGATCTTAATCTTAGGCAAAGAAGATGGGTAGAATTCTTTGAAGGATTATGATTGCACCATCTGATATCACCTGGAAAAGCTAATGTAGTGGCTGATACTCTAAGCAGGAAGTCTTCTGGTAGTTTAGCCCATATATCTACCAAGATGAGGCCTTTGATTGGTGAATTACATGAGTTGCTAGATCAGGGAGTAGAGTTTGAAATCATAGCTGGATTATTCTTAGCACATTTTCGAGTTAGGCCTATCTTGATTGATCGAATTAAGGCGGCTCAAAAGAGGGATTCTCAGCTGTGTGAGATTATAGATAATATTCATCAAGACCAAGCTCAAGGGTTCATGTTGAATGATGATGGAGTTCTTCGTTATGGCACTAGACTTTGTGTCCCCAATGTTGATGAGTTGAGAAGAGAAATCATGGAGGAGGCACACCATTCTGCTTACACAGTACACCCAGGTTCAACTAAGATGTACCGTGATTTAAGGGAGCATTATTGGTGGGGTGGCATGAAGAGGGATATTGCAGAATTTGTTGCTAAATGTTTGACTTGTCGTGAGTTAAGCGAGAACATCGAGAGACCATCAGGTTACTTGACCATTGCCTATTCCCGAGTGGATGTGGGAGCATTTTGCCATGTACTTTGTTGTGGGTTTACCTAGTACACGAGATGGTTTCAATGCAATCTGGTGATAGTGGGCCATTGACAAAATCTGCTCATTTCCTTCTGTGAAGACTACATATGACTTTGCTAAACTCGCATTGTATATAAACAAGATTGTTAGTCTTCATGGAGTTCAGTTTCCATTGTCTCACGATCGTGGTACTCGGTTTACTTCTCGATTTTGGAAGAAATTCCAAGAAGCTTTAGGAACACGAGTAGACTTTAGTCTTGCTTTTCACCCTCAGACGGATGGGCGATCGAGAAAGGACCATCTGAGACATTAGAGGATATGCTTCGTGCATGTGTTATGGAAATAGGTGGCTGTTGGGATCATCATTTGCCTTTAGTGGAGTTTGCTTATAATAACAGTTATCAGGCAAGTATAGAGATGGCTCCATATGAGGCATTATATGGTCGAAAGTGTAGGTCACTGGTTTGTTGGGATGAAGTTGGAGAAAGAAGGCTTACTGGACCAGAGTTGATACAATTAACTTCAGAGAAGGTTCGACTAATTCGTGATCGACTTTTGACTGCTCAAAGTCGACAGAGAAGTTATGCTGATCCTAAGCGTAAAGATGTAGAATTTATGATTGGTGATCATGTATTTCTGAGAGTTTCCCCTATGAAAGGAATCATGAGGTTTGGGAAGAAAGGGAAGCTTAGCCCTCGTTTTGTTGGTCCATTTGAAATTTTGGAGAGAATTGGAGCAGTTGCTTACCGTTTAGCTCTTCCACCTGGTTTTGCACATGTACATCCAGTTTTCCATATTTCTATGCTTAAGAAGTATGTACCAGATCCATCTCATGTTTTACAACCTCAAACCATGCAATTTAGGGATGATATGTCATATGAGGAGCAACCAGTAAAGATTTTAGATCGACAAATTAGGAAACTCCGATCTAAGAAAGTGGCTTTGATCAAAGTCTTGTGGCATAATCACTCAAGTAGTGAGGCCACATGAGAGGCAGAATCTGAAATGCGAGCCAAATATCCTCACTTATTTGATTCTTCAGGTTAGAACTTTGTCTATTCAAATTCGGGGACCGAATTTTTTTTTAAGGGGGAAAGTATGTGAAAACCCATATACAATTATTATTTATTATTATTTTATTTTAATTAGCTAACAATAATTTAATATATTTATAAAAATATATATATATTTTTTATTAGATTGTCTGCTTATTTATTTTTAGATATATAAATATATTATTTTTGAAATTAAATATATATCTGCAATCTGAACAACCCAGTTCAATAATAACTCTTATCCCATTCTACACCTAATAGAACTCTCGAAATATATATATACCCTAATCATCTCTTCTGCTAAACTTTGCTCTCAAAACCTGTTTGTCACCTCCTTTTTCTATCAAATACTCTCAACTGAGAATCCCTAAATTTTTACTTCTCTATTCATCATATTCGATTCTGTTTTCAAGGTAAAAATTCTCATTCTTTATTCAATAATTGGTGAATTTGATTTTATTTTCTTTCATTAATTTGTTACAACTACCCTAGAAATTTTTTTTTTCTTTGATCATTAGTATTGAATTGGTTGATCATAATTGCTATTGGACAATAATTAATTATTATATATATATATATATAAACTTCCGTACGTCCCTCCCACCATTGCGTCCAGCTCACGTGTATATATATATATATATATATATATATATATATATATATATATATATATATATATATATATATAAGTTATTATATTTTATTATTATTTTATATTTTGAGTATGTAGGAGATTCAAATATTCATTCTGTCAGCTGAAATTATCTCTCGTCCATTGAAAGTAACTATTGTCTCGGAGATTCCAAGTGAGTGGTAATTATAGTACATGGCACCGTTTTAGTCCCGTTTAAAATTTCTTAGCATTAAGTTTGTTATTAAATGAAATTTTAAATCAATATTTTAACAAATATTTTATATGTGATTTTCTAGAGTTTTATTTTATTATTGAATTTTATTTCAATTTTGATTAAATAATTGATTTTGTCAACTATCTCTGCATTAGACCCATTAGGATTCCGGGAACAGGCCTTTAATGTATTTATATTGATTGATATTTGACTATAAAATTTATCGATGTGTTACTGAATTGATTTGATTTTATTGACTCTCTGAAACTATTGAAATACACTATTGGAATTGCACTATCAGTTATTATTTGCTATCTGAAAATTTTTTATTGATTTTGATTGATTTGTACATATTGATTTTCTGTTTTGAATTGGTACCTGTGCCCGATGTCATTTTACATTATCGGCCCCGTGTGGACTATCACGGTATTAGGTTGCATTATCGAGTCATGCATCATTGCAGTTTATGGCTTGCATTAGTATCATATGCATTGATATCTGTGAAGGAGGAGGAAGGTATCTGATATCTGGTAGCGCGCTTACCATCTGGCCTTTGGTGATGTGGGGTATCATCACCTTGGTGCACTGTACCATAAAATTTTTATTGAATGATTTCTTTTATATTTATGTTTTTATGAAGTTATTTTATTAATGATTTTTGACAGCATGAGCATGATTTTATTGAATAGAAAATTTATTGTGAAATTAATCAAGCGTCTGTCTGTTCCTATTCCGTTGTGTGCTATAATTATCATTTACTGAGCATTTAGCTCAAACCACGTTTTCTCTGTCTGTTATCTATTTCAGATCAGTAGAATTCTGCAGCTGATCCAAATATTCAATCCATTCTCTGGAGAGGGACAACTTTGATTTGTTTTCATGGTATGCCCGAATTCATGTTTTCTCGGGCTAATAATTAGTTTAGTTTATTGAACAGTTTAAGTTTTTATTGAAATCTGTAAAGACTCCGTAGTTTACCTATGGGATATTTATGATGTTTATTCAGCATTTTGTTTATTTGGATTTTGTCTATTTTTGGGATTAGTAAGTAACAATATATTTATTCAAGATATTCTGATAAGGCTTGCATGATTTAAGAATACTTAAATTATGCGCCGGTCACGGTTCAGAATTTTGGGTCGTGACAGGTTTATTTAACTAATGAACATCGCTAGACAAAATTAAGAATGATAATTAATGGGTTAGGTAGCAAAAAAAATATCATACTTGAACTTGAATTCAATTAATATTCATATCTAAACTTATCTAAAACTCGATTAAAATTTATCATAAATTATCTAAATTCATCACAAATTCAATTATTATTATCTAAATTAAATCCATTTATTTTTATATGGTTTAACTAATAATTTATATAGAAATATATTTTTTATTAATAAATGTTATTTTAAAATTTTAATAATTTTATAAAATATTTAAATTTTATTTATTTGTAAAAAAATATAAAATATTTCTAAATATTATTATAAAAATATATTTTATATTTAATTAATTATTTATATAAATAAATTCTAATAAGGAAACATCAACATATAAAACCTAAACTCAATTTTTAAATTTAAATTTATTTTAAACCCTATTATATATTAAAAATACCAGTTAGATTGCCAGGAACATCTTCCTATGGAGAATATTTGGGGCCTAACATGATCCATGATCCACTGGTCCATATAATACATTGATTAAGCCCGGTGAAATTTTATTTATTATATTGTTTCATGCAGATGTAAAATGTTGAAAATTCTCATTGAAATTGACATTCTTCAGTTCATCCATCTCAGTGACAAAATTCTTGAATGAATTTAATTATCGTTTAACAAGTAGCATTATCGTACACATCACCGACAAAACCAAGATAGCCTAAAAACCCACGTGCCAACCATGAACCACCCGATGAAAGCAATGTGACCATAGCGGTGTGAGCCTAACAGTTGCAGTAGCACCTCCTTCGGCGTCTCAGAAATTCCTCTGTCACTTTCACATCTCCACCAACATCAACACATCCGTACTATTCTCTCTTCCCATTCAAGCCTCTCCCTCCACTTTTCATTTCTTAAAAAAAGTCCTTCATGTTGTTTCTCTTCTTCTCCTCATTGTTTTTGCTTAAGCCTTTCAGATTCTTCTAGTCTCATAATGCACGAACACAATCTGCTCTTCTCCACTCTTATCAAACTGAATTCTGAATCCTCTGATCACTCATTCCTCCCAGGCGGCCTCTTCATCAGCGATGACGTTATATGTCCTTCCTTTGTTTCCTTTATCTCGTCCAAGATTAATGTCCATTATTCTTTGTGTTTTTCAAGGAAAACGTTGAGGTTTGAGGATCGGCACCTAGAAATAAGAGGTATAAGGCAAGGTTCTTTTTATCGGTGAGCTTGTTGATAAAAGGGAGCGAGGAAGAAGAAGGTTACGTTGGGAAATCGCGAGACATTTTGGGGCAAAATGAAGAGGAGAAGAATTTGGGGGAGGTAAATGTGGCGATTTTTGAGGAGGAGAAAAAGATGAAGAAGAAGGTCCAAGTGTTGCGAGCAGGATCAGCTGCTTTAAACACCACCAAACATCTCTGGGCTGGCATTGTTGCTGTTATGGTTTCAAGTTGCTTGCTACTTGTTAAAGTTTGTTTCTTACTATAATTGCTTATCTTCATTTTCTTTTCTTTTTGGAGCATAAAATGCATTGGATAATTGTTTATAAAATGTCCAATTCTATTCTGATGTTCAAAAGTGAGTAGCTTTGTTATATTTTTTGGGTTGAAATCGTTGGATAGCATGTTAAGATCACAAAAAGTGAGGGTTTTTTTTTGTGAAATCACTGGTCAGCATGTAAAGATTGTTCTCTTTTTTGTGAGCTTTTATTATATGTCCAAGTTCATGGTAATATCGTTTAATATTATGAAATTGTCAAGCAAGAATTTTATGCAAACCATTTATTATATGATTTTGGGTGGGTTGGTGTTAATGGATTATAAATAGCTTTGGAGTTTTTACTAGCTCATAAGTACACATTTTAACTTAGTAGCTTATTTGGTTATAGTTCATGAATTAATGTTCCATTCTGCTAAAACAGAACTTTTATTGTGCCTATGGAGAGATTGAAGCTCAAGTATGCAGTTCGTGCTGAACAAAGGAGTCTTTTTGAGCTCATTAAGACAATTAAGGCAGTTGAAGGACTGAAAGGTTTTTGTAAAGGGAACTTCGTCAATATTCTTCGTATTGCTCCATTTAAATTTATCAATTTATATGCTTATGATACATACAAAAATCAACTACTGAAATGGTTTAGGAATAAGGAAACCACAAATTTTGAGAGGTTTATTGCGGGTGCTGTAGCTGAAATTACTGCAACCTTGCTTTGCTTGCCAATGGACACTGTATGTAGCAACTTAAACTCAAAAGCATTTTAGTTCTATCTAATGATCTTTCTTTCTTATATTTTAACTTTATTTTCTTGTTGGAGGTTGAAATAGTGTTGTCAAGTATTTTTATATTCTAGCTTTTATATGTGCTGCTAAAGATAATGATGTATTATACAAGTCATGGCAGAACTGCAAGTATCATCTTGACTTGCTTATGTTATGCATATGGTGCTATTAGAAATGCAAATCCACTATTTGATGGATCTTGACTGTCCAACATTCATAACCTCATGCCATTGGATCTATTAATGATTCCAAATTTTCTTTCTGCTGATGCAACATTGGTACTATGTTTGTTGACACTGAGTTAGCTTACTTGATCTTTTAAGATAGAATTTTGCTTGTCACTACAGAAACTATGAATTGATATTTTACAAAAATATTTAGCTGTTGATAGCAAAGTTCATTGTTTTTTTCCTTAGCGTTTTTTCAATGTGAACTAGTTTTAGATCATAATAGGCAGTAATCTTGTCCCTCCCTCTCTCTCTCTTTGACATCTTTATGAGTCCTATAAATATGTGCATTCTCAGCATTTGTGCATTTTTTGTGGGGGCTTGGGACGTGTTTAGACTTGAATTTGTTGAAAATTATCATTTATCAGCCAAACCTACTTAAATTAAATGGAAATGAAGTCCATTTTATTGTTTCTTGCCTCCTATTGTTATATGAAGATAATTGTATAATTTGTATTTGTAAAACACCCAAGTGCTTCCTTAACAATTTTAACAAGAAAATTCTGCTTCTATATTTCTTGTAATTGTATTGAATTATGCAGGAAGTCTTTTATTTATTTATTTTTTTAAATATTATTACATATTTCTTTTTATCATTTTCTTTACTAGTGTGATATGCATAATAATCACCTAGGAAACATATGCATTAGTTGTGTGGACAAGTTTAACCTTGGACCTTTAATTACTAGTCGTGGAGACTCAAACTACTTAGCAGCTGTGCAGATTGACACCTTCTTTTTATTGGTTAATATTGAAGAAAAGTCAATAATGGAAAATTTTTTTTCTTTGACCTATCTACATTGTTCTTAAATACTTCAGCTTTCTTTTTTATTTTTTTTATTTCTTATGGTACTTGTGGACTTGTGCAAAGAAGTTTTATAGCAATGCCGTAAACTATTACAGATAAGGACAAAGATGGTAGCACCTAGTGGGGAAGCATCGGGTGGTGTAATTGGAACTTTCCGTCACATGGTCCAGACTGAAGGGTTTTTTTTTCTCTTTATAAGGGTTTAGCACCCTCAATAGCGAGCATGGCACCCTCAGGTGCAATTTTCTATGGTGTTTATGATATATTAAAGTCAACTTATCTCCATTCACTATAAGGGCAGAAGAGAATTCAAAATTTGAAACAAGAAGGGCAGGAACTGTCTGCACTGGAACAACTAGAGTTGGGCACCATGAGAACATTGCTTTATGGGGCTATTGTAGGCTGTTACTCTGAAGCTACTACATATCCATTTGAGGTTGTGAGGAGACACTTGCAAATGCAAGTCCGAGCAACAAAGATGAATGCATTGGCAACTTGTGTCAAAATAGTTGACCAAGGAGGTATTCCTGCTCTTTATGTAGAATTAACTCTCAGCTTATTGCAAGTATGGCATGCCGCATTCATTTTGAATACATGAAAATTCTATTCCTTTATATAATAGAAGTTTTAATTTTTTTTCCAGAATGGTTTTTATGCCTTATAATTTATGTATTTCATCATGGAACAAGGAGGTACATATTCTTGCACTTTAAACCGTTGCACCTTGTTGATGTGTCAGAATTAAATGAAGACAATGACAATAGCATCCACTAAAAAAGAATAACAAAATAACTATTGAGTATAGTTGGTCCTATCTGAGAAAGGAGAGTATGACATTAAAAGAGGGTTAAAATTGGTAAATGTAGTTTGTTTTTGGGATGCCTTGAAATTAATGAGTGGAACGTGATGAACTTGAATAATTTCTAAATAAGTTGCATATTATCCAAAACAACTATAACAAGACTGTCAACACTACTAGAAATGAGTTAGGACCAAAATAGGATCCACTTGGGGATTGAAAATTAGGACTTGGCAGAAGCATTAAACACAACCATAAGACTTGAAGTTAGAGGATGCACTTTGGATGATAACTTCACCATATACTAAAAATCAGTTCTTCTCTCCCCCCTACCCATTTCTCCACTTTTTTCATGAACTTGAAAACTACTTCTTGTGATAATTCTCTCGCTTTTGCATCAATAACTCTTTATGGAGCTTTTGGGGTGGCATATATTTAACTTTCTTACTTGATAAAACCTTTGCATTCTCTATACCTACATGTATTACCATCAGCTGCCATAAGTTGCTTCGTATACGAGTTCATGAAGATAGTGCTCAAAGTTGAGTCGATATAAAGATTTATTCTGCTCATATAAAATCTGGAGGGGTTTTTGCTGTTGTTCTATGAGTGAGGTGCCATTAATGATGCTTAATTAGTGATTTGTTAGACTTCTAGAACAAGTCTAGTTAACAATTTTCTTACACAACTGAAGGAAAACAACCCTTCATATTCCTTCGGCCTTTCCTTGGCATTTTTACGAGGAAAAGTGATAAAATCTATTTGTTCTAATAGTAATGTTTCAATGTTCAAGTATTTTTCATTATTATTATGTTTCAATGTTCAAGTGTTTTTCATTATTATTATTATTATTATTATTATTATTATTATTATTATTATTATTATTATTATTTTGATGATTTCTTTAATAATAGTCAAAGTGATAATAGCGTGAATATAGACTACAGAGCAATAGAAAAGAATGTGAATTATACTAGAAGAATTAGATCTTTAGAAGTAAAGGAAGCACTTAAGAGAATGAAAGTAGGCAAAGCCTGTGGACCCAATAGAATACCAATTGAAGTGTGGAAGTGCTTGGGAGATATGAGAGTGGTATGGTTAACTAAATTGTTTAATAAGATTCTAAACTCAAAGAAAATGCCTAATTAATGGAGGAAGAGTATTTTAGTTTATATTTTTAAAAATAAGGGAGACATACAGAGTTTATCAAACTATAGGGAAGTTAAACTAATGAGCCATACTATGAAGTTATGGGAGAGAGTTGTGGAACATCGACTACATCATGACACTTCTATCTCTCCCAATTAATTTGGCTACATGCCCGGTCGTTCAACTATAGAAGTGATCTTTCTCATTAGAAGCTTGATGGAGAAATATAGATATGTGAAAAAAGATCTACACATGGTTTTTATCGATTTGGAGAAGGCTTATGATAGTGTTTCAAAAGATGTCTTATGGAGAGTGTTAGAACAAAAGAAGGTATCTATTAGGTACATACAAATGTTGAAAAATATATATGAAGGAGCAACTACTATTTTGCGCACAGTAGGAGGGGACACAAGAGATTTTCCTATCTCAGTTGGATTACAATAAGGTTTAGCTATAAGCCCTTACCTTTTTACATTAGTTTTAGATGAATTGATGAAACATTTACAAGAGAGTCTCATTTGGTGCATGATATTTGCGGATGATGTAGTTCTGCATCTAGGGGTGGCTACGGTTCAGGAACCGCCAATTTAGGTTCAATGAAATTATGAATCTGAACCAAACCACCAGGGGACGGTTTGGAAGACTGTTCCTGAACCGCTGGTTCCAGTTTGAGCTCCGGTTTAAAACGGTTTGAAAGGCGGTTCGAAAAAGAACGGTCCAAGAAAGTTTGGAGGACGGTTTGGAAACGGTTTAGGGATAGTTTAAGGCTAGCTTAGATAAAAAAAATTAGAGAAAAATTTTATTGATTCAAAACTTAAGTTATATTTGTAAAAATATTTCAATTTTTCTTAGAAATCTTTCAATCAAAATAAAATAAGAAAAAAAAAGAAAGAAAATAATTTATCTTTAAGAAAAATTTAATAAATAAAGAATTAAACCTGATTAAAAAACTAAAGATGAAATTAATTTTTTTTAAAGAAATTAGCAAAAAGTATATGAACTTAATTTTGCCTAAATATCCCTTTAGGATTTAGAGGAATAAAAATTTTTTGTTCTATTACTTGCCTTTTTTAAAAAAATTATATAATAATTGATAATTAAAAAGTATAAAAGAGAAAAAAAAAATTAAAATAGAGGGTATTGGAAATTTTATTGAGGATTTAAAGTAGTAACAAAGTAATTGAGATAGTATTGAAAATTTCAGTAAGTCTATAAAATAATAAAGTAGGAAAATTGAGAGAGTATTGGAAATTAAAATGAGTGTAGAAAATAATTATTTAGAGAATTTTGAGAAAAATTGAAAAAATATTAAGAATTGAAGAAAATGCAGAGGATAATTGTATAGAGAATTAATGATATATATAAATGAATTAGGAGTGAGGTAACATATTTATTGAATTTTTTTATATTTAAATCACCTGTTTAATCCGGTTCGAAATTATCGGTTCAATCCGGTTCGAAACTACTGTTCACGGTTCTTAAAAAATATGAACCTAAACCAAATCGCAGAATGACAGTTTCGGTCTGGTTTGAAATTGATTTTAATTTTGACCAGTTTTGATCTAGTTTTGACCAAATCGATTCTATTTGGTTTCGATTCAAAACCAGACCGTGGCCAGCCCTATCTGCATATGTTATTCCATACAATTGGAAAAGATTTTTTATTAAAAAAAATTAATTCTTTTTTTTTTTTGAATTGCAACTGCATTGCATTACATGGCCCAAAGGGCAACATACATTTCTGGCCCTAGATCATAAAAATAGAGGCTCAAAATTAGCTCAAACAATCCAAATATACTAGCAGCCCAACCCAAACTCCCACCTATCCAGAAACCCTAGGAGAAGAGGAAGAAGCATCACGCCACCGTTCTTACAACCTTCAGAACGCTGGATTACCGAATAAGGTTGAGATCACCAACAAAACCAATAATCTCAAAAAAGACTTATAACAAGCAACAAGAAGCGCAGGCTCAAAGCTCGTTCAGCTATAGACCACCATCTTTAGCAAGTTCAAACCCACATGCATGGCTAGAAGAGAGATGCAGAAGAGCTCCTCGGCAGTCTCAATCTCATTTAGCCATTGGGGAACACCTTCAGCCGAAGTGAAAGGCTATGACCCTGGAGGTCTCGACATCAACATGCGTATACCCCTCCCATCACAGCAATGGATGCCTCTAAACCCAGAATAGAACAGCATACTATGAACTTAATCGTAGCTCTAACAGAGCCTCACCTCAGCTCTAGCAGATGGCTGATCGATAATGTATTTCCCCTACCTTTAAAGCTTCAGGATCAGCAAGCCAAAACCAAAATCGAAACTATCAACAACCAACCTGGTATGGAGAGGGAAGCCATGAACCCAGTCGGAGCAAACAATATTAAAATATGCAATTTCATCAATTATGTTATTTTAATTTTGAAAAAATTAAAAAAAAAAAGTTAATAAAGATTGACTCGTATAATTTATTTAGGAAAAGTATTGAAAGAAAGTTACATTTGCAAGATAATGAAATTTAATAATGTAAATAGAGCTTCTACTGTATAGTACGGGCAGCTAATGCCGATTCCATTTTGATTTTGGGCCCAAATGGGCCGTTTCAGTTTAAATTTTTGAGAAATTATAATTTTGATTTGATTTTAATTTTGGTCTGATTATGATTTTGAAATTATGTTTAATTTTTTATTTTTAAAAAAATAAAAAAATTTAGTTTCATTTAAAATTGAACCAGCTAATTCTAGTCTAATTTTAGTTTGTTTTAATATTAATTTTGATTAATATAATATTGGTCAATTTTAATTTAAATCTATTTTAATTAAATCAATATTTTAATTTTAAACTCAGTCACAACAAAATTTACTTGGTAGAGTTGACTTTGATTAAGAAAGAAGAAATTCAAAAAATTATTTTATTGAATAATTTTAAGACATTGTTTGGCTGGAGCAAGGGAGTTAGAGAATTTTAAATTTTTGTAAATTGTAAAATATTAACTTGTTTAATTGAAAGTAAGTATTCACTTTTTGAAAAGTAAAAAAGCCATTTTTTCTTTATTTCTCAAAAAGTAAGCTATTTACCTTAAAAATTAGATAATTTCTTAAGAAGTAGACTTTCCTGGAAATGGTTCATTTGAACCAAACAAAATCTAAGAAAAGAAAAAGAAAATGAATATATATTATTTTATTAATTTTTTTATTTTTTAAAATTTTTAATAAACATTTTATAATAAAAATATTACTAAAAATATAGAATTATTTAAACATTTTATAATAAAAATTTTACTAAAAATATAGAATTATTTAAAGTTATTTAATTATATAATTATTTTTTTATTTTAAATATTAAAATTTTATTAAATAATTAAAAAAAAGTAAAATAGAATTAAATATAGTAATATTATAGACAATACTATATAATAATATTATGAAAGCTTCATATGAATATATGGGTAGATAGATATAAATATAGATAGATTTGATGTTGGAAAATATAAAAACTCCTCACATTGCGCATAATTCTCATCTATTTTCATTATCCGTTGATCTTATTTCATAAATCTTAATTAAAAATTTAATATTTTTATAATAAGAAATTTTTAAAAAAATAAAGAAAAGGAAAAATAAAGAAAAGAAGGGAAGCAGAAGACGAACAATGTCCCGGAACGCACGCGTCGAAGTAAACTCATTTCTTGACTAAATCAGTTATCGTCACCTGCCTGCAAAATTCCACTTGAGATGCTCTCTCTCGCAGCCAGTTCCAAAACCGTCTAAAATTATCGCTCTCTCACAGCGACAGGTACATTGAAGAGCAGGAGGAGGAGTTAATGGCGGAGGCTAGGCGCTATCCTCTTTTTAACCAGCTAGGTATACTCATTTGTCTTGGTTTGATCCTTTTTTTTTTTTTCAATTTCGTCTGGGAAGATGATCAGCTATTGACGTTTCTTTTTGCTTTTCTCTCTGTGCAAATTTTAATTGATGTGAAGTTACTCGAATGCAGATATTCAGCAAATTCTCGTAGAAGCACAGCATCGATGGCTACGACCTGCTGAAATTTGTGAAATTCTTCGCAATTATAAGAAATTCCGTATTGCCCCTGAACCTCTGTATATGCCACCAAGTAAATATTTTTGCTTCTAATTTTTCTGGGGTCGTTTTGCTTCATAAGCTTTGCATCATCATCCAATAAATTTCTTTTTTTTTTTAATTTTTTTTTTCTGGTGGTTTGTTTTTCTTTTTGACCGTAAGGTGCTGAGATACTTCAGAAAAGATGGACATAACTGGAGAAGGAAAAAAAGATGGGAAGACAGTTAAAGAAGCTCATGAGAAGCTCAAGGTAAGTAGAAGCAATGGTAATTAGATTTTTCATTTTATTAAATTTTACGTAGAATTATTTGAATCATGTAGCTTTGAGCTGATAACTTTACCTGGTATGGTATAGGGCATTGTTTTTGTTGAACCAAATCTTATGTAATTGAAAATATATGCTTTCTTTCAGTCCGGAAGTATTGATGTGTTGCATTTTTTAGAAGAAAATGGAAATTTTCAAAGACGGAGTTACTGGTTGCTTGGAGAGTGAGTCTGTTACTGGTTGCTTGAAGAGTGAGTCTGTTAATCTTTACATGCCCAGTTTTCATTGATGCATTTTTTTTAATCAAACTATCTTCTATGTGCTTGCATTTTTCCAAAATTGTTAATAAATAATTCTGTATTGTTATTTGTCTCGTTGGGATGCATAAAGCATTGTAGATTGGTCAGAATTAGAAGATCAGGTTGGTTTGCAACTTGTGTGTACAGATGTTTTTTGTTAGACTTTTGCACTGCTTAAGTAGCTGTTAATTTTAAAATTATTTGTAGTTCTTATTGTGGTACCAATGCCTAGATTGTTGAATGAGTGACAAAAGAATTAAGCCCCCTGAAAATTGTAAAATTTACACATGAATAATTTTTTTCTCAAAATAAATTAAAGTCCTTGACCTTTTAATTTCATTACACATTAGTCATTCCTTTGAGCAGCATTTAGTGTCTAAAATATCGTATACTTTAGTCTCTAAGATTTTATTTTGAACACCATTTTTAGTTCTTTCATTTTCAAATCAAACAACTTTTTTAATCCCTAAAAAATGAAATGGTGAAGCATTAAGGTGTTGTTTCTACATAAAATTAGGGGACTAAAGTGTTATTTTACTCAAAATGTAAGGGACTAAAATAACTAAATTGTATACTAAAGCAGGATACAAGTGTAAACTTTCTTTAGTGTCTTAAAGGCTTTTATATTTTACCCTTTTTCTTTTTCATTTAATTTCCTTTCCTGAGATAAATTTTTAAACAAAATTCCATAGCATGTTTCTTTCCCCTTTTTTTGGAGGGGGAAAATTATAGTTATCATGAACATTTTGAAAAACTTGGAGCTTTGACATATCTACATAAAATGTTTTCCTGTTTATTTACTTTCTGCCTCAAGTTTCTGAGTTTGTTTTTCTTTTTATGCTTAATGCAACTGTGGTTCTCTAGCACATACTGACATAATTATTGCTCTTTCGCTTAAATATCTGCATGACTTGCAGTCTGGGAATTGTTGAATTAGAAACATTGTAAGTTACAGCAATCAATTATGTACTGCTTAGAGCTGATATATATATTTTTTTTGGAATGCCATTAAACTTGCATAAAATAATTGGTGGTTTCTTTATTTCTAGATTTAACTTGTGAAGATTGTTGCCTTCTGCTTCATATGTAGTTGCTTGTGATGCAGGGAACTTTCTCAGATAGTACTTGTGCACTATCGGGAAGTAAAAGTTCCTTTTCTTTAAGCAAATAAATAAATTTACTATAAGGTACCAAAGAGGTGCCACATGTATGCACTGGGAGCATAACCAATTAAAAGGTTCACGGAAGAAAACTATCAACAAAAGTTTCTAAAGAAATATGGTTAAAATAAAAATATCCCTCAATCCAATAATTGGGAAGATGTGGGGCTGTCCCTTGATCTTTCTGGTGAAAATAATGCAATTACCTTAAATTACTCAGTGTCTGATTAGACTTGTGCACTAAAAAGTTTTTAATATGAAAATAACTACCAAGAACAATTATTTCTCTAGAACAATTATCTAGCATTTGTGGTACAAAACCTAATGGAGTAATGGGTGAAAATGATCCAACTATACGATCATGAAAGACTGGATCTAGTGGTCTACCATTGTTATTATAGGCTTAGAGAAGGATTGGCAAAAGTAAATAGCTCAATGAGACCCCTTAACTAAGTGATTGACAATACTTCTGCCTCAGTGATATTTAAAAGATTGCATCCATTGTCATGCATTAACACTAAAACTATTGCTAATTTCTTGAAAAGAGTCCAACTGTTTCAACATGAAGCTGTGCTGGTAATCCTGAATAATTGTCGAAAGCTTGAATTAGATCTTTGACATGGTGAAAAACCAAGGCCTTGAAACTGTGAACATTAACTATGAACCTCTAAGCAATTATTTCTGGAATTTGTTTATTTATTTATTTATGTCATGAACACAGCTTTAATGTTTATGTTATTTAAATTCCTTTGACATATCAATAGTGTAATTCCTTTTCTTGTCTCTGATGTTTTTTGTAGGGTGTTGCATAAAATGGTTCCCTTTATGACGATTATCTCTTGGTTCTAGAAAGCAAAGATGCTTTCCCATTATGCTTCTGTTTTTAATTTTGGTAGGCTAACAATCCATCAAATCATAGACTTTGTGACCATATTCAATTCTATCCATTTCATTTAATTTAATCAATTTAGACTGTATACTTTATAACTGTTATCAATTATATCCCAAGGGTGAGAATCATGGCTAAAGGGTGTCTATGCTAACTAGCACTGAATTCTCATGTCGACATGGAGAGGTGGGATAATATTATTAGGCTCTTAACTAATGAGTGAGGTCCACACAATCTGATACTCACCAAGCACTGCTATTGTGAAAGTAGTTTTAATCTTAATGGGCCCTATTGGTGGATATGAGAGCATTATGTGAGTCATGCTTCTCAGTTATAATCCCAGTCAGTTAATCCTTCAATGACAGTGGGTCGAAACCGCTGGTTCCAGTCCTTGGAACCAAGGGCCTGAGACCAGACTGCAGGGTCCCCTCAGTTCCATTTCAATCCTGTTTGAGCCAATCCAACAGTTGAATTTTTTTTTTTTTCAATTTTTTTTAAAGAAAAAATGTTGGTTTGAACTGGACCAGCCTGGTTATGGTCCTGTTCAAGAGGAGAGGAAAATGTTCCAGTTTGGACCCTCGAGCTCTGGGCCGGTTCCAGGTCCAAACTGGACCAGGGCTAGGCCTACATGACAGCATGCAAATTAAATTCCATGTCTGCATAAGTTACTCCAATATAATTATGACCAATTTTAAATTGATGAAACTAAAATAATTAAATGCAATGAAAAAAAATGTTGCAAAGTTTAGGATATAGGATCTGTATCTGTTTCTTGTAACTTTGATATGATAATTATTTATTTAGGATAATCTTCTTCACATGTTGAGTTTGAACTTTGAACTGCTTTGGATTTAAATATTTCATCAGGGCAACAAGGCAAAATTTAACTGTGTTAAGAAGTATGAAGACGCCATTCCATATCCCCAACCCCAAGAGATTGAAGACACTAACCTGATTCTGAGGTGGAAACTTCTGTTTCTTCCAATTTTCATCGTGATAAATACCAGGTGCCTTCGCAAAATATGGATATAATAAGCATGAATAGTGCTCAGGCATCAGAATATGAGGATGCAGAATCAGGTGCTTGTACATACATTTTATGTGTGTCAGTTTCTAATATAAGAAATTTCTAGTGTATTTTGTTTGAAGGATGTATTAACTCCAATCATGGTGAATGGCTTGTTTTTCGCCCTTACTTTTACAAGGGATTATGATATTTAATGCAGTATATAAGCAACAAGAAAGTTTGGGATTTCACTCTTTTCTTGAGGTACAGCAGCCTGCAGGAGCGAAGATTGATGCTTGCCTGCTCGATTGTCATGATCCTGTGTCATTTTCAAGTAAAGTGGCTCTTCTGCATCATGTTATCTGATGTTCATGCCTTTTCAAATAAGTGTTCTATACGGTAGTTATTTCACTTTATAAAGAAAGATAAGAGCTTACATAATAATATTTAAACTGTTAATAGGTAGTTATCAAGGGACGTTGTCAATTGTTTCTGGGAGAGACTTTTTCTCACTGGCCCAAGCTGATAAAGCTGAAGACAATAAGGGTGCTGAGTTAGCATATCAGCCACAGGAACATTATGAATTACCCTCTTGGGAGGACATCTTAGAAAATTGTACTCATGGAACTGAATCTGCATCTTTCCATCACCTTTTTTTTTCTTCATACAACTCGATAGTGCAGGAATTGTTTCTAAACAGGAAGATGAAATACTGAAGCAGCTTCTTACCAACAGCTTTGGTAAAAGGGAGGAGTTTGCAAGTCATATGCCAATCCAGAAAGTGTGGCAGGTATTGGGTGACTTTTGGTTGTTTGCTGTGCAGTGCTTTTTGCCATTATAATTTTAGTTCAAATAAAAATGATGGTTTCTGAAACCAAACTCTTCACTGCAATAGTTTTCAACAATGGCTGAATTTGTTGACCCTTTTGCTTCATAAAATTTATGACTTAGGGCTTTTGCAAATTTCATCTTAGAAGCCATTCTACTAGAATGGCTTTTAGTGCTATTTTTCTTATTATTCTAGAACATATCATATTATTTAATGAATTATTAATATCTAGAATATATAAATGGCAAAACCCATTTCCAAGTCATTGAATTTTTTAAATTGTCTATTGAGTCCCGGTTTTTCAATTTTGTCCTATTGAGGCCAGGAACTTTCCAATTGAAGGACATTAAGAACTTATCTAAAAGCGTAATTAAAAAAATTTAAAAAAAAAAAGAAATTTTTTAATGTTAATTTTAAAAACATTTAAAAAAATTACTTTGCTTTTCCACTGAAAATTATTTAGATTGGAGAAAGGAAACACCAGTTTCCAAGCTCTCGTAATTTTTGTGTTTCGTCGTTGAGTAGGGCAATTTTTTTGAAAACCTTTTCTATTATTTTATTGAAACCGCCGTAGTCCTCTGTGCCCTTCAATTAGAAAGTTTGTGTGTTCAACAACAAACAATTTAAGAATGGGGACTTAATAAACAAATTTCAAAAATTTCAATGACAAAACAGTAGTTTTTTCCATGTATGAATTCTAAGAGTGCCAGTTCGTACTGCATTTATTTTTTAAGTGCTGGATTATCCATTACATTTTAGCTCAAGCAGTGTATACTCACCAACAGAATCCATTACATTTTCCTCTTGCAATTCATTTATTTATATTCAGACGTTAAATTACCTCGCAAACAGAATTTTGAAGGAACTAAAGTAGGCCATGGTTCAGTTGTTGTATCCGGATTCAACGTCTGATCTCACTACTAGTTTTCACGAAGTTGTCAGTGGTGATTTAACTAATACACTTGAGCTTTTTCAAACGCAGGGAAGTGGTCATCCTGTACAAAATGATGTTCAGAACTTCAGTTACAGTATTCCAATACAAAGCAAAGTATAACCCTGGAAGGAAAATCTGTCTACTCTGCTGCTGTGAAGCAGCATTTATTAGATTATTCTCTATCAGAAGAAGGTCTAAAGAAGTTTGATAGTTTCAACCAATGGATGAGTAAGGAATTTGGTGATGTAAATGAGTCACAAGTGCAGTCCATTTCTGGGCCTAACCGGGATGCGGTTGAAAATGAAAATGGGATCGATGATCCCAAAGTCCCTTCTAAAGTGCACTTGGATACCTATGTGCTAGGTCCTTCCCTCTCCCAGGATCAACTCTTTAGCATCATTGATATTTCACCTAACTGGGCATATGTAGGCTCTAAGATTAAGGTACTGGTTGTCAGTCTTTTCCCATAGACAGGATTGAGGAGGGATAAACTATGCTGTAATCTCTGGCTGATGATAATATATAACTTCTCTGTTTCTCATTTTAGAATTTTCTTTTATCATTCATTCTGTAATTTATACAGGTTCTTATCACTGGAAGATTCTTGAAGAGTGGTGAAGCAGCACAAAATTGTAAATGGTCATGTGTGTTTGGGAAATCGAAGTTCGAGCAAAGGTTATAGCTGATGGTCTTCTTCGTTGCCAGACTCTCTTTAAACAAGGCTGGCATGGTTCCTTTTTATGTTTACTTTTTCAGAAAAAGTAGCGTGTAGCAAAGTGCCTGAATTTGAATACCGACTCAGCAATAGTAGTGTAGATCTTCACGTGCGGTTTGGAAAATTATTGTCCCTTCCAGAATGCAACACCAGAAATATAGTCGAAAATACTCATTTGAACGATAAAATTAGTTCACTTCTTAAAGAGGATAATGAAGAATGGGAACAAATGTTAAAGCTTACTTCAGAAGCAGGAGTTTCCTCAGATAAAGTAAAGGAGGAACTTCTTCAAAAGCTTCTCAAAGACAGGTTACATGTTTGGCTTTTGCGGAAGGCAGCTGAAGGTGGAAAAGGCTCAAGTGTATTAGACAAAGGTGGTCTAGGAGTCCTATATTTGGCAGCTCCTTGAACCCACAACAATTGCAGGTGTAAGTATCAATTTCCATGACGTGAATGTATGGACTGCACTTCATTGGGCAGCATCTTGTGGCGGATAATCAAAATGAAAATGTTGTTTTGAATTATGATCCTTTCTTATTGTCTTAGATTACTGCACAAAACATTCATATTGCAGGCTGGGGTTCAGCATTGATTATGATGTTGTATTAGCATATAAAATATTTGATGAATGGAAAAGAGGATGCTGCAAACCAAACCAACAAGAATGCCAAAAGATACTGCTTTGGAAAAATGTTTGGTAACAAACCTCATAGGGGACAGGGGATTTTGTTTTCTCATGATATTAAACATTAAAACCATGTTGAAAAGACAAACTTATATAGAGCAAATTTGAAGGTTATAATCTGGTTTACAGAAGCGATAAAGGGGAAAGGGAAATGTATTTGTGTGAATTTGTACACGTTTGTTACATCTTGTTTTAATTTTACATCTAGGGATCAAACTACTTGAGCAAAGTGGTAGTCCTCAGAATTTTTTCTGCAATTACCTTATACAAATACTCATTCAATTTGTGCATTTCTGGTTCTGTTGTTTTGGCTTAAATATGAGAGAGCACACGGTTGTTTCCCTCGTCTTTCTTGGTGCAGCTCCTGGAGCATTAACAAATCCAACTCCCAATTATCCTACAAGCCGAACACCTGCTGACCTAGCTTCTACTAATGGACACAAAGGAATAGCTGGTTATCTCGCAGAATCTGCATTAAGTGCTCAGCTTTCTTCTCTTACCATGGATAAGCAGTATAGTGATGTTGCAGGAATTTCTGGGGCAAGAGCAGTGCAGATAGTTCCAGAGCATAGTGCGTCTGCAACTGGTGATGGGGACTTACCACATGGACTTTCTCTAAAGGACTCGTTAGCTGTTATCTGTAATGCTACTCAAGCTGCTGTTCATATTCACCAAGTCTTCAGGGTGCAGTCATTTCAAACGAATCTGTTAAAAGAGTTTGGTGATGATAAAGTTGGATACAAGCGTGCTCTTTCACCTGTTGCGTTTAAGGCACTCAAGCCAGGAAACAAGATGAGCCAGTGCATGCTGCTGCAGTAAGGATTCAAAACCCTTCTCTTCATTATCCTGCCATTCATTCGACAACAATAATTTTAATTTATTGATTTAATTATGAATTGATGTAAAGGTTCTATATGACATTTTCTCGCTTAATTAATTTTGCAGATTTTGTATGACTGCACTAATAATTCGGAAGTAACATTCGAGTTTGATGACTTGATTGATCTTTTAAGCAATGTCGGATGATGACACTTTCATGCCTACAGCTTCTTGATCCAATCTCTGGTTCATTGTATTCTCTTTGGCTGTACTAAAATTCATTTGTAAATGTCCCTATTGATTCTCATAACTGTTACTGGTAAAGACGTTTAGGAAATTGTATCACATTCAGGCGATTGAAGCCATATTGACTTGCAGCCAATCTGCTTTCACCGGCTTGCTTGCATAGATTGTAAGGTTTTAAATTTGAGGACGAAGTCTGACTTAAAAATAAAATTCTTCTTTACATATGGATGGACTCCAATATTATTTATATATAAATAATTCAAGTTTATAAACGGAATGTTTTTAAAAAATACATTAAATTTGTACTTACGCATGTTTAATTAGACTATGCAACATGGGTGAAGTTAGATAAAATTTAAACACTTGTTACCATGAATTAGTAGTCCAATGATGAAATGTGACTACTAGTCCTCTAGCACAAGGCCAAGGAGATGTACCAAAACATCTCAATACACGAGATCTACATAGATTCAAAAAGAATACAGTAATAAGCGGATAGCTGCGAGAAAATTCCAATTGGATTGCATTTCTAATGTTTTGATTAAACATTCTCAACCATGAAGAATACAAGCGTCTGTGAATTTCTCTCACACCATATACACTAATCTTTCTTTCTTCTTATTCTGAAAAAACAAAAGGACAGTGTGCTTCCACCATCCACTGTACATGGAAACAACCCAAGTATACATTTTTCAACAACCCATATCATCGTCATCTCAAATGTCTAAATTTGAGAGCTCTTCCCAGTTCCCAGTGGTTGGACTAAAGGGAAAAGAAAACCAATAATAACAGAAAATGAGGAAAAGACAAGATCAGTCCAAACGTTTCAAGTACCTACTTGTAAAACCAAAGTATCCTCTTCTCAACTCTTGCTACTAGCACCAAGGCTCTCATAAAACAAGATGTACCCATGATCCGTATTACTTGAATATTCCTGTGCTGACCCAAAAAATGTCTGTACAACAGACTCATCAATAATCTCCACATTTTCATCATCAAAAAATAGCCAGTGATTGTGGCTTTTGACAAGGCTGACATAATGTCCATGATTGGGTCCACTTCCAACATGAACAACTACTGCAAATAATGAGTATTCAATATCTGCATCTTCCATGGTGTTACTCAGCTTAAGCTCAAGTGGGAAGACAACTCGATAAGATAGCTTCTTGTACCGACCCAACTGCTCAATGTATTTGAACCTCTTCAGATGGATCACCAAGATGTGAGGAGGTTTCTTTATCTTCATCCTCTTCTGGGCTTCTTGCAAGCTGCAAGTGAAACAAAAAGATTTATCACTTATTTATTGAACCTCATATGTTTGGAAATTTTCGTGTTTCAACCCATAGTAAATATTACAATCATTGTAATTAATAGTTGCAGGTTCAATAATCATTTAAAGACATTCAAGAATATTCCAAATGACCAAATACAACCAACTAAACAAGCGCCATCTATAATACAATAAGATTGTTCCATTATAAGGTATTTTTATGTTGTAAATTTGAAAGGCCATCAGCATGTTGTGCGGAAAATTATATTTTTCATATGTATAAAAGTCACACAATAGAACAGAGTACAAACAGTGGTAACCTGTTAGTCATCTTACACTTAATAGCAGTTACAGCCTCCGCTTAAAATTTTTCACTGTACCAGAGAAAAAGAAAAAGGGAAATGCTAGAGAGAGAGAGAGAGAGAGAGAGAGAGAGAGAGAGAAGTTACTGGCAAATGTTTTGTGCCAGAAACATAACCTTTATTTTGATTTTTATTTCACCTAATTTAGCATTAGAACCACATGACATACTCAAAGTACCGCTTTTGCAACTTGCTTTACAATGACAAAGAAATACAAAATTTTCAAGCTAAAGAAACAATCACAATAAATAACATACTTTTAATTTCAAGCTTACGGCAATTGCTAGCCCTTAAAGCAATGAATACAGGGTCACAGTGAGTGAAACCAGAGTCTAAATAATTCCATGCAAAACTAGTAAAGTTTGTTACACAAACTACTAAAAATCAGCACTAGAAGTTTAATTTCATATAACTACCAAAAAAATTATCAATAACAACAAACATGAGCCAATGCCAAATGAAAATTAAACAATAGTACCTACCTGCAGCACTTGTCACAGAAAAACTTATCCTCCGCATTCAAAGTCTCTGTGGAACTAAAATTTTTCAAACAGCTAGTTATTGAACTATTCTGTTCAATATCAAGGCTCAAGTCGAAAAATATTTCATCTCTTGCTGTAACAGTCTCACACTGCAGGCATCTTGTCTCGTTGGTAAGAATTCCCTGATCCAAGTATGAATGAGAAACCATGAGACGCTGGCTTTTTATTTATTTATTTGGCTGGTTGGAGAGAGGGCAGAGGGGGAAAGAGGGGAAAGGGGAAAAGAGGGGGTCGGTGCAGAGCAATAAGAATATTACCACCACCATTTAAAATATTTAAGCAAGGAACTAAGGCTATGCAAATAATTTACACAAGAAAAATATTAAATGAGAATATATAATTGGCTATTGAAAGTCACCTGAAAATTTTTGTGCACCCAAGTGACCAAAGGCTCCTTTGAAACACCATTTGCCTGAGCATTCTTTGGCCCATTTGCAGTCTTTTCAGGTGGGGATGAAGTTTCTGGATCACTTTTTACAGCTTGAGCCTCCTTCTCCAGTATGTCAACAAGTTCATTTAGCAAAAAATTTAAAAATTCATGAGCATCCTGCAAAATGAATATGCATGCAAAATAGATAGATAAATATTCATTCATCTGCAAATAAATATTCATGAATCTGTAAAATTTTATTACTATAGTGTAAATGTATATGTCAAACTGATCCCAAGATACATTAATCAGTTACAGATGAACATGTACCTGGTGCATATAGCTACGGAAAAGCTCATTTTGTTTTTTCAATCTCTGTACGAAACGCTTTGGGGCAATTACACCTGTTTTCTTCTTCTGTGAACTTATCTAAACACAAGAATAATCAACAGTTAGCTCCAGCACCACTGCTGAAATAGTAAAACAAGTAACTAATATATGTATTCTGTGAAAGGGAACTCTTTTTTGCCTTCTCCGGTAAGTCAGTGAAAGGTAAATACTTGCACAGAACTAAACATGTAAATTAAACAAAAAGCCCCAGGCAAGCAATTCTTTTTCATAGAGAAAATGAAAATTCAATTATGAAAAAAATATTAAGGCTAAACAATTAAGAGTAGGGGTGGCCACGGTCCGGTTTTGAACCGGGACCGAACCGGAACCGGTTCTGTCAAAACCGAACCAAAACAGGTCAAAACCGGAACCGACTTCGAACCGGACCGAAACTGTCCTTATGCGGTTTGGTTCAAGTTCATATTTTTTAAGAACCGTGAACCGGCGGTTCCAAACCGTATTAAACCGGCGATTTAAATATAAAAAAATTCAATAAATATGTTACCTCACTCCTAATTAATTGTTATATATCATTAATTCTCTACACAATTATTCTCTGCATTTTCTTCAATTCTTAATATTTTTTCAATTTTTCTCAAATTCTCTAAATAATTATTTTCTACACTCATTTTAATTTCCAATACTCTCTCAATTTTCCTACTTTATTATTTTATATACTTACTGAAATTTTCAATACTATCTCAATTACTTTGTTATTACTTTAAATCCTCAATAAAATTTCCAATACCTCTATTTTAATTTTTTTTCTCTTTTATACTTTTTAATTATCAATTATTATATAATTTTTAAAAAAAGGCAAGTAATAGAAATAAAAATTTTTATTCTTCTAAATCCTAAAGGGATATTTAGGCAAAATTAAGTTTATACACTTTTTGCTTATTTCTTTAAAAAAAATTAATTTCATCTCTAGTTTTTTAATCAGGTTCAAGTCTTTATTTATTAAATTTTTCTTAAAGATAAATTATTCTCTTTCCTTTTTTTCTTATTTTATTTTGATTGAAATATTTTTAAGAAAAATTAAAATATTTTTACAAATATAACTCAAATTTTGAATCAATAAAATTTTTCTCTAATTTTTGTTGTCTAACCTACCCTTAAACCATCCATAAACTGCTTCCAAACCATCCTCCAACTGTCTTGAACCGTTCTTTTTCGAACCGCCCTTCAAACCGTTTTAAACTGGGGCTCAAACAGGAACCGGCGGTTCAAGAACTGTCTTTCAAACCGTCCCCTGGCAGTTTGGTTTAAGTTCATGATTTCATTGAATCTAAACCGGCGGTTCCTAAACCGTAACCACCCCTAATTGAGAGTGTGCTTTAAAAGAGGTTGAAACTTAAGATAGTACAACACTACAACTCTCCCCAGAATGCATCACATCGTTGAACAAAAATAGAAAAGAAACACCAAAAAAAAAAAATTATCAAACCTATTGCCAGTAAATCCCAAGGATAAGTGACACAGGAAATATTAATTAACACCTTGCATTGGCTCATTCAATGTCTTAAGAGGACAACATTTACATTAATGCTAATTGAAGGTAGAGCTAACAAAAGTGAAAAACTCATATAAATAGTTAACCAATGCTATCAATGCAAGAAATGAAACTTTACAGAAGCACATAATAAGAAAAGAGCATTTTATTAGTGCATTAAAACATAGCACATTGACTTTGAAATTTTCCCCCCCTCTTTTTCTGCAAATATGAAGGATGGACAAAACATTTGTATCTAAAAATGGATAAAAGGAAAAATACTAACATCCTAGTATTTATGTTCTAACAAGAATCACTCTCAATCCTCGTACACAAGTCTCTATCCCATCTTTTGAGATAAGAGTTCAATGAATCATTAAAGAAAATGTCAGTTGATAGAAGAATATCACAGTAACAACCCAAGAAAATTAAAAAAATAATAAAATAAAATAAAAAAGGAAACATGAAAAATAAGTAAAAGCATGTGCAGATAGAGGGAAAAGGTAAGAAATCAAATACATTAAACATTTATAATTAATAAGAACTCTAGCCGTTCACATATCCATATTGCATCAGAATAATACACAACAAGAACTCATAGAAACCTGAAGGGGAATTTTATGAGCATTTAAAAAACTGATAAAGAAATGAATTTCATAGTGAATCTTACTCAATTTGATACCCAAAGTATCATTCAAACATTTATCCATGGAGTTATTACCTGTGTAAATAAGTCCGCCAAGCATGTCAATAGATTTTCTTCAGCATCCCCAGTATTTTTATTATTAGCATAATATTCTAATAATTGTTCTCGAAATGGTACACAAAAGTAAAGTGCCTGCATAAGAAGGTTAAAAAAAAAAAAAAAGGTTAAAGCTTGATGAAGTACCAGTGAATACAATTTCAAACATAGTTGCAAAGAATCCTTTCCAGACTCATGGTGAATAAACTCAGTCACATAAAGTCAAATTGAAAACCATCTTCAAGAAGTTGACATTTGTCTCAATAATGACAATAATATTGGAGTAGATTTGAGAAACTGACAATATTGACTATTAACAACATGCCAAACTTTTCAATAAAACATTGAGAAGCATAAGAATAATAAATCCTTTAATGTAAGAACAACGTAAAGAATTTGAACAAACATGCACCAGCAAGTACACAGAGTTCAATGAAATTATAACATCTTTATGAACTGGCCATGGTAAACACATATGATTTCTAATTAAAAGCTCTAAATCTAATTGAACCAACTCAATTGCCAATACCACAGCGGAAAATCTTGATTTCTATTTACAAAATTTTAAAGTCAAATTCAACCAATTCAAAAGTTGATGCCAATTACAAGAATCCCTAATTTCTTTTACAGTAAACCTAACGTAAGTTATTATACATAGCTTAAGCTTAAGTGAAACACACTTACCAAGTTCAAACCTACAGAAATACACTACCCAGAATACTAAATTACAAAACCTATTGGAAATGAAAATCTTCCTTGGGGTATCAAGTTGAACCATAATTGTTGTTGTTAATGTTATATAGCAAATTTAATCTCCACTTATATCTTGTTTATGCACAGGGGATACAGAAATGTCAAATGCACTATAAAGAAACCCAAAACGCTAAATCTTGCCCAAGTAGAAGCACCCAATTACAATCAATTCAAAAGGTCAAAATTTCAGAAACTGAAAAGCTCAAAATGATAACCGGACACAACTAACAGAAACAATAAGCAAAAATAACAATACAAATAATTATAACAACAATAATAAAATCGAGGGATTGAAATCGAAATAAAGAGGTAAACCTGCAAGACACTGTTACAGTAGCAAGTGTTGCCGAAATTCTCGAGGCCAAAGTATCGCTCGCCTTCAGGGAACTGGTCTCCTAGAGCTTTCTCAAGTTTGGAGCCTGCAGCACCCATTAGTGCATGGATTGTTTAGACTCAGATCTCTGTTTCTCACTTATCCGATTCAACTTAAGGATTCAACAATTTCCATCAACAAGTCTTCTGGGCTATTATCTGTCTGTCCCTGTTGGTTAATGTTTGGATTGCTATTAGGGTTTTGCTTGGGAAATGGGAATTTTGCAGGTAATGGAATGGAGACGAGGGTTTGTTTGCTTTGAGAGAGTAAAACCAACAAAATGAAAAATGAACAAAGGGAAGAATTCTTCTCTCTTTTTTTTTTTAATTTTTATTTTCTTAAATAAAATAAAATATATAAAAAGGAGTGATAAAAAGATTATTAAAATAAATAAATAAAGTACGGATCACCACCGGCACTTCAGTTTTTACTGTTACCACTCTAAGGTCACGTGATCCAAACCACCAAAGTGTTGGTTAATTAATGAACGAATAGGGGTGAGCTGTTAATTTCTCATTGTTCTATTTTTATTTTATTAAAAAATATAATTATTATATTAAATATTTATATTTAAATTTATATAATAATCAATATAATTTAATTAATTTTACATAAATTTTAATTTAAACATTTAATTTGATAATTACCAAACTCATTGTCATATAAAATTTTAACTCATATCAAAACATATTTTTTAAGTTTTTATTATGTATTTATTATAAATAATAAAAATAAATATTAGCATTTTTCAAAGAGAATTTCATTGCTCTAATTTGAAATATTAGAGGAAATATTACATTTAAATTACTTATGAGTACAAATATGCACTCAAATGGTTTATTTAATACATCTGTACAGAATTACAATTTTAAAGATAATTTGTAGATAACTGTGCTAAATTGGTTGTATTTTTTATATTTTTATATTTTTTATATAAAAAATATTAAACATTAATTTTTATTCAAATATTTTCAAATTTTAACTATTAAATCTTATCTCATAAAAAAATAATTGACTAAAATTCTTTTTATTATATTTATTAAGAATTTTAAAATTTTGAACTTATAAAAAATCTATTTATCATATTATATATATATATATATTTAAAAATCAATTTTTTAATTAAATTTTTTATTAATTAAAAAATTGGTGAATTATTTTAAAATCTAAGTTTGGCCGTTGCACATAGTAAATTTAAATATATTTTTATTATATTAATATATATATATATAAATAATTTTTAATAAAAAATTATTTATAAAATTAAAGCATTTATCATTAAAAATATTTTTTATATTTAAAAACTCAGAATTCTAATGACACTTTAGAAATTGCCACATAGTATATGTAATTTTTTCTATTTTGTTTATTTTTTTTATTAGTATATTAAAAAAATAATAAAATATAATTTATTAATCAACTTATTTTAAAATTTAAAACTAAATGATATATATTTTAATATCTCTATTAAATATAAAGTTATATAAGTGCTATTTAAAAAAAAAAAAACTAAATGACTAAAAAAATCATAACTTTTAAACATTTTAATTTATCAATGCAATCTCAAATTTTCACATTAATGTTAATTTTAACAACTAGCTTAATTACATTATTTAATTTAAAAAAGTAATTTAAATATCAACCTACATTATTAATATCAGCTAATCTTTTTTTATATCAATTTTAATAGTTATTTTCAAATTGATAAAAAAAATATTATTTTAATTAATTTTTATATCGTTTTGAAAGTTATAATTATAGTTATTTTTATTATATTATTTGTTATTTGTTATTTTTTTAATTAATGATGAAAAATATGTGAATTAAAAATAAATAGAAAGAGAGAGAAAAAAATTAAAAATTAAATTAATAATATTAGATATATTATTTTTTTATTAATACGAGGTTTATTATATTTTATATTTTTAAAATCATACAATAAAATTTTATTAATGATAATATTCTTAGTTAGTATAATTTTATTTCAAGTGTTAATAATTTTAAAATGAGTGGCTAAAATTGATAACGAATAAAAAAATTTTGAATTATTTTATCAATTGATTAGTTCAATTGTTTTTAATTAAATTTATTTTTAAAATTTAAATTAATTGAAAAGATTTATGATTAAATTAATAAAATTAAAGTTTTGATGAAATTGATAATTGACACAAAAAATTTGATTTTTTTTTTATAGTTTAACCAAAAAAATATTTACCAACACTTGAAATAAAATCATACTAATTAAGAATCTTATTGTTATTAAAATTCATAGTATGATTTTGAAAATATTATCAAAGTAACAAATTTATAGTCTAATTTTTGGTAAATTAATAACTTAATAATGTAAAAGATAAGGGATTAATATTGATAATTCTTAAGGTTGCGTTTGGATGCATTGATTTGTATTTGAAATTTAAAATTCAAAATTTATAAATTTAAAAATATTTTATTTGGCTAATGCAAAGAATTTTAAATCTTGAATTTGAAATTTGTTGTTTGGATGGTTAATTAACCGTGTATTTGAATTTGTAATAAATTTTATTTAATTACTAAAACTTAAAGACTTAAATTATATTTTTTTAATTAACATGAAATTTTAATTAATCAAAATTTTTTTATATGAAAAATTCTTCTTTTTTTTATATATTATAGACCCATGGAATGACTTGGCATTCCAAATGATAATAATAATAATAATAATAATAATAATAATAATAATAATAATAATAATAATAATGGGAGTGTCGCTTTTGCATTCCAGAGTAACTTCTAAAACTTATCAGCGTGTCATTGATAAGGGCAAGTTGAAGCTTGCTAGTTGGAATGCTACTCAGATTTCCTTTGCAATGAGGGTAACGCTAGCCCAATCTGTGCTTGCTACTATGCCCAACTATGCCATGCAAACCCTAAACTGCCTAACTCTGATTGTAATGAGGTGGAAAAGTCCATTTGATAATTTATATGGGGATCCAACTAGGAGAAGAGAAATGTGGCTCTTGTCCCTTGGGCGAGTATTCAACAACTGAAGGCTAGGGGAGAACTTGGCTTTAAGGATTTAGTTGAACTAAATCATTCCTATTTTATGAGGCTTAGTTGGAGAATTTTGAGTAATGCTCTTGCATTGTGGGTGGATGTGATTCGTTTTAAATATAAGGTGCCTAATGTGATTTGTCCAAATGTTCAAATTGGGCTTTGGGTAATGGCTTCTTTGTGAAATTTTGGTGTGGATCATTGGGCCCTGATCGCCTCATCTCTATGAAATTGTGAGAGATGAATTGTCTACTGCAGAGAAGGAATTGGTCATTGCTAAATTTGTCTGGAAAGTCAGACTGGAATCATTTTGAAGATTGGATTCCACAAGATGAGAAGTTGTATATTGCTGTTTTCCTCCCTTCTCTTCCTTCTCAAGAGGATAATTCTACCTGTTTAGCCTCAGTCAAAATCAAGGATACTTTCTTTAAAAGCTTCGTATTCTTCTCTTATGCAAGACAATTGGAATGATCCTTGCGCTTCTTGGTTGAAGGTTTGGCATTGGAAGGGTCCACAGAGGGTAAGAATGTTCCTTTGGCTTGTCTTGAGTAATGGGTTATTGACTAATGCTGAGAGATTTTGACAGCAATTTAGTCACTCTCCTTCATGTTGTGTCTGTGGGATGGATGTTGAGAGTGGTTTGCATGTATTGCATGATTGCCCTTTCGCGAAAGCACGTCTGGCTGTTGCTTTATCCCTCCTTGGTCTGGTCTACTTTGTTGATATCTCGCTATAGCTGAAGGATTGGATTGTTATGAATTTGTACGACAACTCTTCGCTAAACCAATTTTGTTATATTCAGACGTAAAATTTTATTTTAAATAATTATTTATTTGTCTTTATATCCTTTTACAGATAAATAAATATTTATTCCATTTACTGTTATTATTAAATATAATATATAATTAGTGGCAGATATAAAAATAAATTTATATTTGACAATAATTTATTTTTTAAATATGTGAGCAAAAAATTTATCTCTTTATATATTTTTAGGAACTATATTATTTATCTCTAAAGCTAGTTTTAGATACAATTTTTTTTTAAAATTTTTAGAATTAAATAAATTTATTTATAATAATATTTTTTAACAATAGATTATTGTCTCCTTTTATTAGTTTCTCAATATCACTACCATTAACTTTAATTTAAATTAATTAAAACATAATTAAAGTATTATTTAAAATTAAAATAATCTAATTAGAAAAGATAATCACTGGTGGGCTTATTGAAGGCCCCACTTGGTTTTCTTTGTTTTTTTACATGTAACTATTTTTTTTCTTTTTTTTCATGTTATTATTTTTTGAATTCATAATTTAAAATTGCAATTTATATAGATAAAAAAATTACTGAACTATTTATAGTTAAGTATTTGAAGTATCTTTATTTAACTTTTGAAAATTTTTTTCTTAAAATTATTAATGATTAAGAATATTATATTGATTAGAACCTTTAGTCATATATCAACTTAATTAAATTGTAAGAAAAATATAATTTTTTTATTTTAATACCTACAAATATGGTAAAATAGAGGTATATATATATATAATTTTTTTTTAAAAAAATGCTTTTTTAAAACTTTTTATAATTTAATTGACACGTTATAAAATTTATTTAGATATAGTTTAATTAGTTATTAAAAATATTTTTTTACATGAGAAAGAGAAATTTTTTTTGTGACAAATTAAAAAGAAAATGGTTAATGTAACACCCCTAATTTTTGAATTTATTATTTTGTGGGTAAATATTAATATTTTATTTTATTTAAATTTTAAGAAATTATTTGAAATTTTTTGGATTTTAGAAATCGGATTGATTTTTCGAAAATATAAAACTTTAATGATTTTTAAAAATTAATTTAAAGACCACGTGGCAAAACTAAAAATATATTTGGATTCTACGAATTTTTCTAAGTTTTCTAGAATTTTTTTCTGAATTTTTGGGCCTCGTTTTTGTTTCAAGGCAGAGTAAAAATTTAAAATTTTGTATCATGAATCGGACTGGCTGAATCGAACCGGACTGGACCAGATCAGACCGATTGAATCAGACCGGCCTTTTCTTTTCTTCTTCTTCCTTTCCCAACGCGTTCCCGTCCCTCTTCCTCTCTCTCTCATTTTCTCTCTCCTCCCTCCTCACCATGCCGCGCCGCGGCCTCCCCAGCCTCTCCACCTCGCTAGCGCGCCGCCCTAGCCTTTCTCCACCGCCGGCCCGCGCTCCAACCGTTCGGAAAATGCATGCGAAGTCCTCCCCTGCACAAGCGCGGCGCCTCACATTCCTGGCCAAAATCTGGCCTATCCGGCCACCAATCGGACTGGGTCTTGTGTCAAACCTCTTCTACACCTCGAAAGCTTTCCATAGACACCAAGAACACAAAAATCCATCGAGCGGTTTTCCCAATTTTTGTTCGGAAAATTTTAGCCCATTTCGACTTGGACTAGATTTCTCGCAAACCGTGAACCCCACAAAAAAACCTAGAGTACCGAAGCGCTCCACTCGTCGAGAGCTTCGCGGCAATATAAATTTCAAAATTTTTTGACATCGTTTTTCGGTGGGTCCCACGAAACTTCTTAGTGTTTTTCCAAGCATTAAATGAGTTTAGAAAATTTCGTAAAAATTATATACTAACCCTCATGTTGTGGGCTTTGTGTAGGTACCTTCAATTCACGGAAATTCGACAGTTGCTCGGGTCTGTGAATTTCCGGCTAGACAGATAGGCTACCGAAAAAGTCTCATAATTGGGTCAAGATTTTAGCTACCCCATCGTTGTCAGACGTCCCGAGCGCGTTCCCGAGGTCGGAATCGGCATAGGTAAACCCGAACCTTGCTTTTTCTTAATTTTCTAGTGCTTGAATGTGATTAAAAATCCATAAAATATTCGTGGTGGCTCAGAAAATTATAATTCATTTTGCATTAGCTTAGTAATAATGCTAAGGACCGCGGGGTAAAATTTTAGAATTTTTAGAACTCATTTGGGTAGTTTTTGCAAAAGGGTCAATTATAAGGAATAAACTATAATTTTATATATTGTGATTGATGACTGTTTGGATGGACCCAGGAGGGGCTGTGTGATGTGATTGAGTTGTGGGTGAATGGTTTGTGGATATAGAAGTGCGTTTTAAACCCATTTGCAGGTTGAATAGGTTCTAGGTATAAGGGAGACTTTGCTGGATTTTTAGCATAACTTAGGACATCTTTGGTCTTTTCTTAGTTTGTATTGAGTCAAATTTATTAAATAATTATGATAAAAATTGTCAGGTGAGTCGGGACAGCCTTCCTCCTCCTTACCGCCACAAAGGATCATGTTAAGTCTGTGAGTAAAATATTAATTTTAATTGTAATTTCGATATTATTATATGTTCAAGCATGCCCATGTATCACTTATAAATATATATTTATGTAGTTAAACTCTAGGCACGTTTTATGTTGCATTCACAACTGTTAAAGTGCCATGGATGTTATTGTGGTAATTTGGAGCAGTGTGCGTGCGTTGGCGTGCGTGTGGTATGGTGCTGGATATGGACAGGATGGGTAGACACAGCTTGAGATCTTCGCTGGGACCGAATCCTTCGGGGTTGACACGGCTTGAGTTCTTCGTTGGGACCCCGTATTTGGTTTATTAAGTGAAAGTCCGGCTTGAGATCTTCACTGGCAGAGGTTGGATTAAGAGGGCTGTATAGGGGATCAGCTCCCATATATGTATTGTTTGACATTATCGGGTGTGTAAGTGTTCCAAATTGCTTTTTTGATGTGATTTATATGAAATTTATGACGGTGTTGCATTTCACTCCACATGATGTATTAGCTTTAGATAGCTATAGAGATTATGGTTAAAATTGATATTTTACTCTCTGAGTCGAACGCTCACTCCTGTTTATTATTTTTTCCAGGCTACAAGAGGATTATTGTTGTGGTTAACCTGCTTTTCTTCTTCGCAGGTCGTTTATTAATGTTTGTATAATTTTTTTAACTCCTAGAATTTCCGCATATGTTAGAAATATTTATTTGATTGGGTCTGTAAACTTATTAAAAGCATGTATGGTTGGATTTGATGAGGGAGCCGAGCTTCCATTTATTTTTATGACATTTGATTATATTGAGGATGAGTTGAGTTCCCCAAATGATTATATATTGTGTTTACAGGTAGGGTGAGTCAAAAACTCTCCGTTAAATGGTCCATTTTATGATCGGACTCTGTCCGGTTGAATTCTTGAAATTGGGCCCAAATAGGCCTTAGAGTTTGGTTTAGGAATAATTAGGCTACTACGGGCCTCGGGGGCTTTAGGCTGGCCCCGGTTCTAGTGCCGGTCCGGCTCATAGGTTGGATCGTGACAGTTAAAACTTTTTATATAAATGAAATTAACCTTAATAAATTAGAAACAAATAATATAATATTTAAAGATTAATAAATTTTTATCTCAAAAAGTTCATTATTAGAAACAGATAATATAACATTTAAAGACTAATAAGTTTTTACTCTAAAAATTTATTAATTATTAAAAACAAATAATATATCATTTAGAGACAAATATGTTTTCTAACTCAAAAAATTTATTATTAAGAATAAATAATATAATATTTAAAAATTAATAAAATTTTATAATATTTAAAAATTAATAAAATTTTACTTCAAATAATAGTTATTAATATAAAATATCTTATTTGTCTCTAGAAGACCATATTGTAGTGGTGTTTTCATTAATGTGATGGTTTGTCCTCTGTTGTTTGGTGTTTTCCTGCTGGTTGATATGGAAACGCAGGAATGAGATTATCTTTAAATTGGAGTATAAGGGCAGTGAGCAAGCTTGTCCTCTCTTTCAATTATTACTAAGCTCATGCCGGCGGAGATTTTTAGAAGTCGAGGTGAGCACCTTGTTTGTTGTCCCCCCCTCCGCCCTCCTCGATTCTTGGTTCAAAGTTAACTCTGATGGTGCCTTTAGTTCTTATGCAGGCCTTGCCTTTGGTGGGGGGTTGGTTAGGGACAGTTTAAGTAATTGGGTGCGTGGGTCTATCTTAAAAATCTAGGGAAATGTTTGATTGTTCAACTGAATTATGGGCGGCCTTCCAAGGCTTAAAGCTGGTTAAAGATTTGGGGTTAAATCAGGTAATTCTTGAGTATGACAATGAAGAGGTAGTTTCAATGATCTGCGGCACTTCTCCTCCTCCTGGTAATTGCGTGTCTTTGATTAATTCCATTCAGTCCTTGATGAGAAATGGAGGGAAGGTCAGGGCTGTTCATAACTTCAGAGAGGCATACTTTCCTGCTGATTGGCTGGCCAACCAAGCAAAGGACTTTCAGCCGGGATCTCATTTTCTTCCTGCTTCGGCTGATGGTTTGCAGTCTCATGTATAATTTGTTAGTTTTGGATTTTTTTTTTCTTTATATAGTTTTGGGTTTTTTTCTCTTTATTACCCAAAAAAGATAATAATAATCCAATTCTAAATCAATCAAATTTCTATAAATTTTTATATTTAAACTTGTTTGACAATTTCAAAACCATAAAAATTAATAAAAAGTACTAAATGCAATTATTATAGAGATGAAATTCTATCCAATCATTTTTCTCTCTTGATCAGGAAGAGATTTAAGTAAATAAAATTGTTCTTAATTAGCCCATTAGATTTCGAACTGCATCAAAGATTTCCACTTGATGAAGTTCAAGAATTTATGAAACTGCATCATGGAAACTCAAGATTCTTCTCATTTGTTAAATATTCTTTAAATGAGTGAGCTATTTTCATTACTGCATCAGCTAAAGGTTTTTTCAAGATGTGATCTTGAACTATCTAGCTTATCCGAAGTGACTTTAGACTGCATTTCATTACCTTCTTGCTCCATTGCCCCAACAACATCATGAAAAGTTCTCTATGCCATCTCCTTGTGGCTCTATCACTTCCACACATAGAATTAGGGGTGAGCAATCGGTTCAAACTGAATCGAATCGAATCGAATTAAATTATAAAAATCGAACCGTCAATTTTAGAAACCGAAATAGGTGAAAAATTGAATCGAACCGAACCGCTTTATTTCAGTTCGGTTCGGTTTAAACTGATCGGTTTGATTTTTTATTGATTTTTTAATTTAGACTTGATTTTCAAGTTATTTGGTCTAATTTTAACTTTGGTTTGAACCTAATAACCATTAATCAATGAAATTAAACAATTAATATATATAAATTAAATATAATTCATAAATTTTCCATAAAAATAAATTAATTCAAAAATCGATTCGATTCGATTTGACTATATAAATCACTATTCAGTTCGGTTCGATTTAACTGATTTTTTTCTCTTCAAAATAGAACCGAACCGAAATAACCGAAATTTTTATAAATTAAAACCGAATCGAACCGATTAAATTTTAAAATCGAACCGATTGAACCGAATTGACTCTATTCAATTCGATTTTTCAATTTGAACCGAATTCTGCTCAGCCCTACATAGAATAGTAATATCATCTCAATTATCAATCACTTTATTTTGATAATCACATACAATATCATCCCATCAAATCTTAGCAATTGAAAGACAAATAAATCATACCAATTATTTTTAAATTTTTTTAAAATATATATTTTTTATTATTTTAAAAATAAAATAATAATTTATTTATTAATAAAAAAATTTTAACATCATTAACTGATATAATTAATTAATTATGAATTAATTGAATCCATTTTAAGATTTAAATGACTTATTTAACTATAAATTTTTATTAAGGACTAATTTAACTATTCAAGAAAAGTTAAAGGGTCAAAATTCTTTTTTTTTTTTTTTTTTTTACAAGAGCAAAATGTTATGAAAGTATTAATGCGTTTCAAGTGTAAAACAACTATTTATTATTTAAAATTAGTTTTCATTTTTTTATTAAAAGAAAATAAAACATGCATTTTCTTTTTTTTTTATTTTAAAAATTAAGAAATTAATTAAATTTTAAATCATTCAAAATAAATTAATATTAAACATATTTAGAAACTTATTTTGCTTATGTATTATTCATATACTTTATAATAATAAGAATTAATTTTTAATAAATTTTTATTAATTAATTATTTAATTTGATTTATAAAAAATTGTAGTTTACTTAATTAGAAAATACTATTTTTCTTGTTGTCCCGTGTAACTCACGTTGTTATTCTCGTTATACATATTTATAATTTAATTTTTTATATATAATTTTTTGTTTATTTATATATATATAATATAATATTATCATAGTATTATAAATATTATATCTAATTATTTAAATTAAAATATTAATTTTAAGGTTATTTTAAATAATTTTAAAGATAAAAATATTTATTAATTTAAATCTATTATATTTTTATTCCATCATATATTTTTAACGAAGGTTATGTGTTATATTATTAATATGTAATATTATCTTAATTATAAACTTAAACGTAATATAATAACAAAATGATATAAAAAGAAGTTTTAAAAATATAAATGAGTAAAAATGTTTAAAAATTAAAATAAATTAATAATAAATGAAAGTTAGTTCATTGAATTAAATTTGTTTAAATTTTGTTATTTTACTTAAAAAAAGTTTAATTTGCATATTTTTTTTCATAATTTATAATAATATTAATATGCATAATGAGGTTGCATAGCTAGATTAATATGTAAAAAATTACTTATAAAATTAGAAAATATAAAAATTTTTACAATGTATTTTGTAGTTTATGGTATTATCATTACAAAATTTTTATTTTTATTATATTAATATCTTGAAATTTTATATTGTCATATTATTTAATGCAAATAATTTTAAAATTTATTTAATATATTAATTATTTAATATATTTATAAGTATTTTTTTAAATTATAAATTATATTATATATGTTATAAATATAGTATAGATTAAAATATAAATATAAATTTAATCAGATATTTTTAATTATTTCATACAATAATACTCTCAAGTAGTTAAATTGTTTTTTTCCCCTTTTCTTTTCATATCTTCCTCTTGTTTTTATTATTTTAATAATTTAAAATATAACAACTTAAAATAAATATTGAGAGAAACATAAAATTTCACATAAATATATAAAAAAATATAATTAGTTTTTCTTATAATCTCATAATCTAAATCAACAACTTAGCTAAGATTGTAATAAATTAAAAAATAAAAAAATATATATTCATGCGTATGAGGATATTAACAAATTATAATTAATAATCTATATTTAAACTAAGTAAACCTAAGAAAATTAAAATTTCATACAATTATATATGCATTTTTTTATATAAAAATGATATTAATCATTCCAAATATTATTTATATCAATAAATATAAAGTTATAATTCTATTCAATGACAAATTTTTTATTTGTTTCAAATTTGTAGCTATTTTTTAGAATATTAGTAATTGATAACTTTTATATTTACGCACTATATTTTTTGTAGTAAGACTCAATCTTAATTATCTTTGACTTATAATGTGATTTTTTTTTTTGGCTTTATTCACTATATTTTTGTGTCTTTTTTCCTCCAACAGGTAAAATTTACTTATAAGTTTTTAAAATTTTTGAGTTTTTGTATGCCACAGTTGTTATTCTTATAAGGGCAGTCACATCTATCTTAACTATTCAATGTACAAGGATATCAATTTCATTTAGGGATAACAACTGGCCGTATATTTGTGAGTATCCGATATTCGATTGAATCCAAATAGGATGAGTTTGAATAATATATAATCGCCTTTATGATGGGTTAGATTTAAGAAACAATACTCATATTAAGTTTGAATTATGTTCAAATTTTGCATATTAGGTATATATATCTGTTTATATAAATAATTAATTAAATATGAAATATATTTTTTATAATAATATTTATAAATTTTTATATATTATATTTTAAACAAATAAAATTTAAATATTTTATAGAATTATTAACTTTTTAAAATATAAAATATAAATTATAAATAAAAAAATTATATAGATTATTAATTAACAATATATAAAATTAAATGAGTTATGGTATTTCCCGGTAATAATAATCAGGTTTCAAATGAGTTCATGTAGTTGAAGATAAATTTTAATTAGGTTTGAGATGAGTTCGAGTATTGAGAATATTAATCAAATTAAGGTATTTTTCAAAAATACCCTACTTGCATTCATAATTTCATTTGATATTGGTAATAATAATAAAATCTTAGTGATCACATTTACGTGCCACTGTGCAACTATCTTCATAAGAATAAGATATTTGAAATGCAAAAATTCAAAGAATTTAACAACTTATAAATAGATTTTGCCCATTAAAAAAAACACTGAAAAAGAAAAAAGAATCATATTATATGCCAAGGTTAATTAGGATTAGGTTTTATTGCGTAAAATGAAGTGTTTAAATGTAAAAATTTATCCATTACTAATATTTTTCAAGGAAAAAAGCTATAAATTTATAATAAATAAGATATTTGACATTAAATAGGATTAGAATTTCATATTTAATGATATAAATATAAATTTTTTATTTAATTTTTAATAATAATTTTATAATTATATTAATTAAATAGTTAAATTTTTAATTGTAATTTTATAATTTAATATTATAAATTTATATATATTTAGAACAATTTATAAAATAAATTAGTGAAAGTAAAATTAATGTTTAAGATTGTTTATTAATTTTATTTATAATAAATTAAATAATTTAAATGAATTTATAATACTTATAGAATTAAGAATATAACATTATAATATTATTTATAGTGTAAGTAAAATTACTATTAAAATAATATTATAATTTCAATTTACATTAATTATAGTTAATAATAGATAAGTCAACACTAAAAGTTATTAGTGATGAAGTTTTATAGAATAACTTCTTATTGTTAAAAGTATTAGTGATAAATAAGTCGTTGCTAAAAAATTTTAGTGACGGATCCGATGTCGTGAAAGTAATTAATAACGAATTAATTTAAATTAACGATGGAATTTCATTGCTAATATATTATTAGCGACTAATATATAAATATGTTACCATAAATATGTTTTTATTGGTATTTTCATAAAAAATATAATTCATGAAGGGTATTTTTGGTAAATTTAATATCTCCCCTAATATATTTATATATATTATAGACTAAAAATAGGATTTTTATTATAAAGAAAAATAATTTAAAATTGTTTTTCAAATTTTAATTAAATTTTGAAATACTAAAAAAAAAAATTAGAGATTCAAAACAATTTTTTGCTTTCTATCTTTATATTTTAAGAAAATTGTAGTTTTCATTTTTCATGAAAATATGGAGAAAACAGGAAATGCATTCACGTTAATAATAGAAAAATTTTTTAATTCAAAAATTAAAAAAATATTTATATCTTTCATAATTAAAAAAATAAAATATTATAAAATATATTTAAAAACTAATTTTATTTTTAATATTTTTTTTATATGTGTTATTAATTTATTTTATAGTAATACAATTAATTTTTTTTATTGTAACTAGATATTTTTCTAATAAATTATCCTAAATTTTTACAAGTGAAAATATCCTAATTTTCTAGTTTTGCACTAAAAAAATTTTCAAAATTTCATTTAGAAAAATAATACATGCAAATATAAAAATTTAATTTTTAAATTAAAAAAAGAAAATTATCCTGATTTTTTAGCAGTAAAACAAACTTTAAGTCTTTACATATTTACATATTATTTTAGTGCTAAATCTTATTTTAATTAATTATTAGTAATCAATGTTTCCATCATCTATTAATATTTTTAAGATTTCTAAAAAAATATAGTGATTTTTATATTTCATCTTTTATTAACTTTTTAATAAAATGTGATATTAGTTGTAATTTTATATATTTTTAACCAAAATGATTTAAAAAAAGAAAAATGATAATTTTAAGGATATAAAAAGAAGAATGTGTGGAAAATTTTAAGTTGATATGACATTAATTAACAATTATGTTTTTTAATACTATAAATAATTGAAGGGGATTATATTATTAATGGGCAAATTAAGCTAGAAAAAGAAAAAAAAAAAAGCTCACCAAATGTATTTCTCTCAAAAGTTAGGGGCGAAATTTAAATTTTCAATAACAAAAGGTGAAAAGTGAAAACGCAGAGAAATAATTTCTCAGAGAGAAGGGCCAAGGGCCTTATCTACTTCTTCGGCTAGAACACTCACAGCATCTGAGAAAAGTCACACGGAAAACCAGCCATGTTCAATCTTTCCACTGCAATTGTCCTTCCCAAATCCTTATCTACATTCCCCAGATCTAGCTTCTCCGGCTTCCAAATCCGCCACACATGTCCCCTCCCAATTTCGGTACCTGCCAAAATGACGCGGTCTTTTTCTGGAAACTCGCTCCCCTCGGTTGTAATGATGGCGAAGAGAGAAGAAGAAATGAAGGAAATCAGGGGTATGTCCACTGAGCAAATTAATGAGGAGGTGGTTGATCTTAAAGGCGAACTCTTCATGCTTCGGCTTCAGAAATCGGCACGCAATGAGTTCAAGTCTAGCGAGTTCCGCCGCATGCGCAAAAGGGTATGCTTTCCATTTCTCCGTTTTTGCCTTTGTTTTTCTTTTTTCAGTTAATTTTCGTTAAATGGAAAAAAAATCTGTTCTGGGTTTATTCTAATTTTCTCCGAGGCACGGATTACTAATTGCAGCAAGAGTGGTTGTTGATGGGTTCTGTTCTTGCCTTCTTTGAAATAATTTCCATTACACTGATAGTACTGTGAACACACGTTGCAATACATGTACAGGGGATTATTAATGTAGGTGGGAGATGCTTTTGGCTTTCGATGTGATGTTGATAGACATGGCTTTTGGTTTTCAATATAATGCTGAAGCCTGTATGTTTGGTGTTTTAGTTGAAGTTTCTATGCGATTAGTTGTCTAGTAGTTATGCCATGATCAATGGCTAAATTTATGGTTGGGATAACCAATAATGAGTCATGAGTATTATGGAATTGGATAACCACTGATACTACCACCACTAATCATGCTACCACCACTGCTTCTACTCACCACTGCCACCACCACTACCACCGCTACCATGGCCATCACCATCATCTTATCCTATTACCACCAATCGCTATCACCACCAATTGCTCTCACCGTCGACCACAGCTATCATCGCTGAGCTATTGTCACCTCTACTACCGTTCCAACACTACCTACCTTACCACCACTACCATCAACTACCTACCGCTGTCGCTATAATCACTACCACTTGACCACAAATCATGGCAACTATTACCACTTATTTAACATTATAAATAAATTAAATATTAAAATAAAAATTATCATTATATTAGAAATGTAATGATAATTAAATTTTATTATAATTTCTTGATTGTATTATATAATTGATTATACTGTATTACATTATGTTTTACTAAACTTAACCTTAGAACAATAAAAATGTAGAACCAAATTAACCTTAAAACAACAAAAATGCAGAACAGATATTGTATGTTTTAGTTTTTCATTCAAATCAACCCTCTCAATGTTGTGATAATGCTTAAAACTTCATAAATGCATAAAATTGTGAAGCGCAATGGTGGAGTCAGAAATTTTGATGATTGTGGACATCAAAAAGGAGAGAGGAGGATTTTTTTTTATTTTTTAAAGGAGATAAATAATCTTTTCTTTTTTGCAATGCTAGTTTTGAACCTAAATTGTGCCAAAGAAAAAGACCACAAATTTTATCATTATTGAGAGAATAGATTGCTCTTGTGCTTTTGTATTTGGGATCAACGTGAAGTTTTAAAAATTATAATTACTATCTCACTAATATTTTTTCTCATCAAATTTTATCAACACTTTAAAATATACATTGATGATTAATCCCATTTAAGCAAAAAAAAAAAAAAAAGAAAAAAACAGAAAAGAAATATAGGGATCCCAAAAGGTAAAATTCTGTGAGAGTATATTGAAACAAATATTTTTGTACTATATCTAAATTGAAGTGAACTCTTTTTTCTTGAACATTTGAATGAGGACAATTGCACCACTATACAAAGCTCTAATTCTTTTTTCTATTACCTTTCTGTCATTTATTCTGTTGTTAACTCTGTATACCTGCTTGTAAATTCTGTGCTAATTGTATTTCATAATATTGCAATAAGTAAAGCATAAGATCATAGCTTTATTGGTATTTTGTTACTTGTAATTTTTCTTGATATAGACATCTTTTGCCTAAGGCTTATGTTGTTGTTGTATAGACATCTTTTGCCAATGGTTTGGATTTCAATTTCTGTTTTCAATTAAAGATCCAATTTCTGTTTCAGATCTTTTGAGGTGTTGTGTTTGGTTGCATATCTTTATCTTGATCCGGCCCTAGAATGATGCCACATTCCAGCATCTGTGCTGTTAAATTGCTATGCTAATATATAGGGAACTTCTTCGTCTTCTCTTTTTTCTCCCCCTCTCCTCTCTCTCTAACATCTAAAGAATGATCTCAGATACACTGACAAGTTCTGATGCGTGTACCCAAAACAAGTGCTAGGGCATGCATCTTATCCAATCAGGAGCGCAAAGTAGTTTATGGCATGTCAGTGATGTCACAACATATATAAGGTTAATTTTTTAGCCATCTAAACTCTAAAGCAATTTGAGTATAATACTTTGCATGCCTAGAGGGCCACTGGAGATTAAGGGTGATGAGGTTTTGGTTTTGGGTAAGGCTGTGCAGAGAGACAGGGAAGGGCCCAAATGATGCTATATGAGGAAATTACTAGATTACTTACAGTTAAATGATATCTCTATGTACTGCAAATTGGCAAAATATGGGATTGATGCGGCAACTATAAGTTGGAAAGAATCAAATGATGTTCTGATGACTTCATTTTACTTCTTTTGAAGAAGGGGATGGGGGCAATGATTGGACTATCCAACTCCACAATGATGCTTCTGAGTATCAATTTAAAAGCATGCCATTAGTGATGTATTTTTAACGGTCTGTCTGCCTTAAAAATAAGCTAC